>NC_064848.1:48432865-48761615 GCF_024139225.1 Suncus etruscus
AATTTCTGACTAGTCCACATATGGAAAAACCACGCGGGGGTTAGTGATCCCGCGCGCACTACATGTATTAAGAGTATTCCATATCTTTATGTTATGTTTTGCATATCCAGAATGTCCGTTTTGTATTCTGCCCTTTCCCACACCCCTACAAAGCTCATATTTACTCCTTAACTCTCTCACCCCCCCCAAACATCACTAAAGCACATTACTCTTTTTAACTTCAGTATTGCACAATACTAATCACAGACCAAAACCGTGCATTGTGTGTAACACCCCAAACTGTTACAAAAGACATAAAATGGACACGTATTTCTTTAGAATATTTTGTGTTTTTTTCTCTGACAACTATAAGTCTTACTAAATAATTCTTATACAGTGACGATTCTAACTAATTTTTATCTTTTCTTTATGAGCTGTTCAATAAGGAATTTTGGTGAAAGAATCCCCCAGTTTAATGCTTATGATTGAACCATGTCATGGGGATTATTGGACTTGTTCTTATGGCCCCCATATGCACCAATAACGCCACGTGGCATTGCTCCTTTTTTGCATAGGCACATTAAAATGGGAAAATACTATACATACAAATAAGTTCCTATCTAATAGAGATTGGAATACACAAATCTTGTAGTGCAAAGGGACCTTACACCCTGAACATTGACATAATGACCTGGCACAGGCCTCAGAAGAAAGGGCATTTTCCATTTACCCCTCAACCAGGGAAACCAGGGAAGCCAGCCACGAAACATCCAGGTTTGTCTATAACATCACCTGGAAGCAATCCTCTACCATGGAAGACCCTACCACTGCTCAGACATCGACCTGCTCAAAAAAGACTTCCCTTAACACTGAGAAGACTTAACAACAACGACCTGCTTACAGGACAGGGCTTTCTGCATTGCCCTTTAATGGTGAGGTGAAACGAGAGGACACTCCACATCCTGACTTCAATGTAGGATATGCAGATTCCAGGATCTTTAATACAGAAACATGATACTAACAACAGAGACTATGTGAAAAGTGTGTTGGCACTACGGACAATGTCTTAAATTGGACGATCTAACTTGCCTGGAGCCTAGAGTTGGTCTTATGCCAGGAAACTTCAGGGGTAGGGTCTCTTTGTATTTAGGCCTAGGTTATTCCTTTCCATGCCCCTCATATTTTGGTGGGCCTATGCAAACAACAATTGCCACTCTAACACCATTTTTACTGTGCTCCTTTGACTCTAATCATTAAAAAAAGCCCACTTAAAATTTGAGGTTAACTAATTTTAAGCTAATATGCATGTACATGGAAATGTAAAAAATACTATGCCTCTAATGTTTAAGGAGTTATGTAAGTTTTATGGCTTTAGATTGCTTTGTGTGCTGTTAAGAAATATTATAATGTGTTACAATCTGGGGACTTGAGGGACAAAGTAATTGTACATGGATTCTGTTTTATTTACCTTAATGTTTTTTGGCTGAAAGTTCAAAGTTAAGATATCAGCAAAGGGACTTCTTCTGAGAATTATGTTATGGGGGATTGTCCTTCCACTGTAACTTTACCTTGTTCTCTTTCTTTGCATCTTTGTTCTCATAATTAAAAATAAAAAAATTAAAAAAAAGAAATGAGATTTGATTTGTTTGTTTGTTTTTGTTTGTTTGTTGTTTTTTTGGGGGGGCCACACCCGGTGGTGCTCAGGGGTCACTCCTGGCTATCTGCTAAGTAATAGCTCCTGGCAGGCACGGGGGACAATATGGGATGCCGGGATTTGAACCAACTACCTTAGGTCTTGGATTGGCTGCTTGCAAGGCAAATACTGCTGTGCTATCTCTCCAGCCAAGATTTGATTTCTTCATTAAACTCATAAATATTTTTATTCTAGAACTGGCAATACTGAGTAGAAGTTGAGAATTCAGACTCTTCAGCTAAACTGTCTAATTAAATCCTGTCTCTGCCCTTGAGAACTGTATCACCTGAAGCAAGTCACTTAATCCCTTTCAATTCAATCTTCTCACTTGTAAAATGACCATCTTTATTTTATGGTGTTGTGGGAGGATCAAATGCATCTATAAGGTATCTAAAAATGGTGTCTAGAAATACGCAATAAAAGTTGACCATTAGGCAATTTTGCAGCACTGGGAAGGTAACTGGGCATTGTTTATTCAGAGGAAACATCTGCTTGATACTGAATGTTTGATCTCCCTGTGTCACTCATATTACTAAGTGTTATTTTCAGTGCTAGCCCAATTTGAGTCACGGTTTCTATTACTACAAAAAAACAAGTTTAAGAGAGTTGACTGAGAATGCTAGCTTTGTGTAGTTAGTTAGATCCTGTTTGTAAGAAGCCTCCAGTCTGGGCTTCCAGTTTCCTGACTCACCTGAACCATTTTTTCTTTTAATACATCTCATTCTTCATTTTTAATTTAAAATTTGGGGGGGGGGGTCTGGAGAGAGAGAGGAGAGAGAGGAGAGGAGAGAGGAAAGAAAGAGGAGAAAGAGAGAAGAGAGGAGAGAGAGAGGAGAGAGAAAAGGGAGAGAGAGGGAAAGTGAAAGGAGAGAGATATATTTTGAGGACTAATTTAACATTTTAATCATGCACTTTGATTTGGTAACAACATTCTCTTCTTTTCCTCTGCTTTATCTGCCAAAATGATCCTTTCAGTTTGTTCTCACTTTTGAATTTAGCTCCTTAGAATCTAACACCTCTGTAAGCAATAAACTGAGGCTTCAGCTTGATACTACATTCTTCAGTTCCTTACTCCAGAGTGATAATAGAAAGTTTAGAAAATATTAGGGTTCAGTCTCCGGCATCCCTTTGTTTCCTGGGGGGGGGAAGAAGGGTGGGAGGGAGAGAGAGAGAGAGAGAGAGAGAGAGAGAGAGAGAGAGAGAGAGAGAGAGAGAGAGAGAGAGAGAGAGAGAGAGAGAATATCAGTTCAGTAGCTAATTTCGGTATGCAGAAAGAGGCAATTCTAGGTTTATAAAAGCTATAGAATATAGTAAAGATTCTGTTATAGAAAAGAAGATAGGGATACTCTGGTTCCCCTATCTCTATCTGGTATCCTGATTTTAGGGAAAAACAGTCTTTGAACCCAAATTAGTCTGAAAACATGAAAATCTTTGAGACAAAACACCCATCTCAGGAGCTCAGAAAGCTAATCAGATGCAAAATTCCAGGCCAAGCATGAGGATTCCTCCTGAAAATAGAGACTCCTGGATCCACCCCTCCACCACCACTCCCCCATCTCCATTCAGGGAGGAGAGTCTGCATTTCTGGGACTTAGGCCATGCAAATTATCAAATGAAGACTATAACTGCTTCAAAATTCCCGCTGGCAATATATTAGGGAAGGGCAGTTTGGGAAAAGTGTATGTAAACTAATTTGAACCTACTGCTACTGGGTACATGGTGCCCACACACGTGCAGCCCACACCTCCCCTTTGTCTTCTCGGCCTATAAAGAAGCCTGTGAGATCTCTCCCCCCACCTCCTCTCTCTCTCTCCCCTTTATTTAAGCACCATGATTACAAACATGTTTGTAGTTGGGTTTCAGACATAAAAAAGAACACCCCACCTTCACCAGTGCGACATTCCCACCAACATTCCCTCTTCCCTCACTCCCTGCCTGTATTCAAAACAGGCATTCTATTTTTTCACTCACTATCATTGTCATGATAGTCGTCAGTGTAGTTCTTTCTCTAACTGAACTCACCACTGTGTTTTGCTGCTTGCTCTCTCGGCCCCACCTCCTCAAAATCTGTACATTTATATTGTTTTTTGTTTGTTCGTTCTTTGTTTTGTTTTTGAGCCACACCCGGCAACATTCAGCTGTTACTTATGGCTCTGTGCTCAGAAAACACTCCTGGTAGGCTCAGGTGACCATAGGATGGCAAGGATCAAACTTCGGTCTATGGCGTGCAAGCCAAATGTCCTACCCAGTGTGTGCCATTGCTCTGCCCTTCTACGAACTTGTTATACTTCACTGTTATCTCCTTCCAAAATTATTTTCTGTAAGGTCAGGCAATGAATCTCAAAAGCCTAGAATTCACTTCCCTTTCCTGTAAAAGTTAATTCTTTGCCTAAGTCCACAGCTCTTTGAGAAATTAGCTGGTTAGGAATCACCTCCCACACTATGCAGAGCAAGTGGATACCAGGCACAGCTTTCGGGCTGCTTCTTGGGGACTGGTCAAACATAAAGTCGGTGGAGTGGAGGAACTCACAGCAGACTTTCACCAATTCTAGATCCTCCAGGTATTTTGGGGGTGACAGGATGTGCAAACTAAAAATGTCAGATTTCCATTAGAGGTTGCTGCCTGTCAACTTCCCAATTTGCATAAATCACTCAGGGAATCAATACTAGTAACGATTAGAACATTTTAATGTATATCAGACTAGTTCAGGGTTAGTGTGTGTTTAAAATATAACATTTGGAACTCTTTCCTCAGAGAATCTGATAAGTTACTAAGTCTTAGATAAGGCCAATGAATTTGCACCTTCATCTTCTTATTCAGTGATTCTGCTACAGGCAGGTCTAAAAAACTTAATTTGAGCGTTCACTTCATTGAATTCTTGCCCTTAAATATATATTCTGCTGTATTGGTCTCTTCTGTGAACTTATCTCTGGTATTCTGTATATGTTTTGGATAGCGTATATAGTGTAACACATAATTGTGTCTAAAAATACATTTATAGTGAAAAGAAGTGTGGGAGCTAACATTCCCTCACCCCCAGGACTAGAAACTAACTAGAGTTAGATTCCTAACTCTAAATTACGAAGTTAAGTGAACAGAGACATCTTTTTGTCTTATCTACTAACCTTTCAGTAGACAGAAAGAAACTCATCTGTGTTATTTTTAAAGGATCTCTCACTTACCCCCTCAGAATTTTTGAATCATCATTTTTGAATAGTTATGTGAGATTACCATTTTTGAAGAACATACAGTCAAACAGCTTGGGAAACAATGAAATTATTAGCTAAACTATTGCTTCTGAACTAATATTTCCTCTCAATGTTGTTATATGTTCTGTTATCATTTAGATACTTTATACCTATAAGCCTAAATTTAAGCCTCATGTCATGTCCAGAATTTCTAAGGAGAGACTTGAAAAGTCTTTGCTGGGCCGGGCGGTGGCGCTGGAGGTAAGGTGTCTGCCTTGCCTGCGCTAGCCTAGGACGGACCTCGGTTCGATCCCCCGGCGTCCCATATGGTCCCCCAAGAAGCCAGGAGCAACTTCTGAGTGCATAGCCAGGAGTAACCCCTGAGCGTCACAGGGTGTGACCCAAAAACCAAAAAAAAAAAAAAAAAAAAAAAAAAAAAAAAAAAAAAAAAAAGAAAAGTCTTTGCTGAACAAGGCTGAGTAATACTTTAGTTCCACCTTCCCTGGGGGTTTACTGTGCTCCTAGATGCCAGATAAGCCTAAAAACAGTCCAACCTTCTTCCTGCATGACCTGAGTGTAGAATCTTTGCTGGACCAGATCTTAACTTCTGTGAGGAATTTGAACTATCTGGCAATACAAAATTCCATTCTTCCCCATGGCTTTTTTTGTTTGTCAAGTCTTCCATTCCATAACAGCCAGGTGTTGACTATCTCTAATTCTCTATGACCTGACTATATACATGCTGTATTCTACCTATGAAATTATGGGGGTGTGTGAAATGACTAGACTGTAATAAGATTCTTTTCATACCTAAAGTTCACTGAAGTAATAGTGTCCTTGTGATATTTTGTCAAAGTATATACCCTAAAATGTTTGTACTCAAACTTTTGCCCTCACCTTAAAATTTGTTTGCCCTCCTCAGATTGTAGATCACAAATGTATTTCCAGACACCTTCCAAGCTCTTTCTTTACCATTTACTAGAAATATTTTTTTCCCTCAACAGAAAATAATTTTTCTTCCCTGATCATTCTACATTCAGCATTCCTGTGGTATAAAGCTTATTATTTCAGTGCATATTTTTTTCCTCCCTTCTAGACTAGAGATTCCCTGAGGGTATAAATTGCTCACCTCAGCCAGTGATTTGCACAGTGTAACATGCATAATCAGTGCTTAATATATATTTGAACAAATGAATCAACAAAGAAAACACCTTTTAATAAAAGACTTGCAATTGAGATATCAAAGTTTACTGTGATCAGAATCATTTCCTGTTTGCTTCAGATTAAGTAAAATAAAACTCTGACTCTAGCCTTGAGGGGGGAAAAAAAACCCAACTAGTCAGACTGCTGTAAACTCTCACACGATTTTCGCAGATACAGGGCGTTATACATATGTTGAAAGACATATCAAAAATTCTATTTGTTTTATGTTTTTATTTAACAAACTCTGGTAACAAAAAATGTGTTGTATAAATCTGAAAGTTAGGCTTCAATAGTTTATAGAGAAAAAGACAATAAAATAATAATAGAATTTTTTCCAAAGCTTTAAAGTTTTCTCCAAAACTTTTAAAACTTTCTCCAACTCTTTTAATTACTTTTTTTTATATCTTGAAAACCCAGTGAAACTAATGATCAACTATAGAATGCTATTTATTTTATCTTATTATTTTTTAAATAATATATTTAAGCACCATGATTACAAACATGTTTGTAGTTGGGCTTCAGTTATAAAAAAGAACACCCCTTTCACCAGTGAAACCTTTCTACTACCACTGCCCTGCATCCCCTTCCTCCCCCACTCCCTGCCTGTATTCCAGAAAGGCATCGAATGCTATTTAAATGCTAAGACAGAATATTGGAAGGAAAGAATATTGGAAGGAAAAAGAATTTAACATTTGTACAGAATTTTATCATTTAGTAGACTCTCTACAATTGCTTTTATGTAGATTAACTAATGCCTATAGTTTGGGTGATGTTGGCATTATTATCACTATTTTCAAGTTAAAACTATAAAACAGAAAGAGCTTAAGAAATTCGAAATAATCACTTGTTTTTTAAACGAACTGGGTTAACAAATCCCATCCCATCTAACTACAAGCCTCAACACCTTTAATTATGTTGGTCATATTTCATAAATGTAGTTGACTCATCAAATAAGAAATCATAGATCTAGTTTTAATGCACTTTTAATGTGTAAATTTAATGAATTATTCACTCTGTAGATAGTCTTTTAGTGGTTATACTATTGTTCAAGTTCTTATGTATTATACTATACAGGTTAGCAGTGAAAGTGCAAAATAGCACTAAATGGACTTGAAAATTAAGGCAGATTACCCTTTAAGACTTGTGAAAATCCTCAAACTTGTTACATCCATTTTAAAAACACTAAGGTTATTATTACACTGCCCGATTAAAAGCTGTGCCAAACAACTAATACCTGTCTTTCATAAAATGATAAATTGTAGTTAATAAGATGGAGAGGGAGGTATTTATATTCTTTTTATTTCCTTGGTTTTGGGGCCAAGCCTGGCAGTGCTCACTGTGCTCCTAGCTCTGACCTCATAGATAACTTTTGGTGGGACTTAGGGGATTGTATGTGATGCCCTGGATCACACCTCACTGCATCATGGCAAGTGCATTGCTCACTGCAATAGCACAATTATTTCTTTAGATTCTTTATTTAGCAACATATCCATTCTATATGTATCCATATGTATCCATCTTCTATATGTATCTTTTTATATTTTAAATAGTTTATAAAATATATATATATATATTTATAAGATATGTATGGAAAAAGATAAATATAGGAAGATACAGAAACATCTGTATCTAGGGATGTAATCTTAACATAGTCTCTGGCTTCCTGAAACATATTTATTTTTTATAAAATCTTCATTGAGGTACAATGATTCACAATAAAACTTTTAAATCATGGTTTTGTTCATAAATCATTCAAGTATCACACCTACCATCACAGTGCCCTCTACCTTTCCACCAGACCTCACGATTCCCCTCCTACTATTTGTCCCCCACCCCAACACACTCAAACTCAGTTCTGTGGATTAACTTTCTAGTTCTGTCATACCCTTGACACATTAGTCTCTGCCTTAGCATTCATAGTCAACTCTGCATAAAAAGGAATTGGCAAGAAGAAAAGAACAATATCGTTTTCAAAATATTATCTTTGTCAGTTCCTTTTCTGGTTTCTCCCCCCCCCCCCCGAATCGTCAATATTAATGCTATCAAGACTTTCTCAATGAACAGCTTCTGTTCTTTCTATATATTTTCTTTTAATGTCATGGTGAAGTTTTCATCCTATCATTCTTCACTTCTTTGAGGTCATATGTATTTTTGATATTATGCTAAAAGCCAGAATCATTTTACATATTGTTTTTATCTAGGCTGCTATAACAAAAATTAACATAGACTGGCTTAAAATAGAAACATTTATTTTTCACAGTCTGAAAACTGGGAAGTACAAGATTAAAACTTCATTGAATTCTGTCTTCTGAGGACCAACATTTTATTTTTTAAGTTGTATTTTATCGAAACAATTTAATCTACAGAGTTCTTCATAGTTGAATTTCAGATATACAGTGAGTCAGGGCCATTCCCACCACCAGTGTCTACCTCTCTCCACCAATTATCCCAGAGTGCATCCTTTGCCCCCTGGCCTGCCAGTATAACAGAACCATTCAAGTTTAGATTGTTAAAGTTTAGGTCTCTTGATTATATTGTCGTTGACTTTGGCTTGGATATTTAGTTTTATCCTTATTTTTTCCCCACCACTGCATCTGAGATCACTTGGCTCCTGGCCCCCAAGCTTTCTTTCTTGGTCATCAATAGCCATTTGTTTGTTTTTTAAACAAAAAGCATCCCTCTCAGTTGAGGGATGTGGTAGGGGAGTTTTGGATTCTTCTTAATCTTATACATGAGAGCTGCAGTTCATATCTGAAGCTCCTAATACTATCACATTGGTAGTTGGGATACATTAATTTTCAATATATAACCCATGTGACTTTTTATTATTTGAAGAGATTATAGGGTTTTTTATTCTTAGATTTTTTTTTTTTTTTTTTTTTTTTTTTGGTTTTTGGGCCACACCCTGTGACGCTCAGGGGTTACTCCTGGCTATGCGCTCAGAAGTTGCTCCTGGCTTCTTGGGGGACCATATGGGACGCCGGGGGATCGAACCTCGGTCCGTCCTAGGCTAGCGCAGTCAAGGCAGGCACCTTACCTCCAGCGCCACCGCCCGGCCCCATATTCTTAGATTTTTTTAAAATATATTTTTATTTAAGTAACATGATCATAGTTGGGTTACAGTCATAACCAGAACACCCCCCCTTCACCAGTGTAACATTACTCCCTCCTCCCTTCCCATCCCCTGCCTGTATTCGAGACAGGTATTCTACTACAGTTATTTGTTTTTAAGTTCAGTAAGTTGTATTTTTTTTCCTTAAAGGATAAGAGTAAAAAAATATAATAAAGGTGTGATAGTGGCAATCGCCGTAGTTTGCATAGGTCCAGAAAAATGGGGAAAATGGAAAAAAATCCTTGACCTGATTACAAAAAGGCCTCACCACAGAAGTTTATTGGCATAAGACTGACTCTGGGTTCCAGGCATACCAGTCCCACCAACTCCAGTCATTCTCAAGTTTCCGGTGAAACTTTTTCACACTTTAGCTATTGTTGGTATCAGATCTTATATTTAAAGACTCTGAATTCTGTGCATTTCTTTCATCGATGTCAGGCTGATGTGGAGCATCCTCTAGTTTCAGCATACCATTCAATGTGGAGCGATCTGCCCTGCAAGCAGGCTGTTGCTGAGTTGTCTGGGTGTTGGGAGCACTCTTTGGAGTAAGTCAAAGCCAAAGCAGTGGTAGGTGTTCCCTGGTAGAGGCTTGGATCCTGGTAATGTTTTGGCAATTGTGGTTGTTTCCATAGATGGTATCCATTGTTCAGGTGTGTGTGGGCGATGCCCATTCTTCTGAGGCCTGAGCCAAATCATTATGCCAATGTTCAGGGTAAAAGGCCTAATTACATTACAAATTTGTGTTCCCATCTCTATTAGATAAGAACTTGTTTACATATGTATTATTTTCCCATTTTAATGTGCCTATGCAAAAGAGAAGCAATGCCACAAGATATTGATGGTGCATCTGGGGGCCAACGAATGAAGTTCAACATTCCCCGTAACTTGGTACATACATGAAATTTATACAGCGATACTCTTCTACCAGTATTGCTTATAAAACAGATCTCAAAGGGGGCAAATCAAGCAATCAAATAACAAATCCAGTAGGCAAAATTGTCACTATTGCTTATAAAACAGATCTCAAAGGGGGAAAATCAAGCAATCAAATAACAAATCCAGTAGGCAAAATTGTCACTATATGAGGATATTCGAAAAGAGTTATAGATGTAAAGGGAATACATCTGAGATATACAAAGGAGATAAATGTGACCCTTTTATGTTTTAAAAATAGTCAAGAGGGAGTGGGTGTTTCCGAGACACCACTTTGGTCTGTGATTTGGACAAGCGAAGAGAGCATGGAGTCATGCCCTCCCCTTGTTGCTTGCTGAAGCTTCTGACTCCCTGAGAGGCGTTTGCTTCCTAATTGCTGGAAGTTGAAAGTTCAGCCCCTTGCAGGAACAAGGAAGCCTGGGGTCTCTTTTAAATTGCACCTCACCAGAACCCACTTGCTGGGATCCTGATCAGTTGTCCATTAATAACCCTGGAAACGGGGAGGAAGGAGAGAAAAGGCTGTGGGGGGCAGCCGAGGCTGCATCTTTACCTTATCTTGGCCAAAAAGCCTACAGCATGGAACCTTGCTGTGACACGTTGCCTGCTGAAGCTTCAAACTCCACCAAAAAAATTACTGTGAAAGATATGTAATCCACCTTGGCCAAAACAAAAATCCTTAGTACAGAAAGATGGTTAAATGTGGGGTAACAGGAGCTGAGAGTGAGGGACTAAAGGAATAAAACCAGCGCCTACACAGCGTTCAGGTAATGACAAGCAGAGGAAAAACAATAATATCTATATATTTCTCATTTCACAATGAACAGGTTTAATAAGAAAAATACCCTGGTAAGTCCTAATGCCAGAACCTATTGTGCTGCTATTCCCACCTAGGAACTCCTTCAAGTAACCTACCTAGCTGCCTTGCCCAGCCATGTGGCCAGGCAAAGCCCTGGAGTACGGGAGGAAGGAGGTAGAGAGGTGCTGGGGTGACTCCTGTCTCGCACCCCTTCCTAGGCCTGGTTACAGAGGCCTTTGGCATGGTGGAGGGCTGCCAAACGCCATGCTGGTAGGACCTCCCGGCTCAGCTCCCACAGATCATAGGGTTTTTTAAGTCATCGACAAAGTCATGTGGCATATAATTATATGAATTAAGAACCACTTATCTTTTTTTTTTGATTTTTTAAATATATATAAAATCTTTCATTAGTGCAACATTCCCATGACCAATACCCCAAGTGTCCTTTGAAAAGATAAGGCCTCCCAATTCTTACCACAGGCTGTGTTCTTTACACTGAGTGTATAGAAAGAGGAGGTACAGTAAATGCACCCCATAGACACCTCAACACAGGCCCTTTGCCTGGTCTGTATTGTGAATTGGGGACAAAAGAGAGAGAGAGAGAGAGAGAGAGAGAGAGAGAGAGAGAGAGAGAGAGAGAGAGAGAGAGAGAGAGAGAGAGAGAACCACTTATCTATCTTGTTCATTGCTATTCCCCAGCCTGAAAGAATACTTGACCCAAATAAGATGTTCAGCATCATTTCCTCAGTTAAATAAAAGAAATATTAATATCTCTACTCTCCATTTTGTCTTAAATTCTGATCCCTTTTCAGCAAATGCCATTCAGAGATCACATAAGAATTTTATTTATTTATTTGTGTTTGTTTTGGAGCTATACCTGGTGATATTCAGGGGTTACTCCTGGCCATGCACTCAGAAATCTCTCCTGGCTTGGGGGGCCATATGGGATGCTGGGGATTGAACCATGGTCCTAGGTCCTAGGCTAACGCATGCAAGATAAATGCCTTATCACTTGCGCTACTGCTTTAACTCAGTATATTTAAAGTTAAACCAGTATCTTTTATTTTCATTCCCTATTTAAGTCAATGATCCCTGTTTAGCTCCAAATTATTCTGAAACCCTCCTTCATCTTTGATTCCTTCTCTTTTCCCTTAATATTCAACGGGTTTCCCAGAGTTATATTTATTTATTTATTTATTTATTTATTTATTTATTTATTTATTTATTTATTTATTTACTTACTTACTTACTTACTTATTTTTTGATTTTTGGGCCACACTCGGTGACGCTCAGGGGTTACTCCTGGCTATGCGGTCAGAAATCGCTCCTGGTTTGTGGGACCATATGGGACGCCAGGGGATAGAACCAAGGTCCATCCAGGCTCAGCCTTGTGCAAGGCAAACACTCTAATGCTGTGCTATAGCTCTGGCCCACCAAAGTTTATTTTTGAAACTCTCTCAATTTCTCACAATCTATTGCCATTGGGTGAAGGAAGTATCTAGCAGAACCATTACATACAATTCCTCTCAGGTAGGATGAGTTTTGGGAAGCTATTTGAATAGCCTCCATTTCTTTAGACAATTGAATACCAGATAAATCTGGTCCAATTACATTTTTTTTAGGAATCTGGAATTCTATGAGAAATTCTAATTTAAATTTGAGATTAATTATTCAAATATAGGATATGTAGAAAGTATGTAGTCTGAGACATATACCTTCAACAAGGTATGAATTGCAGAGAGAAGATATTCCAGAAAATAATCTAAATTTTGTTTGTTTGTTTGGGGGCTACTCCCAATCATGCTCAGGGTTTACTCCTAGCACTGCCACAGGAACCATGCCTGGTGGTGTTTGGGGACCATATAGGATACAAGTGATTGAACCTGGATTGACACATACAAAGCAAATGCCCTACCCTCTGTATTATCTATCCATCTCAAAAACAGTTTTCCAGAGAGAAGCAGGAGCCAGCATCTCAGAATCCAGAGCAAATATCTCTGTTTCCTAACTTCCCAGAACCAGGTTTTTATATTCCAAAAATCTGGCTATATTCTTGTCCTTGGGTGCTGTGGCATACATATTAAACATTCCTATACCATTTTCACAATATTTGCTGATTTATTTACTTTAGTTTATGACTTTCTGTTATTTGTGGGTCTGAGTTTTAAAATTTTTTTGCCTTATTTTAGTTTTAGCTAAAATAAAAATGCTTAGTTTCATTGTTATTTGAGAGATGGATCTATCATTTCTGTAAGATGCTATTGATGCATCTTTTGAACTTCCTTTTGTACATATAAAAATGCCAAAATAGTAGAGAGCAAGAATTTTTGAGGAACAAGAAATAACTCTAACAAGAAAATAACAAGTAAAACCTCCAAGCTTTTCCAGGGGTCCTCAAACTTTTTAAACAGGGGGCCAGTTCATTGTCCTTCAGACTGTTGGAGGGCCAGATTATAGTAAAAACAAAAATTATGAACAAATTTCTATGCACACTGCATGCATCTTATTTAGAAGTGAAGAAACAAAATGGGAATAAATACAATATGTGGCCCGCGGGCCGTAGTTTGAAGACCATTGCTTCAAACAATGGAGATGTTAATTTCTAATAAACTTTAATGGTCCAGGCTATGTGTTTCCCTGTCCAAGAATGAATGCCTGTGGACACTGTATGAGATTGAGATATCAAGAGCATGCAGAAAGAGAAAAGGTATCATTGCGTCAGAGTATAGCCTAGTAGCAGCTCTTGCACAAATGTTGTGCGTAAAAATTAACATTATAGATGTCTGCTTATTCTGTACTCATTCTCAACTTTAGCTAATGGTCTTATTCCATTAGTTAATGATCTTTGGCTTATATATGAAGGCAGCTTTCTGTGCCAGAGTTGGCGTCTACCTTCTGGCCAAAATGTCTGGGAGGAACTGGAGAAAGATGGGTGTGACATTCCAGTCTTATCTTCTGTTAAAGCAAGGTTTGCCAGAAGTCAGTTGTAGAGCTACGCCTATCTCAAGGGAAAATGTAAAATATTGACCTTAGCTGGGCTATTATTTGATCAGCTAATGGCCTAGAATTCTTTTGCCAATAAAAGGAGATAAAAACACAGAAAAATGGTCATCTTGACCATAATTCTCTTAATAATTCAGTTGACTCTATATAACACTGAGTCTGATGAGTTTGATTATTTTACTTATCATAAAGCTTCAATGATCTGCAAATACTAATAAATAAAATTCAAACTGTTTTCATTAAAAATAATTATTGTACTGTTAGAAAAATATAGACATAATTACCCATTTTTTAATAATTTTTAGGGATTTAGGGAGATAGTAGTCCTCAAGAGGTACTCTCAGCTCTATATTCAGGGGTCACTCTTGGCAGGGCTTAGGAAACCATACTGGGGATTGAATCATGGTCTGCTACATACGAGGCAAGTGCGTAACCCTTGTACTAGCTCTACAACTCACTTTTATTTATTCTTGAATATTTATGTATCTTTTCCTTTTTAATTTTTTCTATTTTGAGCCCTAATATCCTTGTAGTTAAGGATCATCGTGTTACTCTCTTATAAAAGGATATTAAAATATTTTACTCAAAGTCTCATACTTTTTCTTTGGAGATAGCATAACATATATTTATTAAATACTTAATGAGTATTAATTGCCTAACTTGGCTATCAAAAAAATCAAACCAGAAACTGCATAATATTTTGTACATGAATTAATTTCAAGAAATTAAACAAGTTCTAACACAAAACATCAAAAGTAAATACAAAGAAGGGCATAAAATTGGATAATTAAATTCAATTGAATTGAAGTAATACTAGTTTCAATAACCTGCCTCCAAATATCAATGATGAAAGACAATCAAAATTTATTTTATATTTAAGTTATATAAGAAGTTCTTCACATTTGAGGATTAAAAATGTATGTTGAAGATAGACCAACAAAGGCTCTGTTGTTTATAAAAAAAAAAAATGAATACTCTCTCGCTGAATGGCTGTAACTCAAAATTAACTAGTTACATGACTTGGAATGAGCAGTCCCTAGCTGGGCAACCCTATGCTATGGGAAAAAAAAATACAGATATTTGGCAGGCAATCATTGTCTCTCCCACATAGCATTTGTTGAATTAACTTAATTTTTATTTAGTTTTTGGCCATGCCTAGTGATGATGAGGGGCTGCTCCTTGCTCTGCACTCATGAATTACTCCTGGTGAGGTTCAAGGGACCTTATGGGATATTATGATTAAACCCAGTAGATCATGTGCAAGGAAAACACCCTACCCATTGCACTATGTTGTATAACTTAAAAGTCTTGAAATATGAATAAAATTCATATATATAAAGAGAAGGGGAATTGAAAAATAAAGCATTCTTGAAAAATATGCTTAAAAAAAGGATACTTTTCTCTTTGCCCAAATGGTGCCATATAATTTTTCTATTAAAATAGTTTAAGGGGGGGCGCGGAGAGATAGCATGAAAGTAGGCGTTTGCCTTGCATGCAGAAGGACGCGGTGATTTGCATCCCAGCATCCCATATGGTCCCCCGAATCTACCAGGAGTGATTTCTGAGCTTAGATCCAGGAGTGACCCTTGAGTGCTGCCAGGTGTGACCCAAAAACCAAAAAAAAAAAAAAAAATGTATTAAGAGGAGCCAGAGCAACAGCACATCGGGTAGGATTTCGCCTTGCATGCAGCTGATCTGGGTTTGATCCTTGGCATCCCATATGGTCCCCCAAGCACCACCAGGTGCATGAGTGCAGAGCCAGAAATAACCTCTGAGAACTGCTGGGTCTGATCCAAAAACCAAAAATAAATAAATAATTATATAAATTAATAAATAAATAAAGTATTAAGAATCTTAAGTAGCCTTCCTTAGTATTTAGAAGTAAATACAAGGGGATATACTTTTTGAATTTAAATTTTTGAAATTTGAATCATCAGTATAGAATGAAAAGTTTCTGAGCAGAGTAGAATGACAGGGTTTTTTATTTGTGTTCTGCCAACCTGGATTTAAACCCTGGCACCCCATGTGATCCCCCAAGCACCAGCTGTGATCCCTTTGTACAGACCAGGAGTAAGTCCTGAGCACTGCTGAGTATGAAGCTCAAAAAAGTTCCTGAGATTTTTTTGTTTGTTTGTTTTGAGCTTTGGGTCACACCTGGAGGCACGTAGGGGTTACTCCTGCCTCTGCGCTCAGAAATTGCCCCTGTTAGGCTCGGGGGACCTATATGGGATGCCAGGAATGTAACCATGATCTGTCCTGGGTCACCTTGCCCTACCGCTGTGCTGCTGTGTTATCTCTGCAGCCAGATCCTGGCATTTTTTAACTCCCACAAATCTTCCCAGCTAGTGTACTGTTGAGAATATGTGATTTTTGTGCAAATGATTTAGCATCTCTTGGCCTTAATATACCTGTCTATAAAATAGAAAAACATTGGGTTACTATGGAACAGTAAGTATAAAATACTTATTTTCAAACTGTTTCTATCTTTCTAAGAATTTAATGACACACAAGTATAGGTGATAGATTAGAGACTTCCAAGCATATTAGATTTACTTCCTTTTTAGAAACCAAACAAACAAACAAACAAACTACTCTCAGTACCCTCCCCACGTCTCCTTTTTTTTTTTTTTTTTAATTTATTTTTTTTTTGGTTTTTGGGCCACACCCGGCGGTGCTCAGGGGTTACTCCTGGCTATCTGCTCAGAAATACCTCCTGGCAGGCAGCGGGGACCACATAGAACACCGGGATTTGGACCAACCACCTTTGGTGCTGGATCGGCTGCTTGCAAGGCAAACTGTGCTATCTCTCCGGGCCCTTCTCTCCTTTAAGCAAACAAAAAGTGCTCCTCAAATGCCCTTAAGGCCATTACCAATTCCTCATAGTTTCAATCCCTCCTCCGGCTCCATCTTCCTTTGAGAAACTTTGTGATAGAAGATCTTAAGTCATGTTGAAGAACTTATTTTTTATCTCTCCCCTTCCCATACATTTTCCTATAACTAGATCTTTACTAAAACTTTCTATTTCTCTGGTAACTGATCTGTCATTCATTCTGCCCTCTCATCATCAACCTTTAGTTCAATGCCAAGTATAACTTCTCTGTTAACAAAATCTTGCCTCATTGTCTGAGTTTGCATTTTCTCCGTTTTAGCTACATTCACTAATTATCTCCTCTGAATAATTCTGTTCACAGTTTTTTTTTTTTTTTTGAGTGGCGTGGTTGGATCACACCTGGTAATGCTCAGGGGTTACTCCTGGCTATGCTATGCGCTCAGAACTCAGGAATTGCTCCTGGTTTAGGAGATCATATGGGATGCCGGGGATTGAACCCAGATCCGTCTTGGATCAGCCGTGTGTAAGGCAAATGCCCTGCTGCTGTGCTATTGCTCTGGCCCCTCTCTTCACAGCTTTATCTAGATCCCGAATCCTTCTTATTGATTCTCTTCTTGGGTTTTCTTTTGCTTTTATAAAATAAACCAATCTATACTTATTTCTTCTCTTTGAATTAATTCCAAAGTACTTATTATTTTGCTCACTGCATATATTCCATTTTAAGCTTTCTCTTACAGAGCTTTCTCTTTATTCTATTTTATTTTTGTAAGAGAATCACTTGTGAGTAAATACATCATACTCTCATACTCTAAAAATGTTATGCAAAAATTTATTGAAAGAATTGCATGTCATACTAAAAAATACAATTTTTTACTCATAGCATGCTATGATAAAGTTGGTCTTAAAGAAGGCTGTTGTAATCATCATCCTTTTTTATTGCTTTATATTGGTGTCAACAGAGACATAGCTATTGTGGGCAAAGAGCTCAGCTTTTGAAACTTTTTCCATAGTCTCCTTTCTTTACTTTCCATTCCTTAGCATCAGAGGGCAGAGAATAAGTTTCAGAATGTGAGCTTCTCTAACCAATATCCTAGACTTGGCCAAGATATTTTTACTTTACATTCACCATCTAGCATTCTTCTCTCAAACCATGTTTTCAACAGGAGCAATATGTTCTATCTGTAATTTCATATTAGATGAATGGGAAAATGATGTCACTACAAATGATAGGACATAGAGCAAACACATACTGTTATTTTCGGTCAATAGTATGGAAAAATCCCATTTTATTTCAGGGATCATTCCTCACTGTGCCTTGTTGAGAATCAGCCTGACATTTCCTCCCTGGGACTTCAGATTTTAAGGGATGGTACAAAGTTTTCAGATACTCAATATAAGGTTGTACTCAGTGATGCTAATAGAACATCATTGGCCACAGCTGCTGCTTGCTACAAGGGTCTAAATAACAGAAGTTCTAATGCTAGTGCCCATGCATCTCTTACTTCGACTTGACTATGACTATCTCTGTTAGTGTTTTCATAAATTACCATCAAGTTTTCCAATCCATTCAGAAGACTATGTGATGACCTTTTAATAAATTTAATTTTTATATACATGAACTGAGCCAAAGAAATTTTTTAAGAGCTAATTTAATATTTGATGCCTGATTTAGGAGATCTCATGATACAAGAAAACACTGAATTCTAGTGGCACAAGCTACATGTTTATTCTGGTTGTATTGCTTAAATAACTTTACTCTTTAAGATAAATCACTTAATATGCTTAAGTTTTTCACTTAAAAGAGTAAATAATCAAGATGTTCCTAAAACGTTTGCTCTGGTCAGTTTTCTTTAGTGTCTCCCTTAATTGTATAAATTCTTAAAAAAATAGACTACTTTATGAGCAATGTTCATTTATTCAGTCCCAAATTGTCACTCTTCTCCTTCCCACACTGATTAATTTATTTTTCATTTATTAAGTTATTTATTCTTGGACACTGTGGCTTCCAGATTTTGGTTATTGTGATAGTGTTGCTAGGTATGTTAGGGGTGTAATTACCTTTTCTTCATTTTACTTTGGGGATATTGGAGTATATTACAAAAAGTGGAGTTACTGGGTCAAATGGAAGTACAATTTTTTAGTACTGTCTATATTGTTTTTCAGAATGGTTGGGTATTCTCACCAACAGTGAATGAAAGTCATTTTTTCCCACACATATACCAGCATTGGTTATTCTTTATATCTATATGTTTAATTTAAGCATCATGGTTACAAAATTGTTCATGTTCAAATTTCAGTCATAGAATGTACACCACTCTTTATCAGTGAACGTTTCTCACTACCAATGCCCCAGTTTCCCACCTGCCCACCTTCCTCCATCTGCCTCTGGGGCAGGCATTTTACTTCTCTCTTTCTCTCTCTTTTTTTTTTTGACACTGTATTTTGCACTATTGCTAATGAAGGGGAACCATGCAAATCACTTTACCCCCTTTAGAACCCAGTTTTTATCCAACTTGAACAGTTCCAACTACCATTGTCACAATAAAGCATTCACTACACTAACTTAAAGAGTCGTATTCACTACTCTTTGTGATAAGCTTTCTATGGAATTATCCCTCTGATCCTCATCTCTATCATCTTTGAATATTATTACCAAGCTATCTTTTACCTTTTTAATATCCCATCAATGAGTGAAATTATTCTGTTTATCCTTTTCCATCTGACTCTTTTCACTCAGTATAATAATCTCCATATCCATCCATGTTTAAGCAAATTTTATGACTTCATTTTTTCTAACTGTTGTGTAGTATTCCTTTGTGTATATGTATCATAGTTTCTTTAGCCACTCATTTCTTCTAAGGCATGTGCTTATTTGAGTAAGACAGGGTCTAACAGTATGTGATGGGCACTCAGTAAGGAATCATTTCACATGTATTAAAACCCACCTTTCTATAACCACTTAAACAAATAAGTCATTGTAAATAAACTCTAATTATAGTCCCTAAAAACTGTTAGACTTGAACTAGACTATAACTTTGGAGTGAGTCTTCACTGCCAAGAAAAGATCCTAATTTCCCAACTTTAATCTCTTGCTCTTTATTTCCCTTGCTAAAAAAAACTGCAACCAATTCCAATATCTCTGATGTAATCCTTGCAGTCACAAGACTTCATAAGTTTATAATGGGCATTTTTCTGAGAGTCTCTCTGATTACAATATTGTCAATAACATATTTTTACAACACACACCATCCTTTTCATGAGGACTCCAGAGGTAAGTTCTTGCCTGAATCTCACTACAAAGAACACATGTAATTCTCAGTTGTCAGCTTTTAATCTTATGGACTCTGAGCTATATGATTGATTCATATTTTCATCACATAGCTGTTACAAAATTTAGTCAAAATGCCTCTCTACTTTATCACCTACCTAAATATGTTTGTGATGATATATATTTTTCACTGTTTCTATTTGCTTTTTGCCTGTTACTTGTTTTTCTTTATTATACTTTTAACTTATGGCCATTTGTTACATATTTATTATCTGTTTTATAAGCATGGTGATATGCATTCGGGAAAAAACAAAATATATTTAAATAAATGAGAGGAACTATCAATAAGAGTTCACCCATATGCTTGGGAAAGATGAGTGTCAAGATCAAGTGATCCAATTCCAAGAAATTCTAAGTCTAATAATGAAAGATGCATGAACATTTTCAAACACGGAGATGTTTGAGGCTGATAAAATGCTGCAAAAAAGTAGTATAGGATAAGAATTTACAAATAGTATTCATTGCTTAAATAGTATTAATTCTGCTTCGTGGCTATATTTGTACATTTCTTTCAGTTATTATGTATTAGTCTAAATAAAAAAATCATTTTGAATAGGATGCTCCTAAAGTATTCTATTACCTTACATATAATTTTACTACATCCAGAATCTAACATTTTCCTTTAGATCAGTACTTCTTTCTAGTTTCACATTGATAGAAATGTAAAAAACACAACTAAGAGCCATCTTAGCTAGAACAGGGCACACTATTCCTAGGGTTGCAATTCATATATATATATATATATATACATATATATACATATATACATATATATATGATTATGTATAAAAATAGTGATATCTCCATATTATAAAATATAAACAGTGAGACCCCATTTTCATAGATAGTACTCTAAGAAGTTAAACACTGATCTAGAGTACAGTTTAGGATAAATCATGGTTAGATAAAGATTTTAATGTCACCATCATTTTCTTTCATTGAGTCACATAATGTCTATGACTCTCAGGATCCCAGGGAAATGGAATCTTCTATTGAATAAAATTAAGAGCATTTATTTAGCTAATATCTGTGAAAAAACTTGACTCATGATAAAACTGCAAAGGTGATAGTCTCTTCTTCTTATTGTCTCCAATTAGGGAGAAAACAGAATACAATATATTCTCCTAAGATCCCAATTATCTGCCCAGAATAGGACAAATGATTTTTTTAAAAAAAAAAAACAAGGGGCCGGGCGGTGGCGCTGGAGGTAAGGTGCCTGCCTTGCCTGCGCTAGCCTAGGACGGACCGCGGTTCGATCCCCCGGCGTCCCATATGGTCCCCCAAGAAGCCAGGAGCAACTTCTGAGCGCATAGCCAGGAGTAACTCCTGAGCGTCACCGGGTGTGGCCCAAAAACCAAAAAAACAAAAAACAAAAAACAAAAAACAAACACAAAACAATACACAAAGCTTACTTTACTCATTCTTTTGTTTTTCAATTACTTCACACCAAAGTCAATGACCCAAGTTATGATGGAAGAAGTTGATTACTGTAAAGAAGATAACTTTCTGGATTGCAAAGATATTAGCTCTTGAAATTTTTGGTGACATGTACAGTCCTCAAAAATATCTTGGTTCTTTTCAGAACAGCACATAAAACTTATTTTCTGCATGAGCCAGAGCAACAGTATAGTGAGTAGAATATTTGATTTGCAATAGAACTGGATTCAATCCCCAGAATCTTATAATGTACCTTAAGCAATGCCAAAAGTAATTTTTCAAGCACCACTGAGTATTCATTCCCACCACCCAAATCATTTTCTGTTGACTGTATATTCATTTATCTCTTTTTTGTGGTTAGTTTGGTAACTCAGCTAAGAAGGTCACTAGCTGAAGTTATCTTTGACTCTGTCTTCCTTGAGCTAGTTGCAATAGCATAGGCAGGTTGTGATCCAAGTGGGAGGTTTACCCAAAGGTAAAAATATGGCTCTGCAGAATTGCTTGTAGAGATCCCTAAACTTATTGAAGAGTAGTAGTACTTAAGTCTAAAGTACTCATCACGGTTGCTTTATCCCAAAGAGCCACTTCACGGAGAGAGAACTGAAACCATAAACTGAGAGAAGCAGCTGTTAACTTTTGTTTTCAATTTCATTGATTGTAGAGTAGTCTAGCTGCTCAGCAATTGTTGTTTAAGTTCTATTCAGGACACAACCCCAAATATTCTCTGATCATAACCACATAGAATACTTTTTTCTATTTGCAGATTATTTGCATATTTTGCTATTTGCAGATCGGCACTGCTTGCTTCTTGTCTACAATGCAAAACCCTAGAAAGCATATGGAAGCCTCTCCTCTCTGTCTTTTCTATTGGTGCAGCAGATAATAGACATTTAATAAATGTGAGTCACTTGAATTAAACAATCTGCTCAACAGGTGCAATGTTAGATATGTTCTCTCTCAAGGTTGCTTACTAGATGCTTAATTTTTATAAGATCTTAAGATGATATTTAAAAATACCAAGCAAAGCTTACCACAAAGACTGGTGAGTGGCATTAGAGAAATAACTACATTAACAACTATCATGATAATGATAGTGAGTGAGGTAAATAGAATGCCTGTCTTGAATACAGGCAGGGTATGGGGAGATGGGGGGCATTGGTGCTGGGAATGTTGTGCTGGTGAAGGGGGCTGTTCTTTTTTTATGACTGAAACCCAATTACAAAAATGTTTGTAATCATGGTACTTAAATAAATATATTATTAAAAATAAAACACTAAGTCAAAATAATCAAGATATAGAAATAACCCAAATAATTATCTATAGATGAATGGATCAAGAAATTATGGTATGTATATAAAATGGAATACTATGTAGTCCTAAGAAAGAATACAGTTGGGACCGGAGAGATAGCATGGAGGTAAGGCATTTGCCTTTCATGTAAGAGGTCATCGGTTCAAATCCTGGTGTCCTATATGGTCCCCCGTGCCTGCCAGGAGCAATTTCTGAGCCAGGAATACCCCCTGAGCACTGCCAGGTGTGACCCAAAAAGTACAAAAAAAAAAAAGAAAGAAAGAAAGAAAGAAAGAATACAGTCATAAATTTGCCAGAACATGAATAGAACTAGAGGATGTCATACTGAATGAAGTTAGAAGGAAAGGGAAAGATGCAGAATGGTCTCTCTCTCATATATGACACTTAGAGATACATAGCAAGAAGAACTGATCCACACAATTGAGTTTGTAAGGGTGGTGGTGAAAATGATGAACATTAGGGTCTATGGGGAAGAGAGAGAGGTACATTGGTTATGGATGTGGTATTAGAATTATGTACACAGAAAACTATCATCCACAGTATTATAAATCACAGATATCAGAGCCTCAATCAATTTTATTAAAAAGTAAACAGCAACATGAAATTTAACAAAGAAACATTATGGTTTCTGATGGTTCTATGATGGTTCTGAGAGGCCAAGAGGCTAAACAAATTATATAAGGCCAAAGCTCTAACCAACTGCAGAGGGAAGACTGGCTTCAGACTCCTATTCATTAAGTATTTTTAGAAAATATGAAATAAAACATCACTTCAAAACAGAAGCCCCTTTGGGGTTGAAAACATAGTGGGTAGGGTTGCATGCCTTATATGCAGCCAACCTGGGTTTAATCCAGGGCATCACATTCCCCTGAACACTGCCAGGTGTGGTTAAAAAGAAAAAACAAAAACAAATATAAGAAAAGAAACCTAGAAAGCTCTTTTTCTCAATGTTAGTGTTTCTTCTGGTTGCCCATGGTAACTAAGATTTCAGAAGGATTTTGTCTCATTTGTGGGAATCCACAAAACCCACTCCCCAGTCTTTTCTATGTCCTATTTCTTAAAACTATGATCTAAAATGAAAATTGAAAGTCTCCCCCAGAACCCTATTCTGATTTTCCATTTGAACATTCATTTTTCTTCTTGTCAAAATCAATTTAAAACAAAATCTAAGCTATCGCTTTTTACTCTTTTTGGATACTATTTTCTCAAAATTAGACTCTACTCACCACTGTCTCAGAGTATTAAAACAAAATGCTAAAATGTGTTTGTGACAGATCTTATAAATGAGATGTTTTGGTTAGAATTTTCTTAGCTGGATATAGTTTTATCAGTCTTACAAACATAAAACATAAACATAATTAAACCTGCTATATCAGTCATATTAAACTTTAAATATGTATACTAATGTAACCCATATGCCAATATCTCTATATTTTTTCCATTTTCAATCTAAAAATGATTTTTTGAGAAAAACAAACTATTTAAACAAGAAGAAAAAGAAAAAAGGAAGGAAAGAAGGGAGAAACAAAGAAAGGGAGAAAGGGAAGAAGGGAAGGAAAGAAGATGGAAGGAAGGAAGGAAGGAAGGAAGGAAGGAAGGAAGGAAGGAAGGAAGGAAGGAAGGAAGGAAAAGCATGGGACCTGAGAGATAGTATAGGGCTTGTCTTGCATGTGGCCAACCAGGATTTGATCCCTGACACTACATATAATTTCCCCCAAGCACCAACAGGATTTGATCTCTGAATTAGGAGTAAGCCCTGATTAAGACTGTGAGTCACCCTAAAACAGAACAAAACAAAATGAGCACAAAAATTACAAACCTCAAGTAGAATATGCTTATATCAAAACAATAAACCCAATGTTTACATTGCTTATTATATTTTAAGTGTTGTTTTAAAAGATTAGTTTTTGTAAGATATTTAATACTTAAAAAAATGAACACCACTACTATGAATTTTTTTCAAAATAGCAATAAAGTCAGGACATAAACATCTTTTGAGCCACAAGTGTGTGTGTGTGTGTGTGTGTGTGTGTGTGTGTGTGTGTGTGTACCAAAATTAGGCATTTTGAGCTCTTTCAACTATTTCACAGTCATGAAGCTAATAAAATATTAGCTGCAACTTAAAGTGAAAACTGAGGTTTCACAGATTAAGTTATTTCCACAAAACCTACAGATGGTATAGCTGAGCACCAAGTCCTTGTGATCAACTCCAAAGCCTATGTTCTATCCACAGGAAGTACCTTCCATGGGAGAATAAAAGGCTGAGATTTGTGATTTCTCCTTAAATCCTGGGGAAGAGCTCACTGAAACTCTTCCAGGCAATATCACCTCTATATAGAACCATGTGTTAATTGGTTGATTTTATTGTTTAGAGATGGTACTTAGAATATTTAAAATCCAAAAACGAGTAGTAGATACCAACTCAATGGCACCTCTAGGATTATAGACCTAGTACAGCAGTCAGGAGGATTCTGGGCTTTATTCGTGTTTGTGCATTTGGACTTGTATATGAGGGTATTGATATTCCAGAGGTCATGTTAAAAGGACTAGAATAATAAAATTGAACTGATTACTACTCTCAGAACAGTATCTGATTTCTAATCACTCATTAGAATATTGGAAGAAGCATTTTTAGGCAAAGAGCATAATTAGCAATTACTTACATTCTATCTGAAAACCTAAAATCCTATCAACAAAATTAATTTGAGGAAATATGAGAAGTCAAATAAGAGAGGGACTAGGAATCATCTCTTGGGCCAAGCCAATTGGAATCAAACGACTGTTTTGTTTCCTCATCATGTGACACTGAGTTCAACCTCTTGTTTCTCATTTGTGAAACATGGTGGCTACAATATTACTTATTAGGGGGCTGGAAAAAATAAGACAGGCATTAAGGTGCTTGCTTTGAATGCTGATGACCCTTGTTTGACCTCATTTCAAACCCATTTTATCCCAAAAAACTGCATAAGGTTCCTCTAGAATTGCTGGGGATACTCTTGAACACAGAACCAGAAATAGCCCCTGAGAACCACAGAGTATTACCAGTTTCCCTCTCCCCAAATACTACTTATTAGAGGTTTGTAGTAATTATTGAGAAAGATAATCCAGTAAACCTTTTGGCCAATTTTTGCCGCACAGCATGACAGCTATTTCTCTCAGAACACACACGAAGGCATCTCTACTTTTTCTTTTATATGAGGAATTTTAGAGGATTTGCTTCTATTATTTCACAATCACTAAGGTCTTCCCACTATTGTAAGGCTCATTTAAAATATTTTTTTTGATAAAGCTGGTTTTTGCATTCTTATACCTGGAAGTATATAGTTAACACAACAAATCATTTATTACATTAAAAGGAGGACAGTAAAGATATGAATGCTAATGCTAGAGATCATTTTTTCTTGGCTTAAAAAATGCTTCCTGGGATTTTTTTCTTTGTAGATTCTTATTTACTTTAGTTCATCAAATATTAACTTTTCATTGCAACTCTTGCACAAGAGAAACAGAAATTAATAATATAGAAATTAATAATATAGACTTCCTGGTATTGGAAAATTGAAAACAACTGCAAACAATCTTTTACAATAGGGCTTTTATAAGGTGATTAGAAACATCTCCTTTTGAAGGGTCATAGAAGTTCCATTGGTGGGATAAATGACTACAGAAGTGGGCTATCTGTATGTTCTCTGAAATAATCAAGTAAATTCTCTCCCTCTTGTTTCATTACAAGTTGTCTTAACTGAGTTCTACCAAAATCTGCCTGCAAAAAAACAAACGCAAACTAAAAAAGTCTGCTTGCTGGTAGAGTATTTACTGTATTTGTCCGTGTATAAGACGACTGGGCGTATAAGATGACCCCCTAATTTTGCAGTTAAAACATAGGTTTAGACCTATATTCGCTGTATCAGACAGAACGTTCCTGTGCTGCAACTGTATGTACCACAGTGAGCCAATCACAACAAGTAAATGTTCAAAGGTTATACTGTAATAGACTTCCTCTCTGACTCTGGCCAATCTGAGCAGGCTTTTTACACTGTAGATTCGGCTCCAGAACATTGCCTAATTTACATGCATAAAAACCCTGCTTGGATTGGCTGAGTTAGAGAGGCAGTCCGAGCAGCCTTGCAGTGATTGGTGCAGGATCGAGTTGGAAAATTCGATTTGTGGCATATTCAGACAATTTTTGTTTAGCGGCATATTGAAACATTTTTTGGGATATACTTGGCATATAAAATGACCCCAATTTTCGGTTGACTTTTTTTTGTTTCAAAAGTCGTTTTATACTCCAGAAAATACGTAGGTTATTTGTATAAACGGATGTGCTTGGTGGTGTTCTTTCCTTCTGTTTTTACATTAGAAAGAATAATTCATATTTTTTCCGCTGCCCCCTTTTATCCTTCTTCAGGAACCTTTGTAGAAGGTGGAAAAAGTGAGGAGATGGAAGAGAAGGCTAGAGAAGTGTGCCATTTACATCCATAACACAGCACTTAGAAAATAGGTATTAGATGCTGAGAATGATGAGGAACTAATGATCTATGCTCCAGACCTGAATTTTAGGCTGAGGAAACACCCAGGTGCTGATGAGGGAGGCACAGAACTGGTGAGGACTATCACAAATATGATAAACACACATACATATACACAGGTAAATACACAAAATAGACATGGGAATGAACCTAGGCACTTAAACACAGAATATATAAAAACACATACATTCAAACCATCCCAAATATAAACATACAAGCACACACAGAAGCTATGATAAGTGATTTAAGTGGAATATTTATTTTCCTCTCTTTCCTCAATTCATGTGGACTGCATATGCAATCCACACTGTATCTGAGACGGAAAATTTGGGAATTGGTTAAATCATAGCGTGAATTCCTCATGAATGAGATTAGAGTCTTGTATATAGGTTGCAGAAGGTCCTTTTCAGACAAATTTTGTCCGTGCGAGAGAAAATCTATCTATGACCCAGAAAGCGAGCTCTCACCAGATTCCAAATCTGTTGGTACCCTGATCTCATCCTCCAGAATTATGAGAAATAAGTTAATGTTTTTCCTAGCTACTCAGTCTATTGTATTTTGTTATAGCAGCTTATGTTTTCTGCTTCCTTCTATACAAACAGCCTAAATGAACAAGGACAATAAAACTTCAAAGAATATAAGAGTTACTTTTTTTGCCAGTAAAATAAGCACTCAAGAAATTCCATTAGGTCCTGTGTGTTTGGAGGTGAATAGTAAGCTAATAAATGGGGTTTTGTGTCATGGTGGTTAGGATATTAGTACTAACTTGCCTTTTTTTGCATATGTTATTGAATAATTGAAAACAATGTAGAAAAATTCAAAGGATAGCATCAATATTGGCAATACCTATAATTAACAATGTTAATTTTTTATAGTTGCTGCCAGTGTTTTTTCACTCTTTATTAATTTATTCATTTGCTTTCAATATTTTTAAGAAATGAAATTTTAGAAAACATTAGAATGACTCTCATTTGTGAAACCATGAGGCTTCTCTTTTCCCTTTTCTAGTGTATTTATTATCAAATAGATTTTGAATGTAAGATTCCAAATCAGTCTTACTCTTTTTATCTATTCACTATTGTCCATAGTTGTTGATGTATTTACAATTAAATTTTATTTACTTATTATTTTACGATTAACTGTTTTAGACCATCATTCAATAACTCAACATTTATTATTTACCTACCATGGTATAAATGGAATAATAAGTTTGGGGCTGCTAAAATATTTTGTAATTTATATAGTTATATGAGATTATTGTTTATAAAAATTGTCTTCTAATATTATTTTTCTGATAAAGCTCTTTGGAAATTAAAAACAAAAATATTGTCTTTTAATATTATTTCTTGATTAAAGCTCTTTAAATATTTGTGATAGATAATTATGCTTCATTAATCTTTTACATTTTTTTTTTTTGGTTTTGGGGCCACACCTGGTGGTGCTCAGGGGTTACTCCTGGCTGTCTGCTCAGAAATACCTCCTGGCAGGCACTGGGGACCATATGGGACACTGGGATTTGGACCAACCACTTTAGGTCCTGGATCAGCTGCTTGCAAGGCAAACGCTGCTGTGCTATCTCTCCAGGCCCTAATCTTTTAAAGACATTTTAAAATTAAGAAAGTAGGTTTTTTATTTTATTTAAATAAAGTGCATCACATAGTTGACACCATTGTCTGGAATGACTGGAATACATTTTTTTTCCAAATAAATGAGGGCAAAGTTATTATTTAAAAAAATAAAAAGAAAAAGTAATAAAGAAAAAGAATTTTTAAATAAAAAATAAAGAGGAAAAGAAAAAGTACAGTAGCAAGCACATTTGTGAAAATTGTTGTATCTCCAATGAAGTTCATTAATACAATAGCAGAAGGTTTAGTAAGCTCTTGTTGTTAGCTGTCTATTCTGTTAAATTTGTGTTCCTGTAGTGATGAGAGCATCAAACAAATGAAGTTGTTCAGAAATTCAAAGCACTATTACTGATAGTGTGGATTTTAGGGGCGTGCTCTCAGCTGTCAAACCTCCTTGAAGAAGGAGGTAGGGGAAAGGTTGCCTCACTTGCTCCTCACTTGATGGGTGATATCAGCCCAAATATTGTCGTACATGAAGTTTGGTCAAATTGAAGTTTCCTGAAGAGAATTGTAGAGAGTGATAACTTTTTGTTTGTTTGTTTTGGTTTTGGGCCACACCTGATGCACTCAGAAATCGCTCCTGGCTTGAAGGACCATATGGGACTCCTGAGATCGAACCTAGATTCATCCTAGGTCAGCCGCTTGCAAAGCAAATGTCCTATCGCTGCACCACCGCTCTGGCCCCGAGAGTGATGGATTTTTAATTTTGTCTTTAGTTTTTAACTATTGGGTACTCAGTAGGCTTTAGGGTGCCACCAAAAATTCTAGGACTGACAATTCACTGCAAATGTCCAAGGAAGCTGCTTGAATCCTGTAATGCCAGGGATTGCCAGGGTGCTTAAGGTATCAAGGTGTACTCAGAGAAGGTCAGGGTAGTACAAGAGATTTGAACTTAGGTCAGACACAAGCTAAGCATGCCTCCTAACTGCTGTGCTATCTCCTGCCCCCTTATTTTATTTTTAAATTTAGACCACAATGCTGAACTGAAAAGCACTTATTTTTTATTTTTATTATTATTTTGGGGGGGGGTTGGGTCACATCCGGCAGCACTCAGGGGTTACTCCTGGCTCTAGGCTCAGAAATCACTCCTGACAGGCTCGGGGGACCATATTGGATGCCGGGATTCGAACCACCGACCTTCTGCATGAAAGGCAAACACCCTACCTCCATGTTATCTCTCTGGCCCCTGAAAAACACTTTAATATTTTGAAATAATTTTTCTCTTTTTTACACTTAAAATTGTAAGTAACATTGCAAAAATTTAGGCAGCATAAAGGGGGAAATATTCATGTGTATTTAATTCAAAATATTCTACACAATGTAAAAAGCAGATGAATATGAAGAGGTGAACAAGTAAAAAGTTAGTGACTTAATCTAATTCAATAAAATAACTCTAAAATGGCACCAAATCATATTCTAAACATACAACAAAGGGCAAAACACTATGGCACAAACAAGTCTAATAATGTTGGAGAATAGAACACACAATTTAATGAGATTCCTAGGAGAAATGGGGAGTTCCTTTGTACCTGCATATACAAAAAATCTGCTGGTTCAAGCAATGGAAGAACACAGTGCTCCAACAGAGAGTATGTTGCTAAGTACAGCAGGCAAAGGCTTTTGGCAGGAAGATGGGAGTTAACAAGTTATTTTTTTTTTTTTTTTTTTTTTTTTTTTTTTTTTTTTTGGTTTTTGGGCCACACCCGGTAACGCTCAGGGGTTACTCCTGGCTATGCGCTCAGAAGTTGCTCCTGGCTTGGGGGACCATATGGGACACCGGGGGATCGAACCGCGGTCCGTCCAAGGCTAGCGCAAGCAAGGCAGGCGCACCTTACCTTTAGCGCCACCGCCCGGCCCCGAGTTAACAAGTTATTAAAGAATCTGTAAATATGCTCATCCTTACAAAAATGATAGTATTATCAACGTATTGACTCATAAACATTATTTTACTACTTTAAAAAAGTACGATTACAAAAAATAATTCCCTTTATCTTCCTTTCCGTGTATCTAGCTTATTACTCTCTGGAATCTGTTTTGTTTCCACAAGTTCTCTTAAAACATGAAATGCTATAAGTACACTTCTTTCTTCCCTCAGTAACTGCTTTGTCCACCATATATTTATATAATCTTATGGCCAGTTCATCAGTCTTTTCCTTTATGTGGAAATCACTGGAATTCAAAGGCCTTTCTGGGGTGGCAATACACTAATTATTTGTATGACATTGCTAGAGGAACTGTGCTTACTCCGGACTCATTTTGAACTTATCAAGGAAGGATGTGGATGACATCAGGGAAGGATTTTACAAGACTCTGTCTAGACTGCCAAAACAATCTGTGGTGGAAGAAAATTGCGTAAATATGGGCTACCAGGAAACAGTCATTTTTTTGCTCCCCTCTCTGTGGTCTTTTTTTGGTGTGGGGTAGAGTGCAGCCTGGGCTGGCAATTCTGTAAATTATACTCTTTGAATCATGTAATAATAACTCAAGGACCAGAATGATTTAATGCCATATGGTAAGTGAATGTGGGAATCATCTCAGACGAAATAAATAAATAGAAGAAGCAAGTGACTTTGAGCTAGTTTTAACTTACATGGCTCTTTCAAATTTCTTAGTTGAATCCAAGGTTTTGTGGGTGTCATAGATAGAATGACAGCCCAATGTTAATAATAAATAGCCACATGTTGTTTCTTTTTTTTTTCCTTTATATGGGTGTGAGGACACAGACCAGAGATATAGGTATATACAAAAGCTACTTTACCTGTGTCCCAGACAATCCAGTCTAACAGTGTCCCTAGCAGGTTAAGAAAGTCTCAGTGCCTTCGATGGTCCCAATGTTCTCTTTACTGGAAATACAAAGGTCTGCTGGTTTACACTGATTATTTACTTGGCCCTAAACCCCAAAACTGACTTAGTGAGTTTTCTTTGTTGATTCTCCTTTAAATTCTTTAATCCTGGAATGGCTAAGGTTATAGATGCATTCCTTGATGTTTCAGATTTAAGCAAACTTATACTGTAAACATTTTTTTCTTCTATTCAACAAAACCTAGGTCACAAAAGAGTTTTAGAGTTACATATAATTGAATTAGAAATCCTAAGAAACATTGCCTTTCCTTCCTCTTACTATCTCTCTTCTCTTTTCTATTCTGTCTTTGGCATCACTTCTTTTTTCCCTAATCACTCACTACTATATACAATTTCCATTGCATTGCCTTAGATTATCCAAATCTGTTCCAAATATTTTAAATTCAATGTTTTTAATAACAGCAATTAAAAATTTATTGATAATTCTTTAATTCATAATATTATTGATGGTTTCTCAAAAACCATCACTCCATCACCACACCTGTCACAGTGTACACACTTATTAATAATTATTTTATTTGAAAACATAGTTTATAACAATTTCTATATTATTGCTATGATACTTCACCACAAGAATACCAGTCATCCTTCACAGAAATACCCTCACTATCCCCCATATTTGCCATTACAGATCACTGTTCTGTTGGTATTATTTCAGAGTTTGATTTCACTGAATCCCTTTAATTTTTCTCTCTTGTCTTAAGATTCTATACCCATGTATTATTTAAAGGGAAGAAAATCACCTCAACAAAATGGGGCTTGAAGGAACTTAGTTCAATACAGTAAAAAACATAGACAACAAAATCATAGCCAATATTGTATCTTATGGGAAAACACTTAAAGACTAGGCACAAGAAGTCCATTCTTACCATAATCACTTACTATAGTATTGGAAATTTTGGTGATAGCATAAGACTAGCGAGAGAAAAGCTCTATGTTTTCAGGGACTTATAGTAAAAGTGGAGGAGGAGTTAGTAAATGACCAATAATGTTGTATAGAAAAATCACCTAAAAACTTGTGATTTCTGGTAGATACAGGGATCAAAGGGCTTGAATGGCTTACCTGTGTGAGCCCTAAAGTAAGTCCTTTGAGCTCTTCTTAGTGTAATTTTCTCCATTAAAAATACAGAGGCTTAAACCAACCATCTTTGTTATATTTTATGATTCCCTGGATAATTAGGACCTAGTTGGGTGGTTCTCCTGCAAGTTTCACTTGGGTTTCTTATATGTAGTTTAAATCAGAAGGTCATTATAGATATAAATTGGTGGTTGATTCCTTGCTGCACTTCCATGGGCCTTTCTCTGGCTTCTCATAATTCAGGGACTCTTCATATGGGGCGGGAGGGAAGGAAGGAAGGAAGGAAGGAAGGAAGGAAGGAAGGAAGGAAGGAAGGAAGGGGAAGGAAGGAGTGGAAAAAGGTGAAGGAAGGAGGGAAGGAAGAAAAGCAAAGGAAGGAGGGAAGGAAGAAAAGCGAAGGAAGGGGAAAGGCAGAAAAAAGAAAGCAGAGAGAAGGAAAGAAGTAAGGAGGGAAGGAGAGAAGTAATGAAGGAGGAAAAGAAGGAAAAAAGGAAGGAAGAGAAAAGGGAAGGAAGGAGGAAAAGAAAGAGAGAAGGAAGAAAAAAAGGAAGGAAGGAAGGAAGGAGAGAAGGGAGGAAGGAGAGAAGAAAGAAGAGAAGGGAGGAAGGAGGGAAGAAAGAAGAGAAGGGAGGAAGGAAAGAAGGAAGGAATGAGGGAAAGGAGAGAAGAAGGAAGGAGGGAAGAAAGGAGAGTAGGAAGGAGGGAAAGAAAGAAGGGAGGAAGGAGAGAAGGAAGGGAGAAGGAGGGAAGGAAGGGAGAAGGAAGGAAGGAGGGAAGGAAGGGAGAAGGAAGGGAGGAAAGAGAGAAGGAGGGGGGAAAGAGGGAAGTAAGTGAGAAGGGAGGAAGGAGGTAAGAAGGGAGGAAGGAGGGAAGGAATGAAAGAAGGAATGAAGGGGGAAGGAATGAAAGATGGTAGGAAGGAGGGAAGTAAGGACAGGAAGGAGGAAAGGAAGGAAGTAAAGGAGGAAAGAGAGAATGAAGGAAGGGTAAATATAGGGAATGGAAGGAAAGAAAAGATAAGGGAAGAAAAAAGGATGTAGATGAAATGAGATGTAAGAAGAGGAAGTGGGGAGAAGATTTGAGAGGAAAGGAGAGGAGGGAAAATGAGATGATAGAAGAGAGGAGGAGAGAGAGGAGGGAAATGGGAAGGTATGGGAGGGAAAATAAAGGAAATAAGACAATGAAAGGTGGGCAAGATAATACAATAAACATTAAGGAATCAAATAAAATAATTTTTTTACTTCCTCTAAAGTCATCCCTTAGAGAGTATACCTCTGCTATTAAGCTTTTCGCTACTACATTGCAGATGTGATTTAAAACACTGATATAGTTGAACTTTGATCACACAGAGATCGTTTATACTGATGGACATCCATTTATTCTGGTCACACCTCCATATTTCTCCCAATAACCACATTAGTGGGGGAAAATCCATGAAAGTACACCGGCCCAGTGGGGCCCAACTGTGAAAAACTGTGAGTTTGACCTGTATATGTCTGTCTACTGTCCTCTTGCGTGAAACTCTTGCGAGTGGGGCAAAAAGAGGCTCCAGAAACCTTGCTCGCCCAGACGCCATTTTCAGGGAGGGACTACAGAGCATGAAAACCAGCAAGACTTTGCAAAAGCCGGCTCCCTGTGTGTGACACCAGGCGGGGAAAATCCATGAAAGTACACCGGCCCAGTGGGGCCCAACTGTGAAAAACTGTGACTTTGACCTGTATATGTCTGTCTACTGTCCTCTTGCGTGAAAATCTTGCGAGTGGGGCAAAAAGAGGCTCCAGCAGAGCATGGCCGCTCTGCTTCGCTACGCGGCCGTGCACTCTTTCTAAGGAAAGAACACCATTGCAACAAGAAGGAAAAGTCACACTAAGAACGGCGCTATATCACAGAAGCAAACATTTCTCTCCGGACAGTCTTCTCTGTTGCATGCTCGGGCCTAAGATTTGACCCAGTGTGAGGCTTCATCCACGGAGGACTCCCCTCCCTTAGAGGCAAGTCAGCCCATCCAGAAAGGGAGGAGCCAGAGGAGTGTGCTGCCTGCATCATATAGACAATGAATACCACCACAGCATGTAGAAAAACCCACAATACAAGTGTGACAATGGGGAAACAATGCAGGCCAGCATCAGACATAGAGAATGAAGATGACAATTCTGAGGGCCAGATAATGACCAACCAACTAATCAACCTCTCAGATAAGGACTTTAGACTAGCAATATGGAAGATGCTCAACGGACTCCAAGAAACCATGGATCGAGTTGAACAGAACACTAATAAGAACCAAGAAAATATGAAGACAGAAATCACAAAACTCCAAACTGAAATAACATGTCAACTAACAGGACTGAAAAAGTCAGTAAACGAAGTGAATGACAAAATGGATAAGCTCTGGGACAGGGTATCAGAAGCTGAGAATAGACTTGGTGCTGTGGAAGATGAGATACATAACAATTCCATACAGCAGGAGAGATTGTACAAAAAACTTAAAGCAAATGAGCAGACAATGGAAAAATTAGTCAAAGAATGGGAACAGATGAAAATAGAAGTCTATGATAAGATCAACAGAAACAACTTAAGAATCATTGGAGTCCCAGAGACCCAGGAAGAAAATTTCCAGGAAGAATCAACGGTCAAGAACATCATTAAAGAGAAACTCCCAGAGCTAAAGAATATATGTGATCAAATCCTGCATGCCCGAAGAGTACCAACCAAAAGAGACCCCAGAAAAACCACCCCAAGACACATCCTAGTCACAATGACAAATCCCACAGATAGAGACAGAATTCTGAAAACAGCAAGATCAAAAGGGAAAATCACGTTCAAGCAAGCCTCCCTGAGATTTACAGCAGACCTGTCACCAGAAACACTCAATGCCAGAAAGCAGTGGTGGGATATTGTGACAAGACTGAATGAAATGAATGCTTCACCCAGAATACTATACCCAGCAAAACTCACTTTGACGGAAGAATACATGGTTTCACAGACAAAAAACAGCTCAGAAACTTCACAGACACAAAACCAGTCTTAAGAGAAAAACTGAAAGACCTAATCTAAGACAAGACTACCCAAAGGACACACCAAATTTCGAAATAAAGATGGCGTTAAATCCCAGGACAATTCTTTCTCTCAACGTCAATGGACTAAATGCACCAGTTAAGAGACACAGAGTGGCTAAATGGATCAAAAAACTCAATCCAACCTTCTGCTGCCTACAAGAAACGCACCTGAATAGTCAGAACAAACATAGACTCAAAATAAAAGGCTGGAGAAAAATTATCCAAGCAAACAACACCCATAAAAAAGCTGGAGTGGCCATACTAATATCAGATAATGCAAACTTTATACTCAGGAAGGTTGTAAGGGACAAAGATGGACATTTTATATTAATCAAGGGGTACGTAGAGCAGGAAGAATTCACTCTCCTAAACATATATGCACCGAATGAGGGGCCAGCAAAATATTTAATACAACTGTTGACAAATCTGAAAAATAATATCAACAACAACACAATAATTGTGGGGGACCTTAACACGGCTTTGTCAACACTGGATAGGTCAACCAGACTGAAACCCAACAAGAATATACTAGACCTGAGGAGAGAAATGGAAGAAAGAGGCCTAGTGGATATATATAGGACACTCCACCCCCAGAAACCTGGATACACATTCTTCTCCAATGTACATGGTACATTCTCCAGGATAGACTACATGCTGGCACATAAAACATACCTCCATAAGATCAAGAGGATAGAAATTTTGCAGACTACCTTCGCTGACCACAAGGCTCTGAAATTATTTGTGAACTCCAAAGGGACTCAGAAGAAACACTTTAACACCTGGAAGTTAAACAGCCTCATGCTCAATAACCAGTGGGTCCGAGATGAAATCAAGGAGGAAATGAAAAGGTTCCTGGAAACAAATGACAATAAAGACACAAACTATCAGAACTTATGGGACACAGCAAAAGCAGTACTGAGAGGAAAATTTATAGCTTTGCAAGCACACATCAGGAAGGAAGAAGGAGCTTACCTGAGTATCTTAATGACACAGCTAATAGAACTAGAAAATGCTCAACAAAAGGACCCAAGAATAGGAAGACAGAAGGAAATAACAAAGCTGAGAGCAGAAATCAACGAAGTAGAAACCCAAAAAACAATCCGAAAGATCAACGAAAGCAGAAGTTGGTTCTTTGAAAAAATAAACAAGATTGATAGACCACTGGCAAACCTAACAAAGAAAGAGAGAGAGAGAAACTTGATAACTCGTATCAGGAATGAAAAAGGAGAGAACACTACTGATATGACAGAGATTCAAAGGGTAATCAGAAACTACTTTGAAAAACTCTACGCCACTAAAAATGAGAACCTGGAAGAAATGGATAAATTCTTGGACTCTTATAATCTTCCACGGTTGAAGGAAGAGGATGTAACATATCTAAACACCCCCATCACCATTGATGAAATTAAAACAGTAATCAAATGTCTGCCGAAAAACAAAAGCCCAGGTCCAGATGGATTCACTAATGAATTCTATCAAACTTTCCAAGAGGAACTACTGCCAATCTTGGCAAGACTCTTTCATGAAATTGAACAAGCAGAAACACTTCCAAATAGCTTTTATGAAGCCAACATCACCTTGATACCTAAACCAGACAGAGATGCTACAAAAAAAGAAAATTACAGACCAATATCGCTGATGAATGCAGATGCAAAGATCCTCAACAAAATCCTGGCAAATAGGATTCAATACCTCGTTAAGAAGATCATCCACTACGATCAAGTAGGTTTCATCCCAGGAATGCAAGGCTGGTTTAACATCCGTAAATCTATCAACATAATACACAACATCAATAACAAGAAAAATAAAAACCACATGATCATATCAATAGATGCAGAGAAAGAATTTGATAAGGTCCAACACCCATTCTTGATCAAAACTCTCAGCAAGATGGGAATGGAGGGAACCTTTCTCAATATAGTGAAGGCCATCTACCACAAGCCAGTGGCAAATATTATCCTCAATGGAGAAAAACTGAAAGCCTTCCCTCTAAATTCTGGCACAAGACAAGGCTGTCCTCTCTCACCACTCCTATTCAACATAGCACTGGAAGTACTTGCTATAGCGATTAGGCAAGAAAAGGATATCAAGGGAATCCAGATAGGAAAGGAAGAAGTCAAGCTCTCACTGTTTGCAGATGACATGATACTCTACTTAGAAAACCCTAAAGACTATCAAAAAGCTTCTAGAAACAATAGACTCATATAGCAAGGTGGCAGGCTACAAAATTAACACACAAAAATCAATGGCCTTTCTATACACCAATAGTAATAAGGATGAAATGGACATTAAGAAAACAACCCCATTCACAATAGTGCCACACAAACTCAAATATCTTGGAATCAACTTGACTAAATATGTGAAGGACCTATACAAGGAAAACTATAAAACTCTGTTCCAAGAAATAAGAGAGGACACACGGAAATGGAAACACATACCCTGCTCATGGATTGGCAGGATTAACATCATCAAAATGGCAATACTCCCCAAGGCATTATACAGATTTAATGCCATCCCTCTAAAGATACCCATGACATTCTTCAAAGAAGTGGATCAGACACTTTTGAAATTCATTTGGAACAATAAACACCCTCGAATAGCTAAAGCAATCATTGGGAAAAAGAATATGGGAGGAATTACTTTCCCCAACTTTAAACTTTACTGCAAAGCAACAGTTATCAAAACAGCATGGTATTGGAATAAGGACAGGTCCTCAGATCAGTGGAATAGGCTTGAATACTTAGAAAATGTTCCCCAGACATACAATCACCTAATTTTTGATAAAGGAGCAGGAAATCCTAAATGGAGCAGGGAAAGCCTCTTCAACAAGTGGTGTTGGCACAATTGGATAGCCACTTGCAAAAAATTAAACTTAGACCCCCAGCTAACATCATGTACAAAGGTAAAATCCAAATGGATTAAAGACCTCGATATCAGCCCCAAAACCATAAGATATATAGAACAGCACATAGGCAAAACACTCCAGGACATTACAGGCATCTTCAAGGAGGAAACTGCACTCTCCAAGCAAGTGAAAGCAGAGATTAACAGATGGGAATATATTAAGTTGAGAAGCTTCTGCACCTCAAAGGAAATAGTGCCCAGGATACAAGAGCCCCCCACTGAGTGGGAGAAACTATTCACCCAATACCCATCAGATAAGGGGCTAATCTCCAAAATATACAAGGCACTGACAGAACTTTACAAGAAAAAAACATCTAACCCCATCAAAAAATGGGGAGAAGAAATGAACAGACACTTTGACAAAGAAGAAATACACATGGCCAAAAGACACATGAAAAAATGTTCCACATCACTAATCATCAGGGAGATGCAAATCAAAACAACGATGAGATACCACCTCACACCCCAGAGAATGGCACACATCACAAAGAATGAGAATAAACAGTGTTGGCGGGGATGTGGAGAGAAAGGAACTCTTATCCACTGCTGGTGGGAATGCCGTCTAGTTCAACCTTTATGGAAAGAGTTTTTGAAAAAAAGAGATTCCTCCAAAAACTGGAAATCGAGCTCCCATACGATCCAGCTATACCACTCCTAGGAATATACCCTAGGAACACAAAAATACAATACAAAAACCCCTTCCTTACACCTATATTCATTGCAGCACTATTTACCATAGCAAGACTCTGGAAACAACCAAGATGCCCTTCAACAGACGAATGGCTAAAGAAACTGTGGTACATATACACAATGGAATATTATGCAGCTGTCATGAGAGATGAAGTCATGAAATTTTCCTATACATGGATGTACAAGGAATCTATTATGCTGAGTAAAATAAGTCAGAGAGAGAGAGAAAAACGCAGAATGGTCTCACTCATCTATGGGTTTTAAGATAAATGAAAGACACCCTTGTAATAATAATTTTCAGACATAAAAGAGAAAAGAGCTGGAAGTTCCAGCTCACCTCAGGAAGCTCACCACAAATAGTGATGAGTTTAGTTAGGGAAATAACTACATTTTGAACTGTCCTATTAACGAGAATGTATGAGGAAAATGGAGAGCCTGTCTAGAGTACAGGCGGGGGTCGGGTGGGGAGGAGGGAGACTTGGGTCATTGGTGATGGGAATGTTGCACTGGTGATGGGTGGTGTTCTTTACATGACTGAAACCCAAACACAATCATGTATGTAATTAAGGTGTTTAAATAAATTAAAAAGAAAAAAAGGAAAAAAAAAAAAAAGAAGTTCCAGCCCCATGGAGAGTCAGGTTCACAGCCCTGGGCTCTGCCTTGCAGGGGATGGACGACACCAGCTCCTCAGAGGGCAGCACAGTGGACTGTCCAGACCCAGAGGAGATCCTGAAGAAGATTCCGGAGCTATCCGAGGACCTCGAGGAGCCAGACGACTGCTTCACAGAAGGCTGTGTCCGGCATTGCCCCTGGTGCCAAGTTGACACCACCAAGTCTCCATGGGTCACAGGTTGGCAGGTGCGCAAGATCTGTTACCGTATCGTGGAGCACAGCTGGTTTGAGAGCTTCATCATCTTCATGATCCTGCTCAGTAGTGGCGCATTGGCCTTTGAAGACTATTACCTGGACCAGAAGCCTACTGTGAAGGCCTTACTGGAGTACACCGACCGGGTGTTCACATTCGTCTTTGTGTTTGAGATGCTGCTCAAATGGGTGGCCTATGGCTTCAAGAAGTATTTTACCAATGCCTGGTGCTGGCTGGACTTCCTCATAGTGAATATTTCACTGACCAGCCTGGTAGCAAAGATTCTGCAGTATTCTGACATGGCACCTATTAAAGCCCTGCGGACCCTACGCGCCCTGAGGCCCCTGTGCGCACTGTCTCGATTTGAAGGCATGCGGGTGGTTGTGGATGCCCTGGTGGGTGCCATCCCATCCATTATGAACGTCCTTTTTGTCTGCCTCATCTTCTGGCTCATCTTCAGTATCATGGGCGTGAACCTCTTCGCGGGCAAGTTTTGGAAATGCATTGATACTAGTGACCCGCTTATTTTTATGTCTTTTAATAATGTGACGGACAAGACTGAATGTGAAAATAAAAACGAAACCGGCCAGTTAAAAAAAAAAAAAAAAAAAAAAAGAACCACATTAGTTTCCAGCTTAGCCTTATTCTACAGAGAACCAGAGAGTTCCAACTATTTTCATTATACATGTTTTCATATGTATACATATACACATACATGAAAATATACATAATTTCTTATATATGTCCACTTTGGGTTCAAAGTTCTGCACACATGTGGATTCTTTGAAAAGCAGTGATTTGGATAGGATATAGAGGCTAAGTAAGAGTAAAATAAATGCATGCAATGGTAACTGGGGTTTAGAGGAAACTGGCTTTAAAAATCCAAGTTTCTTGTCAGAGGTCTGTCATCTGCAGCCAGTGTGACCTATGAAAAATGACTGGCACTTTTAAATCTCCAATTTCCTAAACTGGACCACTGGGATGTAGACCTGCCAACCTCAGGGATTGTTGGGTAGAAAATTAAAGGAGATGTATGAGTAAATTTCCTTTATAAACTCTAAAGCGCTTTCAAATGCAAAATAACTAAAGTATAAGAAGCTAAAAACGTAGTTTATGTCAGATTTTACCAAGAAAATAATAAACAAGTACTGCTGTTATAGAAAGCACATATGCCATATAGAATTAATAGGGGGTTTTTATAGTCTAAAAATACACTTTGCATTGCACTTACAATTGAAATTATACCTGTAGAAATTATTTTAGAAGTTTTAGCTAGTGCTTTGTGTAATGCTTCTACAATTTATATTTAAAGTTGATTCTCTGAAGAGCAGAATTTATTCCATTATTGCCATCAGTGATTGTCTCTCAGATCTTCAGACAATTAGCAGATTTGTACGAATTTGAGATTTGCTCTAATATTACAGTTGGCATGCATGAGATCTAGTTAAGGACAATGAGTCACATAAAAAATTGTTTTACATAGAGCAGTTGACTCCTGTCCTTGGCTCAGATGAATAAAATGGCTGTTGACCAGATACAGTATGCAAAGATGACAGAGAGGACAAAAGGGAAGAAGCTATTTCCTCCTGACTTGAGTACATGGTTCAAAGAGAATGTGTGCAAATTAATTCTTAGGCTAGATCTGAAACACAAGTTTTTGCATGCATGTGGATGAGGAGTCAGTTTAGGGTGTGCCTGCAGCCCTGCTTTGGTTTTTCCCCATCTCCTCTTGAAAAATAAAATGCTATGTTTACCTATAGAGAATTACTAACTGATAGAAATTCTTTGCTATCCAAAACTCCAGGAACATGGGTGTTGTTCCTCTGAGGACCAAAATTGTCTCCAGGGCTGCATGCGTATAATTAAACATTAGACAGCTGCCAACTGCACCCGATTTGCCATGGATGGTACAACTATTAATGATTCAGCATGTGGAAAGTTTGGATTTAAGCTGCAGGATGATCCTGCTTTTACTCCATTTCACTCAAGCTGATACTGATGCTGAACAAGTAAAGAGGTCAAGGTTTTGTTGTTGTTGTTGTTTTTTAAAAAAAGGAGAGAGAGGGGAGAGAGAAAGAGAATAGAGAGAGAAGAGATGTGGGGAGAGAAAGAGGGAAGGGAGGGAGAGAGAGGGAGAGAAAGGGGAGAGAGAAGAGAGGGAGAGAGGGAAGAGAGGAGAGGGGGAGAGGGGGAGAGATTAGAGGGGGGAGAGAGGGAAAGAAAGGGGAGAGAGGAGAGAAAAAGAGAGAAAGGAGAGGGGGAGAGAGAGGGAGAGAAAGGGGAAAGAGGAAAGAGGGGAAAGAGAAGAGGGGAGAGGGAGAGAAAGGGGAGAGAGGGAGAAAGGGATGAGAGGAGAAAGGAGAGGGGAGAGAGGAGAGGGGGAGAGAGAGGGAGAGAGGAGAAAGAAAGGAGAGGGGAGAGAGAGGGAGAGGTGAGAGAGAAAGAGAGGGAAGAAAGGGAGAGAGGGAGAGAAAGGGGAGAGAGGAGAGAGAGAGGGGAGAGAGAGAGGAGAGGGGGAGAGGGAGAGAGAAAGGGGAGCTAGTTTTAACATATTTACCTCTCATGGTCTGCATTTGAAATATAGCAATCTGACTCTACTCTTTAAAGTTCTCTCCTCTATATGTTTGACATTCTAGAGAAATTTATCATCAGGTAAACCCAGGGATTTCCAAAGAGTAAGACCCATTTAGTTTGGTTGAAAGAGAAATTCCTGCACTTCAAAAATTTGACTTGGGAATTACTTAAATTTATGCAGACAGAAATTCCAAATTTTACTTATACTAAAGGATCTACAGATAAAACATCCTTGAATATGTGCACTTAGGGTTCAAAGAACAGATAGAAGTAGTAAATTTATTGTTCATTTGTAGTCTTGAACCATACCCACTGTGCTCAAGGCTTACTCCTTCTCTAAGCTTAGAGATCATTCCTAGTAAGGAACAGTGGATATGTGATGCTGGAGATCTAACTTGGGTTGTCTACATGCAAGGTAAGGGCCTTCCCTGCTATACTATTTCTCAGGCCTTGTAAATATATTCTTAAAAAATAAACAGGGGGGCCGACGAGATAGCATGGAGGTAAGGCGTTTGCCTTTCGTGCAGAAGGACAGTGGTTCGAATCTGGGCATCCCATATGGTCCCCTGTGCCTGCCAGGGGCGATTTCTGAGAACAGAACCAGGAGTAACCCCTGAGCACTGCCACGTGTGACCCAAAGACCAAAATAAATAAATAAATAAATAAATAAATAAATAAATAAATAAATAAACAGGGGCCAGAGAGATAGCATGGAGGTAGGGCATTTGCCTTGCATGCAGAAGGATGGTGGTTCGAATCCTGGCATCCAATATAGTCCCCCGAGCATGCCAGGAGCGATTTCTTTTTTTTTTTTTTTAACCACCTTCACCAAAAAGTTATTTAATAAAACTGTCAAATATACAGTTAAAATTCTTATTTCCCTCATTGTATTATACATAATTTTTAGTTTGTTTCTTTTTCTTTTTTTTTTTTTTTTTAGGAGTAACCCCTGAGTGCTGCCGGGTGTGACCCAAAACCCAAAAAAATAAATTAATAAAAATAAACAAACAAATAAACAAAAAAACTTTCCAAGATCAAGGAGATTGCTAAAGTGATAGAGTCCAATGGCTGTAATATGCTAGGCTATATTTTTAATCTCTGATACTGCACGGTCCCTGAGCACTTCTGGATATAGCCCTAGTAGCCACAAGTGTTGAATAATAATAAAATATAAAGAGATCCAAGTGTTGGGTATGGCCACCTCAGGCACTGTGTTTCTAAACATGTTGGTTGGTGGGTCTGAAGATGCAGGGTAAGGGTAGAGAAAAATTCAGAGTAAATTAAAGTTTCATAGGGTCCGCTTGCTTTTATTCCATCGCCTTTCTCTGCCATAAGCTTTTCCTCACATGTGCTTCTCTGCTTTCTGCTACCCCCCACTCCCCACCCCCTGCTTCTTGCTTCTTCTTTGCAGTTCCCCCAGCCAGACTCTTTTATTCTTTATTTAAAGCAACAAGCCTCATCCCAGGTGTGGGCGGGTCTGATCATCCAGGTGGGATTAACATTTTAAAAGAAAAGATTAGGTAAACAGGAAATTAGGGGAACAGTTACCTTATTCCCAAGCATTGAAATTCAAATCTGGATAGCCAGGAGCGACCTTATTACCCCAATCCTGAACTGATGGATATGGCCACTATGAATAACATCTGTTTTTTATTTTTATTATTTTTTATTTTTGTTTTTGGGCCACACCCAGCGGTGCTCAGGGGTTACTCCAGGCTCTGCACTTAGAAATTGCTCCTGGAAGGCTCTGGGTGGGGTGGAGTGGGAAACCATATGCGATGCCAGGAATCGTACCTGGGTCTGTCCAGTGTGGCTGCGTAGGCGTACCTGGGTCTGTCCAGTGTGGCTGCGTAGGCAAATGCGCTACTGCTGTACTATCTCTCCAGCCCCTAAAATCTGTTTGTTAATATAACTAAATTTCTGGAATGAGGGGAGAGACTCAATGGTAGAATAGCATGTGTGATTCCATCCCAGAACTGTTAGATAAGAGCTACCACCACAACAAATAAAAAAAAAATCTGAAATTTTAATATTCTTAGCCTCTGTTGTTTATGTAAACATTTTAATGGGTCTTCATTATATAATAATTTATAGGTATCATCAACTTATTGTTTATTATTTTAAAATAGTGAAAGGGTCTTGGGGAAAAAGGAACACATTTATTTGAGGCAATACCTTTGTATTCCTATGCTCCTAAGACAATTGTAATTAAATTAAAATGGAAGATACCAAAGATAAAATTGATATAATAGACAGCTGGAAAAGATAGAAGAAGTTATCTGACTTTTAGGGTTCTAACATGACCATCATTTAACCTAGAAACTTTGTGAGCTCATGACTAGATTGGTGAGCTCTACCAAAAGGTTATATATAGATAAAGAATTTGCAGTATACTGAATGGATGACCACACTGCTCTTAAAAGGGAGAAGATGGTTCTTCTAAATCAATGATACTTGAGATGATAATGCTAAATGAAATAAGCGAGGAAAAGAAAGACAGTTACTAGATGGTTTTCCTAATGTGTCAAATATAAACAATGAAGGCAAACAAATTGCAAGAAACAATAGAACTAACTCCTAGTCTTAGTGAAATCTATGGTGGTTACTGAAGAGAGAATGGATTGGAGGAAGGAGTAGGTAGCAGAGAAATACAGAAAAAAAAAACTTTGGTGGAGGGTTCAGTTAGTCTTATACATGTATGTTAATATCAAGCTACAGTCTTGAACTGAAATTTTATACTTATGATACAAGACAGAACACAGACACTGTAAATCAGGAGTACAAACCATCTGAATGAGCTTTGACTGAGAGGTAAAACTTATTATTCATGAAGCTCTTGCCTAGATTCCAAATTTACTGTCATTGTAGCTTTTTCATATCTTTCTATTAGTCAAGGATTTATACAAACTTTTTTTAATGAATTGATCTAGCCTCAGGGTTGAGCGATTCTATGAAATATATGGACAAAACAACTTCTGAGCTATGGAACTTCTCAAGAAGTTCCCAAAGTGGGACAATAAAGAAGCAAATAACTATCATCCCAAAATAGGTCTTGATAAAATGTGACTTTGATGGAGGAGCCCTGAAGCTAGAACATAGTTTATGTTTATAGGAATATTTTTTTCTCAGTAGGTCAGTTTGCTTTTTTTTTTTTTTTACCCTCACTTCCATCCCACTCCCTACACCACGATGGCCCCATTAAGCAGGAAATAGCTAGATCTGATTCAGCATCAAGCTCTTTTGAACAACTGACTGTGGGGACTGAAAGAACTAGCATAAAAGAGAAATAAATATCTCACAGAAAACAGCTTCCCCTTCTGCCAGAATTCCCAGAAAAGGGATGAATTAAGGGCTAGTTAAGCAGGAAGCAGACAGTTTTGACTCAAAGCTTCCAACATCCATAGAAATGGAAGTAACAACTGACCGTGGGGTTTGAAACCAGGCAAAGATCAATAGCAGACCAGGAAAACTGTCCGTGCTTAACAGCCTTAAAATCAAGTCAGTTTATCTTCAATTTACTTCTACACATATACCCCAAAAGCCCAATTCTTACTTTGCTTAGTTTATATATAAGATAAAGTGTACTTAGGGAACCAGTTCACAAGGGGATATTTTTATTCATTCTTCACCCTACAGGTCTAGAGCCTTCCATTTTTGCCCCACTCTTTCCCTCTAAAAGTCCCTTTATAAACATGCAAAAAAAGTCAGTGATTTTCCACCATTCTAAATAAATTAATAAAAAGTTTGAAAAAGAAGATGGGGGAAAGAACAAATGAACATAGCTAACTTTCTGGAGTGATAGAAAAATTCCAGTTTTTACTATGATTTTATAAATGTATATCTATAAAAATTTACTCATCTGAACATTTCAACGTGATAATTGTTAAATGCTTAAAAATATTAAAATTACCAATAATTTGTTGATTAAACAGTCTGTTAATCTCTTTTTCCTGCCCTCTGTTAATCTCTTATAAAAATATCAAAATACATGTGGTGAGAAACCATGTAATGAAATCCAATTTTTTGTTTCTTTTTTTTTTGACTGAAAATAATTTAAACATTGCAGTTACAAGGTTTCATAATAATGTTTTCTTTTTAACAGATAGTTGTTCATGAGTTAGTCATACAATGTTCAACCTTCACTTGTGTCCATTTCTAACCAGCAATGTCCCAGTTTCTCTCTCACCCTCCTAATGCATATTCCTTCCCACACACCCTTCCTGCCTGCCTCAAGGACAGGCATTTTCCTTCTTTCTGTCTTCTTTTTTGACACTGTGGTTTGCATGGCTGTTAATCAAGGGGTGCCATGTATGTCACTTTATCCCCTTTCAGCACCAGTTCTTGATCAGTTCCAACTATCACTTTCATAGTAGATCTTTTTCTACTCTAACTGCACTCTCCTATTTTTTGAGGCAAGCTTCATACTATGGACAAGTCCTCCTAATCCTCATCTCTATTGTCTTTGGATATCATCGCCACACTGTATTTGATTTTCCTTATATAACACATATGAGTGAGATTATTGTATGTTTATCCCTCTCCATCTGACTCATTTCACTCAGCATAATAATCTCCATGTCCATCCACATATAAACAAATTTAATGACTTGGCTGCATAGTATTCCATAGTGTAGGTGTACCACAGTTTGTATAGCCACTCAACTGTTGTTGGGCACCTGGGTTACTTCCAAATTCTGGTTATTATAAATAATGCTGCAATGAACATAGGAGTGCAGAGGATGTTTTTTGTGTTGTGTTTTTATGTTCCTAGGCTTGGTATTGCTGGACCATAAGGAAGCTCAATTTTCAGCTTTTTGAAGAATATCCATATTGTTTTCCAGAAAGGCTGGGCTAGAAGGCATTCCTACCAGCAGTTAATGAGAGTTCCCTTTTCCTTGAATCCATGCCAGCACAGCACAAGTTGTTTTTTATTTATTTATTTTTTTTGTGATGCGTGCCATACTCTGTGGTGTGAGATGATACCTCATTGTTGCTTTGATTTGTGTCTCCCTGATGATTAGTGATGTAGAACAGTTTTTTCATTTGACTTTTGGCATTTGCATTTCTTCTTTGAGGAAATGTCTGTTTATTTCTTCTACCTATTTTTGGATAAGGTTAGATTTTTTTTTAAGTTCTGTTAATACCTTATATACCTTAGATATTAACCCTTTATCAAGTGAGTTTTTGGGTGAATAGTTTCACCTATTCTGTGGTTAGCCTTTGTGTCCTAGTCACTGTTTTCTTTAAAATGCAGAAGCTTCTCTGTTTAATATAGTCTCATACTTTTTCTCTTCTTCCACTTGTTTGAACAGTGGTGTTTCCTCCTTGAAGATGCCTTTAGTCTCAATGTTATAGAGTGTTTTACCTACATTTTCCTCTGTGTACAGTGTTTCAGGTCTGATATCAAGTTCCTTAGTCAATTTTTATTTGACCTTTGTGCATGGTGTTAGAGTTCTGAGTTCACTTTTTTTGCATGTTGTTGACCAGTTTTTCCAACACCACTTGCTGAACAGGCTTTCCTTGTTCCACTTAGTATTTTTTGCCCCTTGGAATTCAATTTTCCTTCTCTGATATTAGTTCTTAGTGGCATTTTTTGGGCACTTAAGTAAAGTGGACATATCAAGAAATGTTTTTCATATTTTAAGTTATCCAAACACTTCCTAAAGCTATCCATACACTTCCTATAGCTGTTTTTAGAAAAAAGAAATAAAATAATAAGCATTTTTCTTAGGAAATCAAGAACAAAATCTACTATGACAATGATAGTTGGAAATGATCATTCTGGACAAAACTGGGAACTTAAAGGAAGTAAATATTTATGATATCACTTCAGTAACAGTATTGAAAACCACAGCCCTTAAAAGAAAAAAAATAGGGGAGAGAGGGCAGGGGGAGAAAAGTGTCTAAAGAGTCTGCCCTAGAGGCAGGCTAGGGGTAGGGGTGTGGAGACTGGATAAAAACAAAAAATTAGTAGTGGGAAATAAACACTGGTGAAGAAATGGGTGTTGGAACATTGTATGACTAAAACTCTACTGTCCACAACTTTTAAACTGTATCTCAGCGGAGTTTAATTTAAAAAAAAATTAAGAACAGTTTTCTATGCTTTTCCTTTACTTATGGTATCTTTCCAGATGAGTGCATCAAATCAGATAGGTGTAACTATTATTTTTATACAAGCATCTAAGTACTAAATCCCACTGTGTAAAAAGTCTCTTTGACAATTTGAATTCAACATCTCTTCTGCCAAATTTGCTCTTTCTCTTGGACTTCCTACTCTGGATGCTTTCTCTCAGTCATTTAGATTAAAATGTGGCAATTATTTATGACACATCCTTCTACTTCACATACCACATTCATTCTACTCTTTTATTTGGAGGTGCCACACACAGCCTTGCTCAGGGGTTAGTTACTCCTGGCTGTCTGCTCAGAAATAGCTCCTGTCAGGCACAGGGGACCATATGGGACACCGGGATTCGAACCAACCACCTTTGGTCCTGGATCAGCTGCTTGCAAGGCAAACGCCGCTGTGCTATCTCTCCGGGCCCACATACCACATTTAAATAGGTCAAGAACTGACAACTTACAGACAAATCCAAGTGCTTGCAAGTATGTAGATAGATGTATGAGTATTGTATGGTTAAAACATATTTATTTTATCATTATTATTTGCACTCTTTTTGTACAAAAATGGAAAATTCAAAATGCCAAAATTCAGAATATTGCATACAAGAGTATCTATTGATCACATAAAATTTTCTTTTCTGTTAGAGAAAAAAAATCCCTCAAGATGTGGATGTTACCTTCATGGCTTTTAGTTTTGCTTTAATGGGAAATATTTAATAGTTTGAGAAGTCCTAAACCTGAATTTATTTATGATTAGGATTGAATAAACAATAGAACTCATAACCAAAACTTACCATTTGAAGATTTGGGGGGTGGCATTAGCTGTGCTCAGAAATTATTTCTGGCTCTGCATTCAGGGATCATCACTCCTGGAAGGCTTGGGTTGGCATATCAGTGCTGGGAATCAAACCAAGTTGAGACACATTCACAAGGCAAGTGCCCTACCTGCGGTGCTATTGCTCTTCTTCACCCATTTGAAAATTTGAAGGGGATTTCCAAGCCTCTATTACAGCACAAGAAAAAGGATGGGCTAAGCTTTTGATCACGCTCCTTATAAAAGAGATTAAAGTATTATTTCCATTCTTTCCAGTGGACTAATTTATTGAGTCTTCTTTACTAAAAGGTGAAATCTATTAGGACTTATTTACTTAAAAAGAGATCTTTCTATCAATCCAAAGATAGATGAGAGGATAATAAAAGTCTGATATATATAGATAAATATGTATATATAATGGAGTACTATGAAGCTGCAAGGAATGATAAATTATGCAATTCTCTGCAATTTGGATGAAACTGGAGAATATGTCAAATAAAGTAAGTCATAAATAAAAGACAAATATCAAATGTTTCATTTATCAGTGAGTGATATTTGGCATTACAGAAAAGGGAGTGAAAGTATTAAAGAGGAATACCTAGATTACTCTGATCCCAAGATTAAAAAACTGAGAAAGAAGAAAATAAACCAAGGGGGAAAGTAAGAAGAGACAGAAGGAAAGTACCAGAGTCAGAGTTTAGGGGCTTTGAACATATTGACAGTGTATTGGTCTATCTATGTATCTAAATTAAAGCGCCAACAACTCTGAAAGCATGAGATCTAAGCTACATCAACTAAATTTAAAAAGTGCCTGCCTGTCAAATGGACATGGGAGTGGGACTGGGAGTGAGAGAGAATTTGTGAACATCGTGGGAGGTGGGATTTTTGTTGAAGTGGTGATGTAATTGTTGTTTACATTGTGTACTTGAAACTCATCTATGAATAACTTTGTAAATCATGGTTTGATTACTAATTCTTGAAATTAATTAATTTTCACAAGTAGTAATCTATTAAATTCATATGGTATCTTTCTGAAACATATGCTAAATCATGTTATTCCAGCTTCTAAACATTGACTAAGGGTATGTGTGTGCTTTTTTTAGCTTTTCCACTGAATTATCAATAGGATGCCCTTCTGTGTTGTGGGATTTAGTTTTTTTCCTGTGATTTATTTTGGTCAGATCTGACCATTAACCACAGCTGAAATATGTACATACTTCAACTTTGTCTTTCTACTCATTCTGTTCCTCTCTATTAGTTATTTTATTGGTTATATAACACTTCTGGTATAGTTACTCTGATTCTTTTAGTGTATATAATTCTACTCTTTGTTAATTATGGGAATAATAACAGTAATATAGTATGCTCTCATTTGAATCTGTATGCAAACTCTCATGTTTATAAGCATACAAACAATTTTTTTATGATATAGAAGAGGAATTTGAGAGTCAGGAAGAGTGAACCATTTGCCCAATATTTCATTGTAATAACTGATGGAGATGTTTGTGCCTAAGGACTGATGAGTTCTTACCCTGATAAGACTCCATCTAATATTACTGCCATACTTCATGTTATAGTCATATATGTGACTGCATCATTCACAAACTGCTTGATGGAAGGTAACCTTTCCTTAGATGCTTGTTGGCATTAAAATGTATTACATCTGAAAAATAATGATAGTGGTAATCAAATGGAATAATTATCCCATTTAGCCACTTTCAACTAGGATATTTTTAAAATTCAGTAATTATTCTTTAACTAGCTCTTTGTTAGTCATTAATTTAGTCACTGTATGAGAGGTGAGTGAATCAATGCTGACACTGGTAAAATGTTTCATATTTTTATTTCTATAATGCTGACAATGCTCCTGGTGTATGACAAATATCTTGGCTCAGCTCAGCTTTAATAAATTGAACTGTTTGTACATGCTAATGTAATAGATGGCCCCCTTTCGTCTTTCAAAAATTGCAGCTTTATTATTAATTATAAATGCCCTAGGACTATGTGCTTTCTGCAAGCTACAAGTTCCTCCTTGTCTAAAGTTTTTTTTTTACTTTTAAGAATAAAAAAATAGGAGGGAAACTGGGGACATTGGTGGTAGGGAAGTGCATTGGTGAAGGAATGGGTGTTGGAACATTGTTTGACTGAAACTCAGACATATATATACTTGACTGTATCTTATAGTGATTCAATTTAAAATGTTTTAATTTTAAAAAAGAATTTAAAAAAATCAAGAACCGCATGCATCTCCAATGGTTAAGTGCAAACTAAACAATGGTTTGAGAATTTATTAATTTTTGTCTCAACTTAAAATTAATTATAATAAGAATATAAAAACAAACAACCCCCCTGTTAAATAAATAAGAGCTCCAATTCCAGAAGTCTGACTGAGACAACCGCAACTGAACGGGTCTTCCGGAAACATAACGAAAGACTTTATCCCAGGCTTCATTCTAGGAGGAACATAATGACCAAGACCACCAACTACAGAAGATAGATTAAAACGACACTGAAGAAACAGAACTGCTAGAACCACAAAGAAAGACTTCATCATAAGCTCCATTCATTGAGCTGCACAGTCACCAAGATCTCTAGATACAGAGGTCTGATTTTACCATCCATGAGGAAGCAGAAGCCTTCCATACACCACGAAAGCACCGAGACGAGAGCAAATGATCATGCAAGGAGTCTATAGTTAATCCCATGACAGTACATTTCAGTGGGGGGAGAAACCCTGTATCTCCTAGAACAAGGGAATTCCCTCTATAATATCCTCAATAGTTACTATGCCTATGCAGGAGGAAAAAGAAAAGAAAAAAAAAAAAGCACAAAGCAATCATTTTTCCACATATTTACTTATCGATTGATCGATTTTTTTGACGTCTTTATATTAGTGTTGAGATTGAAGTTGATGTCTCCAATATTATTTTATTTTATTTTATTTTATTTTATTTTATTTTATTTTATTTTATTTTATTTTATTTATCTTTCTCTTTCTTTTTGCACTCCGGCATGAGTTGATCTCAGAACTGAAGTCTGTTGTGTGGTGCTCGTCTTTATTGCTGTGGTACTCACTGGTTATTTAATTTGATATTTCTTTTCTGTATTGTGGTGGTGTTTCAATTGCCTCTCTCACATCCTCTCTCAAACTGAGGTTGAAATCCTCTGAAAGGACTCTGCCTAATTTCAACATACTTGACTTCTTTTTTTTTTTCCTCTTATTTTGTACCCCAATCTATTGCTTTTCTTTCCTTCAAACAAAGCCACATAACTCGATTTATCTAGCTCCGCTTCTTAAATAGAGGGGCAGACAGGGGAGGGTACCAGGACCAAACAGATATATGATCACTAATAGTGAGCTGGACAAAGAGGGGACCACCTACTCTAGCAGTCTGGGGGGTGATGGGGGGGGGTAAATGGGTTGCAGAAGGGGAACTGGGATGGGTGGAGGACAAATTTGGTGGTGGGTATTCCCCTGATTCAATGTTGATATGTACCTAAAATACTACTGTGAAAGATATGTAAGCCATTATGATCAAAATAAAAATAAAAAAATAAAAATAAAAAAACAAACAACCCCAATTGATTATAAGTAAGCACTTAGCTCAAATATTCTTAATAGATGCAAAATAGTTAACCGATCCAGACCAATAATTTTTCCCTTAATATCAATTTAAAGCTAGGCCTGTATAATTCTCACTTAGCTTGCTCTTAGAATCTGTAGAACATTAGCACATTCACTCACCTCCCCCAGTTGCCCAGTTTCTATTTCTACAAGCTCTGTCTACACAAATTTATCATGTGATCAGATCAGCTCTGATTGTTTAAATTTTGACTAAAGTGCTTTTCTTTAATATAATCTTTCCTTCCTTTTTATTGTTTTGGTTGTGTTTATTTTTTCCCTCCTGGCGAATCTGTCTTTGAATTTACCTGCTGCTTAAAGCACTCAGCAGGCTGTTTGGCTTTCATGTAGATGCAATAGTTAAGAAGGATAAGTGAACAAAGTTTCAGAAATAAAATCCAATGAGACAAAGAGAAGAAAGAAAGAAGATTATTCTAAGAGAGACCACTAGAGAAGTGAACTCTTGACCTTTCTATAGAGATCAAGATCCATCTGGGAGGTATGAAAAGAAAATTAAATCGAGTCCGTTATCTATTTTTAGAAGTCCAATCCAAATGATCAAAGTAAAGAATTTTATTGAATTTCTTGGTCTACCATTGGTTATTGAAGAGATAAACATTCATTCGAAGTCATAAATACAATCCCTATTTGTCTAATTTAACTGAATCGTGTTTGATGTTCCTCCAGTTTTTGATCATAACAGAGGAAATAAGAGAATGAGCAAAATGCAAGTCATTTTTACAGCCTTAATTGCTCTCTTACATTTCCAAATGACAGTAATTCATTACATAAAGCCACACCCAACTGAATTTCCTGCTTTTCATCTATTTTTCACTAATTTTTACTTCCAGAATTTATGCTTTCACTCACCTTTTTCTCACAACACTTTTTTTCACAACACTTTTTCTGAAAGTACACCAAGTTTGCTCAATAGGATTAAAGACAGGAAGATGTGGTTAGGGCGGAGGTGGAAAAAAGGTATTCTAGTTCTTTTATTGTTTCATTTCAAGTCTGTGTAAAAATGCAGCCTTTGCAAGTGTGGGGTTTTTTCTATGATTCTCAGGTATGCACAATTCTATTCTCTCTAGTAACTAACTGAATAAGCCCACCTTGGAATAGTCTATGAATTTATCTTAGCTACAAGAAAATGTATAATCAGAGTCAGTTTTGCAGTAGTGCATATCTTTCAACTAATACAAACAACTAAACCAATTCATAAAAATAAATGGACACCTTTTGTTTTTATTTAATTTGAAGTGAGAAATACTACATGCTTGTTAAGGCATTTTTTTAAACACCTCACTCTGAATTCATAAATGCCTTTTTAGCGCAAGTCAAATTTAATTCAGCATTTTAAAATAACATTGTCATAAGGAATGTATACAGAAACTTAATTTTCCAACAAAAAGAAAGAACATAATAGTGATTTATAGGACATTTCTATTATATGTCAGAATATTTGCAGAAAGATATTTTATGAAAGGTTTATGAAATTGGGGTTGGATTTTTTTTTTTGGCTTTTGGGGCCACACCCAATGGTGTTTAAGGGTTACTCTGGCTCTGCACTCAGAAATTGGTCCTGGCAGGGGTACCATATGGGATGCTGGGGCTAGAACCCGGGTATGTCCTGGGTAGGCTGCATGCAAGGCAAGTGCCCTACTGCTATGCCATGACTCTAGCCAGGGTTGAATATTTGAAAATGATGTCTAGAATCCATGAATAAAGGAGCAGAAAATTGAAGATCTCCTGACACAATATTTATTCTAGAATGTTAAGGCTCTGAACAAGAAAGAGAGTTGAAAACATTCATGGTTTTTAACTTTGTGGGGAAAAAAAAAGGATACGTGGCATAATGTGGTTAAAACCTTCAATCTGGTTGTGGTCAAAATTTGTGCCAAAAAACCCGAACTCGGCTTATACTCGGATCATACAGGTTATTTGATTAGGTGCGTGCACACCAAATCAAATGCCCGTAGTCTCCTTAGGCCAGAGCGGTGACGCTGCCGTAGGATATTTGCCTTGAATGCGGCTGACCTAGGACCTTAGTTCAATGTCCCGGCGTCCCATATGGTCCGCCAAGCCAGGAGCGATTTCTGAGCACATAGCCAGGAGTAACCCCTGAGCTTCACCGGGTGTGGCCAAAAAACAAACAAACAAAATGCACGTAGTCTTCAGTCGTCTGCCATTTGCTGGAGGGGGCAGTGCTTCAGCTCAGTCCACAAATCGTGGCTGAACTGAAGAGGTAGACCGCTGAACTGAACTGTATGCCACTGAACTATTAACCACAATATTCTGCGCTTTGTATGAGACCAACAGCATGATGATGATATCTGCGAATTCAGTGATGATGACAATGTCTATGCTGGTACCCTCACATCAGATACAGCTGAAGCTCTGTTTGGACATACAGATCATGAGGAGGAGGAATCCAGTTTTGAAGGATTTTAACCTTTGTGATTTAGCTTGATTACCTGTGAAGCTATGGCTTTCTGCATTTTAAGTTTTAAAGTTATTGTTGCTAGTTTACAGTTTTCCTTTAGCAATAAATATTGAAAAACATTTAACCTACTGATTCCTCAATTATTGTAATTGTTTGGGGTATATATTTTACTTTTGAAATTTACCAGTGGCTGCTGCATTTTCCACCTCGGCTTATACTCGAGTCACTAAGTTTTCCCAGGCTTTAGGGTAAAATTTTGGGGTCGGCTTATACTCGAGTGTATAAGTAATTAATGTCTGCATATTTGTTTTGTCTCCTGAAAAGTTGTTATTTTATGATTGAGTATATTCTAAAAAGTCACAAGGAAGTGTAAAAAAAGGTATTTTTAAAAAGTACAAAATACTCTTTCCTGAACCATTAGGAAAAAAAAATAGGAATGATATAAAGGAGTCCTGAAATCAGTCTCCATGCTCCCTCCTAATTCTCCTCCTACTTCCTCCTTCAATGTCCTTTAGGAAAAGTCAAGTTTCTTTACAAATATAAGAAAATAATTATTAATTTTATGAGGTTGAATAGAAAAGTTATTGGCTATCTCTCAGGAGAGGATAAATTTCATTCAGATCTTATTAATAATATATATTTACCCTAAATCATCCTAGATTTCAACATTGAACATTAACTTTTGCTACTAATGATTACCCTACTTCTAGTTGTTTCTCTAAGAAGGTAGCTTTGAAGAAAACTGAATATAAATCAGACATTATTTTCCTGCCATAATACTGTCTACTTGTATACACAAATCCATATAAATTTATATTCCTCTGGAATGTTCTGATGCAATTTAAAGTAATCTTGTTTGAAAATATGTCTTGGTTCTATCATCTCTCATCCATTTTCATTTTTCCTGCTTCACACACATCATCAGAAAAGAGAAAGGAAAATATAATGAAACAGAAAGGAATAAACATATAGCTAATTCTATTTCTGTTTATGATTAAGGTTATTATTAACAGCAATGAATCATACTGATAGCACTTTTTATCGATATGATATGATTAGAATGGAACTTTATCTTTGTGTTTCTGTTCCAAGCACCTAGCCCCCATCTAGTTGTGAGAAAACATCAGTCAAATCCAAAGGGAAGGGAGTTTTAATGCTTAACCAATTCTCCTCCAAAGTGTAGTATAAGAACACTTAAGAAGTAAGGAACATTTGAGAACTCGTCAGAACCAAGAATAACCTAAGAAGACAGGGTTGTTAAATGAAATGTGATATTCTGGAATCTAGAACACAAAAAGGATATTGTGAGGAAAAGATAAAGGCATCCAGATAAAATATGAACTTTAGTTAGTTCTATTGCATCAACACTGTTTTATTAATTAAGATAAATGTGGCAACTATTTACATATAATATGTTAATATAATAAAAATATACATACTAATGGTGGGATACATGGAAACTTTATATTATCTATGCAATAATTCTGCAAATCTAAAACTTCTCTAAGATATAAAGTGCCATCTTATTTTTTAAAAGTCAGTGGGTTCTTTTATTTTTTTTTAATTAATTGCTTTATTTAAGCATAGTGGTTACAAAATTGTTCATTGTTGGGTTTCAGTCATAGAATGCACATCATCCTTCACCAGTGCACCCTTCCCACTTCTGATGTCTCCAGTTTGTTTCACTCCCACCTTCCAACCCCCACCCTGTCTATCTCTGGAGCAAGCAATTTGCTTCTCTCTCTCTCTCTCTCTCTCTCTCTCTCTCTCTCTCTCTCTCTCTCTCTCTCTCTCTCTCTCTCTCTCTCTCTGTCCTTTTACACACTTTGGTTTGCACTATTAATGGTGGGGTGTCTTGCATGTCACTTTCTCCCATTTCTGGCCAAATTCTTGTCCAGAGTGATCAATTCCATCTATTATTGTCATAGTGGACCCTTCTCTATTCTACCTACACTCACAACTCTTTGTGGCAATCTTCCTACACTAGGCTGAACCTCCTGACCCTCATCTCTGTTGTCTCTTGATACTATTACCATGCTGTCTCTTATTTTTCTTATGTCCCACAAAGCAAATTATTATTTGTCTATTCTTTTCCCTCTGACTCAGCATTATAATCTCCACATCCATCCATGTATAAGCAAATTTCATGACTTCTTTTTCCTAACAGCTGCATAATATTCCACAGTGTATATGTACCACAGTTTCTTTATCCACTCATCATTTGTTGGACACTTGGGTTGTTTCCAGATTCTGGCTATTACAAATAGTGCAGAGGATATTTTTGTAATCTGTTTTTGTGTTCCTGTATCCCTAGGAGTGCTATTGTGAATCATATGAGAGCTCAATTTCTAAGGTTTTGAAGAATGAAATAAAATTCTGAATTAAAAAAATTCCCTCTTCTCAGCCCCATGGTCATCTGCAAAGTGATTAAATTCTTTGACTTAAAAACACACCTTTAACTTTTCATTTGTAATATAAAATGAACAACCCAGCTTCATTAGCAAGTGTGCTGTTAAGATTAAAAGATGCCTTATACAGTTTCTTCGTGCTCATGTACAAAGTGGTTGGCATTGTCTTTTTTTTTTTCTTGAGCCTTCTGTGCTGATGCAAGGGGGGAAGTACTAGCACAATATTAAAGAACAAGTGGGATCTTAATTTCTTTTCTCAGTGAAGCTGGAGATATCTCTACTGAAATATTTTATTGACAGTAGAATATCTGCAATTAGAAAGTCAAAATTTAAAACTCAACTTTGCTATACAATTAATATCTCTTTATTTCAATTTCTTCACTTTAAAATGGAGATTGTTTTACTTTAACTACTTCTCTCAACACCCTAAATTAGTTATGGAAAATGCCACATATTAAGATTATCCCCTTATCATTGCCTTTATAACAAGGTTATAAATTCTTTCAGATCCTTAAACTGTACTTTTTTACAGCTATTCACTCAGAACTCAACATACATTAGGTGTTAAACACGTGATGGGTAATTTTGAAATAAAAATTTCAAAAATGTCTAATTTCACACCCACCATTATCTCATCAAACCTTGGAACTTTTTCTGATAGAAGAGATTTGTCCATTTGACAACTTAGACTGGAGAAGTGACCAAGGTCAAATCCCACTCCAGGCCTTGGTTCATGCAATTTGAAGGCTCTTATCTAGAATGAAGTTCTAAGGTCACTCTAGTTCAGTGTCTCACTTCATTCAAATTGTACAAAATAATCACTTTCAAGGCCTCTCTGAAATTACAAACTTTTTTCCTACCTCTCAACTTTCATTTCAGACTATATTCACCTCTTCTTAAGAAATTATTTCTAAACTCATTTGCTTTACTGTCCAAGTTTATTTATTGTATGTAGTCTTCTTTCCATTACATACTTACACTTACACTTGAACACATGCACACATGAATTTAAGCATCTGCTAGAAATTGTCTATTTTGTTTGCAGCAATATTTGTAGAACCTATAAGAATTTCTGGCACACCAGATTTAGGGCTGTTTTGTATTAGGAGAATGACACTTGAAAAAAATCATACATACCTTCACTGTTTTTATTTTATGGAAGCCAAATTCAGTAGTACTGAAGGGCCAATACCACTCTAGTTATGCTATATTTGGTGCCAGCCTAAACAATATACTCAGTTGGTTGTGATTGGGACCACCAGAGCAACAGTCAGAAGCTACTCCAGGGACCATAATTCTGGGCATTAAACAAACTTTGTTCTACCATTTGAGTTATCTCCCTTGTCAAGCTTTTTGCTTTTTTAGTGAGAATTTGCCTCTACTATCTGTTGTCTAGCTTTTTAAACTGTCAGCCACAATCCCATATAGGGTCACACAACAATGTGAAGGGAAAAGCCACAAAAATGTTGACAAACAGTAAAAGGTTTTTGAATGTTCAAAAACCAAAAATAAGTTCAAAATCAACCAAGTTATTTCTGATAGTTCTTGCCTCTACTTCTTTTGCATTTTTCCAGACTAAAAAGAGCCTGTAAGGGACAATATCTATGTCCTACTATAGAATCTGTCATTCAGTTTTACAATTTTTGTGGATTAAATGAAATATTTTTCTAATATATTTTAAATATATTTTAAAATAAAATTCCTTTATTATCTTGTATTTGTTATGATTTTTGATTTATTTGTTTCCAACTAATCTCAATACCTTCATTAGAGACTAGAATGCTTCTTAGAATTCAATTTCAGTTCCTCAAATTTGGCCAAAGAAAAATATTTAAAATAAAACCAGTTTCGTGGTGAGACTGGTGTTGCTTGAAACATAATATATCTAAAACTACTAGAATAACTTTGTAAAAACACAGTGCCTTAATAAAAAAAATCAAAATAAATCAATAAAAATAAAATCAGGAAGTGTCTTTTTTAAAATAAATTATCTTTATTTAAACACCGTGATTACAAATATAATTGTAGTTGTATGATTACAGTCATGTAAAGAACACCCCCCCCACACACCTTCACCAGTGCAGGATTCCCACCACCAATTTCCTGGATCTACCTACTCCCCACTCCACCCACACCTGTACTCGAGACAGGCTTTCTTCTTCCCTCATTCATTCACATTGTTATGATAGTTTTCAGTGTAGTTATTTCTCTAACTGCACTTATCACTTTATGTGGTGAGCTTCATGTCATGAGCTGCACCTACATGGGAAGATGGGGGGAAATAAGGGTTGGGACTGAGGCAGTAAAACATTAGAAATGAGATTTGTAGGGCAGTATCAAGGTCACAATACAAGATGGATGTTATGGATATATAAAATATATGCATACAATACTTTCAATAGGAAAACAAGGAGAAAAAATTCCAGTGACTGTCCCAACATAAACCAGTGCTAGAACAGCCCACCCTCCTCCCAAAGTGCATTCCCATTAGTGTAGGAGAGGTAGGGGGAAGCCTGAGGACCATTACCTACCCACCCTCCTCCCCATGCACCTCCCCCCTGGAGTACGGAGGGAGGTGAGAAGCCTGAGTACCCTTAAGAATCCACCTGAACTCACTTCTGGCCATCTGAGCTGGCACCCAGGGAAGACCTGGAGTCAGGGGAAAAAGACAAGGACGACTGGGGGCCTGCCAAGCCTCCTAGCACTCCCCAGGCCAGGGAGAAGGGCTCTGGTATGGGGCCTCCCCAAATCCCATACCTGGCAAGAGCTGGTCTCCAGAATCAAGGAGGAAACCGGAGGCCAGATGTCTGCCCGCCCTCCTCCCCATGCACCTCACCCCTGGAGTACAGAGGGAGGGGGGAAGCCTGAGTACCCTTAAGAATCCACCTGAACCCACTTCTGACCATCTGAGCTGGAACCCAGGGAAGGCCTGGATTCAGGGGAAAAAGACAAGGATGGCTGGGGGCCTGCCAAGCCTCCCAGCATTCCCCAGGCCAGGGAGAAGGGCTCCCGTATGGGGCCTCCCAAAACCCCATACCTGGCAAGAGCTGGTCTCCAGAATTAAGGAGGAAACCGGAAGCCAGATGTCTGCCCACCCTCCTCCCCATGCACCTCCCCCCTGGAGTACAGAGGGAGGGGGGAAGCCTGAGGACCACTAAGAGTCCACCTGAACCCACTTCTGGCCACTTGAGCTGGCACCCAGTGAGGGCCTGAAGTCCAGGGGAAAAAGAGGGGGTAGGCTATGGGGCCTGCCAAACCTCCCAGCACTCCCAGCCTAGGGAGAAAGCCTCTGGCATGGGGTCTCCCCAAACCTCATGCCTGGCAACAGATGCATAAGCTCAATTTTTCTGATCTGTTAGTTTAGTGTGAAAATTTCTAATTTCAGTTGACAAATCCTCTTGATGCTTAATTGTGCTCCAGTCAAGTCTATCGATGCTTTTCTTGAGCTCCCTGAACATTTTCCATAATTCTACTCTAAACTTCTTATTTGAGAGGATACCTAGCTGTTTTCTACTTTTTAGATTATTAGAGGAGCCATCTTGATTTCTGTAAATATGAGGGTGTACTGCAAAATTACTTCATTGGTAAGGCTTTAGATTGCCTCTTACAATGTGCAGAAATGGCATTCAGGGATTACAAGATAAGCATGGCCGAGGTGAAGTGGAGCAGCCGCACTTTTCAGGTGTGGGTCCTGGAGAGATTATAGTCCTTGGTGTGTCTAGGCTGGCTCAGCAGAAAAGAGGCAGAGAGCATGGCCACCATTCTTTATAAGTCTCTGGGTACCCAATTACACGGCAGGAATTGGCCCCACATTCATTGGGTGGGGACATCTTACTGGGTGTGAGCAGGAAGTGTCTTTTAAGAATTTAAAGAATTGCTTACTTATATGCTGGAGCAATAGTACATGGGTTAAAATGCATGTCTTGATGTGGTTGAGCTTGGTTCAAACCCTGATAATATACAGACCCCAAACATTTATTTTTTTTTGTTTGTTTTGTTTGTTGTTTTTTTTTTGGGTCACACCAGGCAGAGCTCAGGCTTTATGCTTAGAAATTGCCACTGGCAGGCTCAGGGGACCATATGGGATGCCAGGATTCGAACAACCGTCCTTCTACATGAAAGGCAAACGCCTACCCTCCATGTTATCTCTTCAGCCCCGACCCCAAACATTTTATTCCCCAGGCCCACCCCTTTCCACTAAGCCTTCCTGCACGACAGAGCACTGCAGCTACCTGCTTTGTGTTGAAACAGAAGTCTCACTGGCCAAGAAATACCCTGAGAAACCTGCGTCCTTCTGAGCCACCTGCATCAACCCCCCAAATTAAAATAATTGATTTATAATATGCAATTTGTGCTTGAAGGAAACAAAAATACAAGATGAAGATGACAAGGACAAAGCAATTTTTTTTTAGGACAAAGCAATTTAAAGCTCAAATGATTAATGATAGAGAGAGGTGGCACTAATACCAACACCACCACCAAACTGGTTTTAAAGCCTATGACTGAAAATCAACTACAATCATGCTTGTAATCATGATGCTTAAATAAAAATTTTTCTATATTTAAAAAAAATAAAGCCTTTTCATTGACTAAACTTGTTTGAAATATAATTAGAAAATTAATTCTATTAGACAGCATAGTTTTCTACTTTTGACTAATATTGACTTAAGACTTTGCATTTATATAAAAATGTTGTAAATTAAATCACCAACAGCCATAATATAATAAATCAAAGAACTTCAATCAATAGAAATTTAAAAGTTTAAATGCTTTAAATTTTCTGTGGTTGAACCCAATTTTATTTCAATTATATCTTTATTCATATGAACTAGGAAACTTTGTTCTATACATTTAGTACATAGGCCAGTAAAAACACAGATTTCTGGATCCTTACAATCCTGTTAGATTTTAAGTTCCACAACAGTAGGATATTGTCTTAAGCACTTACAGTACATTGAACATAGCAATATGGATAAATAAAAATTGAGGAAAAGGAGGCATAAAAGTTTACATCTTTTCTGTTTGTTTGTTTTTGGTTATTGGGCCACACCTGGTGGCACTCAGAGGTTTTGGCTTTTGGCTCTGTGCTCAGAAATCACCCCTGGCAGCCTCCGGGTACCAAATAGGATGGCAGAGACCGAAAACAGGTCCATCCCAGCTTGCAAGGCAACCACACCCTACTGCTGTGCTTCATTCTGGCCCCAAGAGCTTAGATCTTTAAATCTTCCCTTGGTACTTCTGCTTAACCCTTACCCAAACCCAGCCACAACTAAGAAATCTTAATTTACTCTCAAATTATTACTATATAATAAATTTATAATCAGTAATTCTAATTGTTATAACACACCGATCAATATTTACAGCATTTTACTAACTTTTCTTTTTCAAAATTTTTGTTGCTGAATTTGTCATGACTCAAAAGGTCATGTAACAGGCCAAGAAGCAGGCCATGATACTCCTCAGAAAGCTTATCAAGTTCTCTTTCTCACTATCCCTCCCTCTTTTAACCCTGAAAAATTATAACTGTAACTTTTCTGGTTCTCAATCCTTGCTTTTCTTGACGACTTTCTTATCTAAAAATGCTCCCCTTTATACAGTGTTTTGTATACATATAAATAGAACTCATATAGCAAGTATTACTTTGTATTTGGCTTATCTTACTCAGTATGTTTGAGTTATTCATCCACATTGCTGTGAATGCCTCTTTGTTTCTTTACATGCTGTTTCTTATTCCATTGTATGAAATGATTGGATGACCTTATTGTTATTAATAAAATTGGAAGTTAGCTGAATTTACTGATCTTTTCATCAATGATACAGTATATGTAAGCGTGAAAATAGATATACGGGGGCCGGTGAAATAGGTAAGGTGTTTGCCTTTCAAGCAGAAGGTCATCAGTTTGAATCCTGGCGTCCCGTATGGTCACCCGTGCCTGCCAGGAGCCATTTCTGAGCACTGCTGGGTGTGACCCAAAAACCACACACACACACACACACACACACACACACACACACACACACACACACACACACACACACAAAGAAAATAGATATAATAATGTTATGCACTTTGGTTTATATGCAGTTATGCTCTAAAAAAGTATACTTAGCAAAAGAGTTTTATTTATCAAGTAACAATGTCATCAGTTCATGTTAATGAAAGTATATATAACTGCTGCACAGAGATCTCAGTATACTAAGTTGATAAGTGCCCTCTGCTCTTATGCCAAAGATTTTTATTTGCCTGGGAGAGTACCATGCTTTATGTGATCACTGTCTTCTTTATTTCCTCTCTGTATACTCTTGGAAAACTTAAACTACCTTTCTGAACTTGTTTCTTGTTTTATCCTTGAATAAGGAATTTTATAACTAGGCTGTGGAATCAGATGTTCAACAATTGATAACTAGGTTATACAGGTATGGTATATATACACAACTGAATATTACACAGCTACATGGAACTATGAAATCATGTGATTCATTGCAATTTGGATGGAACTGGAGGATATTATGTTAAATGAAATAAGTGAGAAGGACAAAAAAAGATGATCTCACCTATCTGTGGTACACAGAATAACAGAAAGAGGGTGCAAATTATAGGGACATACCTAGATCATCTTTGATCCTAAAGTATATGAAGGAGAAGACAGGGAAGGAAAAGGGTCAAGGAGGAAATAAAAAGAGGTAGACAGAAAGTAACAGGGGCAAAGTCAGGTATCTCAGGTACATCTGTGTTAGTGGTGTTGTATAGCTATAAATCTAAACCACCAAGCCAACAACACTAAAAATATGTGATCCAATCTACAATTACCAAACTTAAAAATGTGCCTGTTAAGTAGGTAGGCTGGGATATAGGGGGAAACATGAGCATAAAGGTGGAGAGAAGTTGATGCTGGTGGTAGGATTGATACTAGAACACAATATGCCTGAAACTATACTATTAGTAACTTTTTAAGTGATGGTGCATTAATAAAAAAATTTGAGTGGGGCCGGAGAGATAGCATGAAGGTAAGGTGTTTGCCTTGCATGCAAAAGGATGGTGGGACAAATATCGGCATCCCATATGGTCCCCTGAGCCTGCCGGGGGCAATTTCTGAGTGTAGAGCCAGGAGTAACCCCTGAGCACTGCCGGGTGTAACCCAAAAACCAAAAAAAATTTTTTTGAGTGGGAATTTTAATAATACTTATCTCATAGGATCATTGACATTATTTTTTTTAATTTTTTTTCTTCACAGAATTATTTATGGTACATGGTGACAATGAATGAGGTGCATTCCCACCACCAGTGTTGTCCTCCCTCCACCCCTGTTTTCAGCATGCATCCCAGATCTCCTTCCTTTTTCCCCCTAGAGTACTAATGTAACTGGTCTCCACTTTACAGCTTGTTGTAGATTATCTATTCAGTTGTCATTTGAGATAAAAAGAATAAGAAAAAAGGAAGAAAAAAGTTGGTAGCAACTACCAAAAAATGAAAGAGAAAAAGAAGAAAAAATGCACCCGGTTAATAAGAAAAGAAAAAAAAATCACCTAATAATAATCACAGGAGTGAAAAGGGAAGAGAAAGTAGAAGGAAAAAGAGAAGGAAAATAAAGTAAAAAACTAACAAATCAAAACAAAACAGGAAAAAGAAAGGGTGCTGGGTGGCAGGGTTTGGCATTCCCTCCACTTTTTTTTTTGCATAGGCACAGTAAGCATTGGGGGAGAATGGGAATTCCCGAGGCCTAAGAGATTCAGGGCTTCTCCATCCTTGAAACATACCATCATGGAATCATCCCCTGGCTCCATAGATACTCATTACCTCATCCCAAGGGCTTTTTATGTGGTGCCAGGAAACTTTCCTCTCAGTTGTGGGTGGGAAAATGAGGCCATTGTAGCAAATACTCTTGGTATTTACGCAGGTCCTAGGACAGGGTCTAGGTTAGAGTCTTTACGATTCTAGAGATTCTGTTCCATCATTGTTGTTGTGTTCAGTCTTCTGTAACAAATGCTCCCTGTTTTCATTCAGTCCTTAAGCCGAAGTATAGGATATCATGGATCTAAAGGTTCTGCTCAATCTCTGTTGTCCAAGTTGGGCCTCTGTAATTGGAAGTCCCCCCCACCTTTTTTTTTAAATAAGAGTCCTGGGCTACAGTCTAGGGTAGGGTTTTCCTTATTGGTCCCAAGGAAAGTTCTGCCCAGACGCGGTTGTCAAAGTCAGTTTTCTGTAGATGGTGCTCTTATTTTTCACAGTTCAAAGGAGAGTACATCTTCTGATTTCCATTTAGTGTTAGGTGAGGTGATAGGACAACCTGGTCTTGGGTCAAGTTGTCATTTCCTCGTTGTCATATCATAACTGGTACAAGTTGGTGCCAGAGTGGTGTTATAATTCTCCCAATGGAGTTGGTTCCTGGTGTTGTTGCCCGGAGCTGTATCAATTCTACATCTGGGATCTGGGGTTTAGGGTTGAACTAACACTGTCCAATCTCCTGGAGACTAAGTTGTATCCACGTGACACATGTCCAGGATGGGAAGGCACCTTGTGTTATAAAAAGTGTGAGGTATTATCCCTAGAGGATAAGATCTTATTTCTGTGCATTGACATTATTTTAAAAAAGATAATGCTTGAGAAGCTTTTGATGACAACTATATTTGTTATCATAACTGATGCCTTTCTGGTATCGCTTCGGAGGGATTTTTGGTACCTTTAAATATAATTCATTCATTTAACTCACCTTTGACTTAGTGATCTACAAATATAATTTCTGATTATAATCTACAAAGATATAGAAGACAAAGGCAACTTGAGCTCCAGATTTCTAACTATTCCAATTCTTCTGTGCTATTTTAAAACAGCATAGAATAACCTCTAAAAGTAAGTCCTTGAAAGCTATTTAGGGACATACTTGTGAAGAATGCTATTTTTCAATGTCTTTACTTTCTTAATGAATAGTGACTCATTTTATAAATAAAGTTGTCTTTTTTCTCCAGTTGTTTCCTTTGAACAAGTGTCTATGCTGGCTAAGTTAGTCTATATAATTAGTTGTTATAGTACTAGACTAATTCCTTTATCATATTATCATTATTTTAGGCTTAGAAGAATATATTAATGAAAAGACAAAACTCAAATTTGATAATTTTAAAATGATTAGCACTAATGACTATAATGTAATAATATAATTAATAAAGTAGAATTTTTTAGTGTCTCATCTTTTTTTAGTAGCACATGATTATGGAGTAAATAAATGCAATAAGATTCTTTGCGATAACAACCTTTGCTTTTCTCTGTATATCTCCCTTTTCTTTCAACTAAATTTAATTGGAAATTAAATACAAAAGTAGAAATGAGACCCACTGAATGGGAGTTTTTAGCAATAAGAAGTATGCTCCCCTTTTCTTACTCTCCATCAATTAGTGGGTGAGGATTTTAGAACAATTAAATTAAGATGTTAAAATAAAGATAAATTTCTTTCACGTCTCTATATTTGTTATCATAACTGATATCTGATATCATATGATATCATAACTGATATCATAACTGGTATCGCTTAATTCTCACCAAAACCTAAGCAGATATTACTCCTAATATAAAGATGAAGAAGCTGACATTTAGAATAGTGGATGAAATCAAAATCATACAGTCAGCTATTAGATCAAAGCCAGAAAGCTTTCCTCCTGATCCCTTTTAAAATAGCTTACACTACCACTTCCTTAGAGGCTAATGGTTGTAATAAAATATCTACTAAAACCAGTGCATTTCTCATGTCTGATGTACTTTTATTTTAATTCAAGGAGCAAATAAGATCCAAATTGGTAGCTAGCCCTACTTCCCAAGATAGTCCAATGCATTTCCTTACTAGAAAAAGCAGAATAGGAAGATTCAAAATCTAAATCAAAAGTATTTAGTCTTTAGTATTTAGTCTTTAGTATTTTCAGTTTTTTCCTTAGGAGAGTATGGGAAATAACCTACATAGGATGACCTCATATAAATGTAGTACTTATAATAACTAGACAAGGGAACTCATTATTTTAAATGGGGGGTGCCTAGATCACCCTTGGCTCCAGAATATAGTGAGGAGAAGGAGGAAATCGAAAGAAATTGGAGGAATTCTAGTGGGGAAAGAGGCAGATGGGAAGCGATTGGGATGAAGGGGATTCAGGTACACTGATGGTGTAAAGGAAGATTATAACTAAATATCCAATCCACAGAGTCAACAACACTAAAAATATGAAACCCAAAATCTAGCAATCAAGCTTAAAAAGATGCCTGCCAAGTTGCAGGGGGCTAGGAGACTGGGGGAAAGAGAACCTGGATCTTGGTGGAGAGAAAGTAACACTGGTGTTGGCACCAGTGCTGTAATACAGTCTGCCTAGAACTCAACTATGAATAACTTTTTAAATCATGGTGCTTTAATACAATTTAAAATAAATTAAAATATATATATTTAGTAATATATAATTCATACTTGTTTGGGTAGTCTCCCACATTTTACAAAACTCTTTTACACAAATTGTTTTACCTATGTATTGTTTATCTATGTATCTTTCTTATTGGTTCTATTTTGCTGGAAGATATTAGTTAACATACCTGGAGAAGGAAAGGGGGATAGAGAAATCAAAGATCCCAGGTTTAGAACCTAGAGTTATAGCAGAAAAAAATACTCATTTTCTGTTTGTTAAATGATGCTAGAAATGTTCTATCTCCACCCCCACTTTTTTTTAAAACACAGATTCATCAGAGCTACAGTTACTACAACACCGCAAGCATGTACACTCAGTTCTTTTTCTTCAAATGCATTTGTTCTTTGCTATTCAATTTGCCTTCTTATGTTGAATTTATAGAACTGATGACTAAAAATAAACTAAAATTTGTATTAATAGCCTACCAACTTCAAGCATTTGAGATATAAAATATCACTATGAAATCCTGGGTAGGTTAATAGCAGTGATAGTGAGAATGTAGTAATTTTGTATAAAAAGCATTATGAAATGCCCCTCTTCACAATTATATTGACAGGATTTCCATATAGCCAAGGCTTTGTTTAACTACTACCATTAAATCTCACTTTAATTATCACTTAATTTAATTACAACTTTTAAAACCTTTTTCCTTTTATGTTTCAGAGTTTCAGGGGTAGTGTTCTGGTTTGGGATGCTTGTACATATGACTGTGTTTCTTGCTAGCTGTTTCATACTATCTTTCAGTGCTTTCATAACATTGGCTGTGTTTTGGGGACATCAGATTTTCTTATGGTTCTTGCAGTACCAGACAGCAGAAAGATAGAACTCACAACTATATGCTTGTGAGGTAGCTAGACCTTTTGCTCTTGAATTACTTCTGGGCTCTCTCAAATCTTATTTTTAAAATATGTATTTATTTTGATTATCTAAAAAAACAAATGTTGAAAATTTTGAAAAAATCAAAGCGATTTTTTTAGAGAAATTAGGCTAAAAAGAGGTCAATGAGAGCTTCACTTTCTAGAAGCAAGTAAGGTGGTTTTATATTTTGTTTTCCTTTGAAGATTTATATTTGATTGGGACTCCTAAAAAAGTCAATAATAAAAATGAAATGCTCAAAATGCTCTTCAATTGTCTTTCATAAGATTTGAATGGAAGGCCCAAAATTGTTCACAGAAGCCATATTAAAATTTCAAGAACTTTGAACCAAAAAATTCACCAGGTGAGTAACATATATTCACTTTATCTTCTTGCTTAATGCTGGTAGGATGGAGTTTGTGCAAGTGAGCACATACTCTCTAAAGAGAGATAGACTCCTCTCAGGAACTTAATATTTTTATGATATACTCAAATTTCATCTGGAGCTATATCTCTGGACTTCTGGAGATTGTGTATCAGATTAAAGAAGGGCTATATACTAGCCATAGACTTGATCTTCAAATAAAATCTTATACTAAAATTCAAGTACACAAATATAACACAAGCTGAAATTTTAAAGAAATTCTTTAATATCTTTGCCCCCTCCCCCTTTTCTTAACCTTCAAGCACTCTTAATAAATTAAACTATTAGGATTACATTAAGGAGGTTAAAAAATCATTATTAAGAGAGCATAAAAACCAGCTAAGCTTTGCAAGAGCTGGCTCCCTGTGTGTGACACCAGGCGGGGAAAATCCGCGAAAGTACACCGGCCCAGTGGGACTCAACTGTGAAAGACTGTGAGTGTGACCTGTCTATGTCTGTCTACTGTCCTCTTGCGTGAAACTCTTGCGAGTGGGGCAAAAAGAGCCTCCAGAAACCTCGCTCGCCAGGACGCCATTTCCAGGGAGGGACTTCAGAGCATAAAAACCGGCTAAGCTTTGCAAGAGCTGGCTCCCTGTGTGTGACACCAGGTGGGGAAAATCCGCGAAAGTACACCGGCCCAGTGGGGCTCAACTGTGAAAGACTGTGAGTGTGACCTGTCTATGTCTGTCTACTGTCCTCTTGCGTGAAACTCTTGCGAGTGGGGCAAAAAGAGGCTCAGAGGAGCACGGCCGCTCCGCTTCGCTACGCGGCCCTGCACTCTTTCTAAGGAAAGAACTCCATTGCAACAAGAAGGAAAAATCACACTAAGAACGGCGCTATATCACAGAAGCAAACATTTCTCTCTGGACTGTCTTCTCTGTTGCATGCTCGGGCCTAAGATTTGACCCAGTGTGAGGCTTCATCCACGGAGGACTCCCCTCCCTTAGAGGCAAGTCAGCCCATCCAGAAAGGGAGGAGCCAGAGGAGTGTGCTGCCTACATCATATAGACAATGAATACCACCACAACACGTAGAAAAACCCACAATACAATTGTGACAATGGGGAAACAACGCAGGCCAGCATCAGACATAGAGAATGAAGATAACAATTCTGAGGACCAGATAATGACTGAACAACTAATCAACCTCTCAGATAAGGACTTTAGACTAGCAATATGGAAGGTGCTCAACAGACTCCAAGAAACCATGGATCGAGTTGAACAGAACACTAATAAGAACCAAGAAAATATGAAGGCAGAAATGACAAAACTCCAAACTGAAATAACATGTCAACTAACAGGACTGAAAAAGTCAGTAAACGAAGTGAATGACAAAATGGATAAGCTCTGGGACAGGGTATCAGAAGCTGAGAATAGACTTGGTGCTGTGGAAGATGAGATACATAACAATTCCATACAGCAGGAGAGATTGGACAAAAAACTTAAAGCAAATGAGCAGACAATGAAAAAATTAGTCAAAGAATGGGAACAGATGAAAATAGAAGTCTATGATAAGATCAACAGAAACAACTTAAGAATCATTGGAGTCCCAGAGACCCAGGAAGAAAATTTCCAGGAAGAATCAATGGTCAAGAACATCATTAAAGAGAAACTTCCAGAGCTAAAGAATATATGTGATCAAATCCTGCATGCCCGAAGAGTACCAACCAAAAGAGACCCCAGAAAAACCACCCCAAGACACATCCTAGTCACAATGACAAATCCCACAGATAGAGACAGAATTCTGAAAACAGCAAGATCAAAAGGGGAAATCATGTTCAAGCAAGCTTCCCTGAGATTTACAGCAGACCTGTCACCAGAAACGCTCAATGCCAGAAAGCAGTGGTGGGATATTGTGACAAGACTGAATGAAATGAATGCTTCACCCAGAATACTATACCCAGCAAAACTCACTTTCCGGTTTGATGGAAGAATACATGGTTTCACAGACAAAAAACAGCTCAGAAACTTCACAGACACAAAACCAGTCTTAAGAGAAAAACTGAAAGACCTAATCTAAGACAAGACTACCCAAAAGACACACCAAATTTTGAAATAAAGATGGCGTTAAATCCCAGGACAATTCTTTCTCTCAACGTCAATGGACTAAATGCACCAGTCAAGAGACACAGAGTGGCTAAATGGATCAAAAAACTCAATCCAACCTTCTGCTGCCTACAAGAAACGCACCTGAATAGTCAGAACAAACATAGACTCAAAATAAAAGGCTGGAGAAAAGTTATCCAAGCAAACAACACCCATAAAAAAGCTGGAGTGGCCATACTAATATCAGATAATGCAAACTTTATACTCAGGAAGGTTGTAAGGGACAAAGACGGACATTTTATATTAATCAAGGGGTACGTAGAGCAGGAAGAATTCACTCTCCTAAACATATATGCACCGAATGAGGGGCCAGCAAAATATTTAATACAACTGTTGACAAATCTGAAAAATAATATCAACAACAACACAATAATTGTGGGGGACCTTAACACGGCTTTGTCAACACTGGACAGGTCAACCAGACTGAAACCCAACAAGAATATACTAGACCTGAGGAGAGAAATGGAAGAAAGAGGCCTAGTGGATATATATAGGACACTCCATCCCCAGAAACCTGGATACACATTCTTCTCCAATGTACATGGGACATTCTCCAGGATAGACTACATGCTGGCACATAAAACATACCTCCATAAGATCAAGAGGATAGAAATTTTGCAGACTACCTTCGCTGACCACAAGGCTCTGAAATTATTTGTGAACTCCAAAGGGACTCAGAAGAAACACTTTAACACCTGGAAGTTAAACAGCCTCATGCTCAATAACCAGTGGGTCTGAGATGAAATCAAGGAGGAAATAAAAAGGTTCCTGGAAACAAATGACAATAAAGACACAAACTCTCAGAACTTATGGGACACAGCAAAAGCAGTACTGAGAGGAAAATTTATAGCTTTGCAAGCACACATCAGGAAGGAAGAAGGAGCTTACCTGAGTAGCTTAATGACACAGCTAATAGAACTAGAAAATGCTCAACAAAAGGACCCAAGAACAGGAAGACAGAAGGAAATAACAAAGCTGAGAGCAGAAATCAACGAAGTGGAAACTCAAAAAACAATCCGAAAGATCAACGAAAGCAGAAGTTGGTTCTTTGAAAAAATAAACAAGATTGATAGACCACTGGCAAACCTAACAAAGAAAGAGAGAGAGAGAAACTTGATAACTCGTATCAGGAATGAAAAAGGAGAGATCACTACTGATATGACAGAGATTCAAAGGGTAATCAGAAACTACTTTGAAAAACTCTACGCCACTAAAAATGAGAACCTGGAAGAAATGGATAAATTCTTGGACTCTTATAATCTTCCACGGTTGAAGGAAGAGGATGTAGCATATCTAAACACCCCCATCACCATTGATGAAATTAAAACAGTAATCAAATGTCTGCCGAAAAACAAAAGCCCAGGTCCAGATGGATTCACTAATGAATTCTATCAAACTTTCCAAGAGGAACTACTGCCAATCTTGGCAAGACTCTTTCATGAAATTGAACAAGCAGAAACACTTCCAAATAGCTTTTATGAAGCCAACATCACCTTGATACCTAAACCAGACAGAGATGCTACCAAAAAAGAAAATTACAGACCAATATCACTGATGAATGCAGATGCAAAGATCCTCAACAAAATCCTGGGAAATAGGATTCAATGCCTCGTTAAGAAGATCATCCACTACGATCAAGTAGGTTTCATCCCAGGAATGCAAGGCTGGTTTAACATCCGTAAATCTATCAACATAATACACAACATCAATAACAAGAAAAATAAAAACCACATGATCATATCAATAGATGCAGAGAAAGCATTTGATAAGGTCCAACACCCATTCTTGATCAAAACTCTCAGCAAGATGGGAATGGAGGGAACCTTTCTCAATATAGTGAAGGCCATCTACCACAAGCCAGTGGCAAATATTATCCTCAATGGAGAAAAACTGAAAGCCTTCCCTCTAAATTCTGGCACAAGACAAGGCTGTCCTCTCTCACCACTCCTATTCAACATAGCACTGGAAGTACTTGCTATAGCGATTAGGCAAGAAAAGGATATCAAGGGAATCCAGATAGGAAAGGAAGAAGTCAAGCTCTCACTGTTTGCAGATGACATGATACTCTACTTAGAAAACCCTAAAGACTCTATCAAAAAGCTTCTAGAAACAATAGACTCATATAGCAAGGTGGCAGGCTACAAAATTAACACACAAAAATCAATGGCCTTTCTATATACCAATAGTAATAAGGATGAAATGGACATTAAGAAAACAACCCCATTCACAATAGTGCCACACAAACTCAAATATCTTGGAATCAACTTGACTAAATATGTGAAGGACCTATACAAGGAAAACTATAAAACTCTGCTCCAAGAAATAAGAGAGGACACACGGAAATGGAAACGCATACCCTGCTCATGGATTGGCAGGATTAACATCATCAAAATGTCAATACTCCCCAAGGCATTATACAGATTTAATGCCATCCCTCTAAAGATACCCATGACATTCTTCAAAGAAGTGGATCAGACACTTTTGAAATTCATTTGGAACAATAAACACCCTCGAATAGCTAAAGCAATCATTGGGAAAAAGAATATGGGAGGAATTACTTTTCCCAACTTTAAACTGTACTACAAAGCAACAGTTATCAAAACAGCATGGTATTGGAATAAGGATAGGTCCTCAGATCAGTGGAATAGGCTTGAATACTCAGAAAATGTTCCCCAGAGATACAACCATCTAATTTTTGATAAAGGAGCAGGAAATCCTAAATGGAGCAGGGAAAGCCTCTTCAACAAGTGGTGTTGGCACAATTGGATAGCCACTTGCAAAAAATTAAACTTAGACCCCCAGCTAACATCATGTACAAAGGTAAAATCCAAATGGATTAAAGACCTCGATATCAGCCCCAAAACCATAAGATATATAGAACAGCACATAGGCAAAACACTCCAGGACATTACAGGCATCTTCAAGGAGGAAACTGCACTCTCCAAGCAAGTGAAAGCAGAGATTAACAGATGGGAATATATTAAGCTGAAAAGCTTCTGCACCTCAAAGGAAATAGTGCCCAGGATACAAGAGCCACCCACTGAGTGGGAGAAACTATTCACCCAATACCCATCAGATAAGGGGCTAATCTCTAAAATATACAAGACACTGACAGAACTTTACAAGAAAAAAACATCTAACCCCATCAAAAAATGGGGAGAAGAAATGAACAGACACTTTGACAAAGAAGAAATACACATGGCCAAAAGACACATGAAAAAATGTTCCACATCACTCATCATCAGGGAGATGCAAATCAAAACAACGATGAGATACCACCTCACACCCCAGAGAATGGCACACATCACAAAGAATGAGAATAAACAGTGTTGGCGGGGATGTGGAGAGAAAGGAACTCTTATCCACTGCTGGTGGGAATGCTGTCTAGTTCAACCTTTATGGAAAGCGATATGGAGATTCCTCCAAAAACTGGAAATCGAGCTCTCATACGATCCAGCTATACCACTCCTAGGAATATACCCTAGGAACACAAAAATACAATACAAAAACCCCTTCCTTACACCTATATTCATTGCAGCTCTATTTACCATAGCAAGACTCTGGAAACAACCAAGATGCCCTTCAACAGACGAATGGCTAAAGAAACTGTGGTACATATACACAATGGAATATTATGCAGCTGTCAGGAGAGATGAAGTCATGAAATTTTCCTATACATGGATGTACACGGAATCTATTATGCTGAGTGAAATAAGTCAGAGAGAGAGAGAGAGAGAGAGAGAGAGAGAAACACAGAATGGTCTCACTCATCTATGGGTTTTAAGAAAAATGAAAGACATTCTTGCAATAATAATTTTCAGACACAAAAGAGAAAAGAGCTGGAAGTTCCAGCTCACCTCAGGAAGCTCACCACAAAGAGTGATGAGTTTAGTTAGAGAAATAACTACATTTTGAACTGTCCTAATATTGAGAATGTATGAGGGAAATGTAGAGCCTGTTTAGGGTACAGGCGGGGGTTGGGTGGGGAGGAGGGAGATTTGGGACTTGGGTGATGGGAATGTTGCACTGGTGATGGGTGGTGTTCCTTTTATGACTGAAACCCAAACACAATCATGTATGTAATCAAGGTGTTTAAATAAAAAAAAATTATAAAAAAAATCATTATTAAGACATTATGTTTTTTATTACCTATATGTATAACATAAATACACTAACATAACAAAAATTCACTCCTGTATTATAATGGTTGATATTTTGAAACACTCTGATTCTTGGTATTTCATGAAATGTAAATATATTTTTTGAAATATAAACATAATTTTTTGTTAAAAATCAGCTTCTATATACAAGGAAGCATGTGTGCTTTATACTATTATTATTATTTGACTTCAGTTTCTTTAAGATATATTAAAAATATTTTCAAAATATATGATTAGATCACAAGGTAGGCTGTTTCTGCCCACAAAGGGTGGAAGCTGATTCCTGCTGTGTGCTTGGGTACAAGGAAATAGAGACACATAACCTGTTCATGGATTGAGAGGATTAACATCATAAAAATGGCAACACTCCCCAAATCTTTGTACATATTTAATGCAATGCCTCTAAGAATACACATAACATTCTTCAAAGAGGTAGATCAAATGCTTCTGAAATTCACTTTGAACAATAAACACCCACGAATAGCTAAAGAAACCCTTAGAAAAAAGAAGATGGGAGGTATCACTTTCCCCAACTTTAAATTGTACTACAAAGCAATAGTCATTAAAACAGCATGGTATTGAAATAAAGACAAACCCTCAGATCAATGGAATAGTTTTGAGTATGCAGAGAATGTTCCCCAGGCATACAACCAATTAATCTTTGATAAATTAGGGTCAAGAAATACAAAACAGAGCAAGGAAAGCCTCTTGAACAAGTGGTGCTGGGACAACTGGTCAGCCACATGTAAAAAAGCACTTGAACCTCCATCTAACACCATGCACAAAGGTCAAATCCAAATGGATTAAAGATCTTGATATCAGACTCAGAACCATAAGACATATAGAAGAACCTGTAGGTAAAACACTCCATAGCATTGAGACCAAAGGCATCTTCAAGGAGGAAACAGCTCTGCCCAAACAAGTGGAAGTGGAGATAAACAGATGATACTATATTAAACTGAGAAGTTTATTCACCTCAAAGGAAATAGTGATGAGGATACAAAGGCCACCCATAGAACGGGAGAAATTATTCACCTAATATCCATCAGATAAGAGGCTAATATCTAAGATATACAAGGTACTGATGAAAAAAAAAATAACAGCTAACTCCATCAAAAATGGGTAAAAAGAAATGAATAGACAATTCCTCAAAGAAGAAATACAAATGGTCAAAAGACATGAAAAAATGCTCCTCATTACTAATCATCAGGGAGATGCAAATCAAAACAACAATGAGGTACCTAAGAGCAATCATTGCTGGCAGGAATGTGGGGAGAAAGGAACTCTCATTCACTGCTGTTGGGAATGCCGTCTTGTTCAGCCTTGATGAAAAACAATATGGAGATTCCTCAAAAAACTGGAAGTTGAACTTCCATATGATTCATCAATACCACTCCTAGGGATATACCATAGGAACACAAAAACACAACACAAAAATGCCTTCTAGACACCTATCTTCATTGCAGTGCTATTTACAATAGCCAGATTCTGGAAACAACCCAGATGTCCAACAACAGATGAGTGACTACAGAAAATGTTGTACATATACGCAATGGAATACTATGCAGCCATCAGAAGACATGAGGTCATAAAATTTTCCTATACATGGATAGACATGAAATCTATTATGCTGAGTGAAATAAGTCAGAAGGAGAAAGATAGAAAAAAATAGTCTCTCTCATCTATGGTTTTTAAGGAAAGTAAAAAACATTATTGCACAACTATCATGGCAATGGTAGTGAGTAAGAGAAATATAATGCTTGTTTTGAATGCAGTCAAGGGGTCGGGGAGGAAGGAGATGGAGGGTATTGATGGTGGGAATGTTGCACTGGTGAAGGGGGTGTTCTTATTTTATTTATATAACTGAAACCCAACTACAAACATGTTTGTAATCATGGTTCTTAAATAAAGATATGTATTAAAATATATATATGATTAAGATCTTGGTGTTTTTACATCTGATAAGAAAGTCATTTGGAGGTATTCATTCTGATATTATGACAGACAAGAGAATCTGAATTTCTTCAAGTTTAAAATATTTAGGGATGTGGGGATGGCATTGCATATACTTTTAAGAAGAATCATCTGAGGCTAGAAATAAAGCAGAACTGTCTCATCAATGGAAGAAAATGAATTCTGAAATTGCTACTTGCCTCAAGTGCATGTAAAGCTTTGTGATCAAGTGCTTCCACATAACAAAATTATTCTAAATGAGCTAATTTGATCTGAGGTTGTGCTGAGTAGATCGCCTTGATCTGACTCACATAAACCTAGTACAGGAAGACTTGTATTTGCCTGCAAAGTCAACTGTTAAATTTTCAGAAATTTTAGAAGTTAGTGAACTTAAAAGCTATGGTGAGAGTATTTACACCACAAAAATCCACATAGGCTATAGATCAGTACTTCCTTTATTTCTTTGACAGTTATTTGCTAAATATTTACCAGTACATTGCTGGCTAACATACACTAAAAAGGCATGACTTATATTAAATGGTAATCTTCACAGAATAGAAAATAGCAAAGAAACACGGTTATCCTATTCGAAGATCAGGGTAGAGACGAAAAACTAGGCAATAAATCTTCCTTTAACATTCAAGGCTACCTTTTCTGTCTCAAATATATTTAATCATAGATGTATATTATTTGCATGGTAAAAAGTTAACTCTTTAAAACAAAAAATTTTAAGATTATTAGGGTTGTATTTGAAGTAAAAGTCCAGAGTTCACTCAGGAAAAGTTTTAGATGAGTTGAGAAAACCTTGTTCCAAAATAGAAAGTGATCAAACAATGATGGGAAGAACTTAGAATAATACTGAGCCAGTTTGAAAGACCTCCTAGTAAAATCTGGGATATTTTTTTATTTATACACTTATATTTATTGATATATTTATTTATATTTATGTTTATATATTTAACATGTAATACATTGTAATAATTACTATGATTAATAATGTTACTAATATATGATTATATTGTATATTATGTATATCGACACAATAAATATTACTTACCCATAGAAAAAAGTAAAAGATTGTTGTTACATCTAGCAAAATGTGTGAATTTCAAATGCATCACGCTTAGTGAGACAGAAACACAAAGAACATACATACACACATCATATAATTTCACCTACATATAACATTTAAAAAGAGAAACTATGTAGGTTGGAGCAATGGTGCAGTAGGTAGGGTGCTTGCCTTGTACCTAGCAGACCCAGACTTGATCCCTGGCACCTCATATGGTTCCCTGAACCCCATCAGGAGTAATTGCTGAGTTCAGAGATATAAGTAACTCTTGAACTTTGCTTGTGCCCCTCAAAAGGGTAACTACAGTGATAAGACACATCAGTTGTTGGCAAGAGTCAATTTTTATGGTAGAGAATGGTTTTCAAATGAACAAACATTTGGGGATTTAAGTTGATTTACTTTTCAGTATTATGTTTATGTGATGGTTTCACTCATTGAAGTAATAAAACTCATTAAAATAATAGAGGGAAATGGATATCACTATGTTAATATAATCAATACTGGACAAAAGAATGTAATTTGACAGATCAGAGAGTACAGTGGTTAAGTACTTGCCTTGCATGCAGTTGACTAAGGTTTGATCCTAACATCTCATATGTTCTCCAGAGCACTGTCAGGAGTTATTCCTAATATAGAGCCAGTATAGAATCTAGTTCTCTACAATAATAACTGACACACACTACAGATTTAATATGGCACATTGTTTAGTGTTTTAAATGTATTTTTCACTTAATGAACACAGTGATCTGACAAGAAAAATCTTGAGAATACATTGGGTCATCTTTCCACACATCTGCTATAAAGAAGTTTGTACAGCAAAACTTTATGACTAGATAGCAAACGTATTTTCCATTTATGTAGTGAATGGAAGATCTGAGTAAAATAAGTTACCTTAGGGGCTGGGGTGGTGGCGCTAAAGGCAAGGTGTCTGCCTTGCCAGCGCTAGCCTAGGTCGGACCGCGGTTCGATCCCCCAGCGTTCCATATGGTCCCCCAAGCCAGGAGCAACTTCTGAGCGCATAGCCAGGAATAACCCCTGAGCATCACCGGGTGTGGCCCAAAAACCAAAAAAAAAAAGAAAGTTACTTTATAGAGACAGCAGATGCTAGAATTAACTGATGTGGGGAATGGGGCAGAGGTCAAGTCCTTCACACCCTCCTCATTTGAAAATGAATGACAGTTTTATTTGGATTCTTGCCAGAGAAATTGAATAGAGATGACGTGCTTACTAATTTCTAAATGGTAAAATTTTGAGTGTGCGTGGGTCATTTATGATGAAGGAAATAATTATTTTATGTTATTTTTAAGTATCAAAAATGTGTCATAACCAAGAATGCACAATATTTCTCTGTGATATAATTTAATATAATATTTTATTTATCAAACAATTTTTCATCCCAACATAAATAACAAGTTTGTGTGACCCCTTTACTCTCTGAGATACAATTTTCTCACATGTAAAATTGGAATAATACTTAATGCATAATAATTATGAGCATTAGAAATATTAAAAATTATGGCCTATCATTAGGTAAGTGCTCAGTTAAAAGTACCTATTTAGTAATTAACTTTTGCCTTGCTTCTAATGAAAGCATACTGTTATAATTTTTATAAGTATTTTATTTTTATTATAGCATCTTTTTTTACTATCTTCTTCATTACACCAAATTAGAAGCTTTATAAAAATGTGATGGGAAAACTGTTAGATAAATGTTATAAGTTAAAATGTAGTTTACAGGACTTTCTGATGTGACCCATAGAACTTCAGTTTTCTTACTAGTTTTCTATCTGCAAAAATTATGTCAGATGAATTTGACTACTTGTAATTTGCCTTCACATGATGTTTCTTCGTATCACTGAAATGACATTTTATACTCTTTCTGGTTAATATTGTTTATAAATTTTATTTTTAGGTTTTTGGGCTATACCCGGCCATGTTTAGGAGTTATTCCTCATTCTACACTTGGGACCTCTAGCTGTGCTCAGGTGACAATTTTGGGTGCCAGGAATTGAACCTGGGTTGGCTGTTTGCAATGCAAACACCCTTCCCCACTGTACTATTGCAACTGCCATTGCCTATAGTTTTTTTTTAAAGTTTTTTAAATTAAGTTATTTAAAGAAAATGTATCATATAGTTGTCATAACTGGTCATAATACATTTGTTTCAGGATGACAGAAAATGAAGTTATTAAAGAATAGAGAGAAAATAGAAATAACTAAAACATACAATATAATAATAATATGGGGCAAAAGAAAGAAAAGTTCATTAGCAAATATATTCGTAAAAATTATTGTATCTCTAGGAAAGCCATTATTACACTAGAAGAGGGATTAGAAAGCTTCCCCCCTCTTTTTAAGCTAGGAGATACAAGAATACACTAAAAAAATGTGTGTGTGTGTGTGTGTGTGTGTGTGTGTGTGTGTGTGTGTGTATGGCCATTGTTGTTGTTTGCATAGGCACAGGAAAATATGGGAGAAATGGAAAGGAAAAACCTTTGGCCTGTGAACAGAGAGACCTTACCCATGAAACACTCTGGCATAAGATCTACTCCAGACTCTAGGCATACTAGGTTGTTCAACCCCATAGTCATTGTCGATGGTCCCGGTAAGAGTTCTTCATCATCACGGTTGTTGCTGTCAAGTTTCTGTAGTTACAGGTCCTGGCTTCTGTACAGATCTTATGTAGAAGTCCAGTGACGTGTAGTGTCTTCTGGTTTTATCTCACCGTTAGGTAGCAATGCAGAGAATCATGTCCTAAGAAGCAGACTGCTGCTGTTACCAAGTCATCAGGGTGTCGTAAGGACCCTCTTTGGAGAAAGTCGGTGCCTTGGCAGTAGTAGGGCCTTCCTTGGTAGATTTTTTTTTTTTTATTCTTGGTGATGGTGTAGAAAAGAGTGGTTGTTTCTGGAGATGGTAACCTTGGTTCAGGGTGAATGGTCAATGTCTGATCTAATGAAGTCTCAGCCAGGCACGATGCCAAGTGTTCAGGTTGTAAGACCCCACTGCAGTATAAAATTTGTGTGTTCCTATCTCTATTAGATAAGAATTTGTTTGCATATGTAAACTTTCCCCCATTTTAATATGACTGTGCAGAGAGGAGCAATGCCACAAGGTAATTCTGGTGTATGTGGGGGTCGAAGTAACAAGCCCAACAATTCCTTTTACTAATTTCTGACATGAGCTCTAAATAAAGAGTTATCTACTAGAATTCCTTACTAAACAGATCCCGAGAGTGGGGGGGAATTTCCGCTATATAAGAACATATTCAACTAAGGTTATGCCTATTAAAGGAATACACCTAAAGAAATATTCAAAGGGGATGCATGTGTCCCCTTTAAGTCTTTTGAAGTAGTCGGGGGGAAGGGTAGAGTCCGGAGTGCAGCTTCAACCTGTGGTTTGGCTTTGTGGAATCTAAGAAAATGGCTCCCAGCAGCCACCTGTCAGAAAATGTTCTCAGGTGGGGGAATTCTGAGCACTCAAATCTGGTAGCAAGCAAAAGTCCACAGTGAAGGAGGTGGAAGAGAAGAGACCGCTGAGTGCAAATCAGTAGCAGCATCGTCGCTTTCTTCACAGGTTTAGAATCTATTTTTTCACTTTGGGAGCTGGTCGGCAGCTGGCTAAGGTGGGGGGCATGTTTTGCTTCGAAGGGATTTAAGAACTGAGGGTAAAAGGGGTTCAATGGGGAGAATAACATGTTGAGCTAAAAACGTTTTGTTTTTTTTAATCCTCCATCCTACCCCTCTTCCAACTGAATTTATTAGTTGGTTGGGCCTCTATTAGTGTTTCTTAATAGTTTAATAAGTATGATGGAGATTAGCAAAGATTAATGCTCTTCTCTCCAAGGCACAGTGATAGCAACATGGTACTCCTAGGGAGCACCAAAATAGTGTTAGTATTATTTTAAAAAAAAAGTTATACATTCTGCAGTTAAATATATTTGGTTCTGAAACTGCCATTCTAGCATATTTTTGAAATTAATCAGTCTCTTCTCATGATGAATAATATTTACTGACTGGAAATAAAGGATGCAAATTCTTATATTTTTGTTTGTATGGTGCAGTTCCGCTACCCTCTGAATCTTTGTTGTTGTTATGATCAGTAGTTGGTTGTAGTGTTCACAGACTTAGTTGTGATGCCCCAGAAATTGTACAGGTGTGTTGTAGCACTAAGGATCACAATACTTCTATACTTCTGGTGTCATATACTTGGCATGTGGGCAATGTTGAGAATTTGACTCATGGCCTTAAACCTACAAGGTATGCTATTATCAATGAGTCACATTCCTGTGTCTCCATTTAGGAATTTACCTAAAATTCTTTCCAAACTAAATATTCAGGGAACTGAAACAATAGTCAGCAGGTAGGACATTTTCCTTGCTTGACTAAGTTTCAGCCTTGTCACCCTATATCCAGCAGAAGTGATCACTCTTCTACACAGAGTAGAGTAAACCCTGAACATTGCTACTGTGGTCTAAAAGCCCAAACAGCAACAGTAATAGCAATAGCAAAAGCACTCTATATATTGGACCAGTTATAGACCTTTTAAACTAAGAAGTTAGTGAATATTTATGTCTTTAAATAGTATTTAATTTAGATGCTTCAATCCATTTTTAATTAAGTTTTCTGTGTATGTCATATTACTTAAGTTTTAATGGAGTATTACCTAGATTTAAAACAAAGACTTTATTACTGAATGAATTTATTATTAGCTGTTCTATTTCTTTTCTTTATAATTATGATTTGTTATGCTAATTATACCTTCACTGCTGAAGTTGTTCTAGCCTAAAGAATTGTGTGACATCTTTATCTATTTTTTTCCCTTTGAAATCTGAGAAGTAAAGTTTCAACTTTTGATTATAATAATCTGTAATGGAACCAAAGTAAAGTCTTCATCAGCTAACAGGCCAAGAAAAGCATTTTGATTTATATTTATAAGAACTGAAAGAGTTATAAAAAGCAAGCTGAAAAAATTCAAAATTGCAAACTTATATGAATGTACAGTTAGGAAAATCCATTTGGTGATTTCAGACTTGTAAATAACTCAAAATTATTTCTCTTGGTTAAAATCCAGGTAGCTAAATTCCATAGCTATTTTTGGTAGAACAAATGCATTTAAAGGGCCATATTAAAAATATACATTGTTTTCTTTCTCTCTTTATCCTTATAGCACTATTCTATTTCACCAAGAGATTTTTATAGGAGAGATTTTTTTTCTAAAAGAAAGAAGAATTTTCCCTTTGCATACCAGAAAATATTTTCTTCTTATCCTGAGTCATTGTAATATAGTCATTGCAAACATTTTCTGGCTTTTGATTTACTTTTATCCTATTCTTGTAAAGTGACTCTGTTTTGTTGTATTTATTTTCTGTGCTTGCTGATTTCCCCTATTGGCTACAACAATTCTCCCTGAGATCATTTAGATGCAGTTGGTATTGGACTCACTAAGCATTAAATTATATATATATATATATATATATATATATATATATATATATATTTGTTGTTGTTGTTGGGTTTTTTTTTTTTTGGTCACACCTGGCAGTGCTCAGGGGTTACTCCTGGCTCTATGCTCAGAAATTGCTTCTGACAGACTCAGGGGACCATATGGGATGCCAGAATTTGAACCACCATTCTTCTGCATGCAAGGCAAATTCTTTATCTCCATGCTATCTCTCCGGCCCCAAATTATATATATTATTATATATTTATGCTATATTATATATACTAATTACATATATTATTATATAATATAATGTGTATATTATATAATTAAAGCATAATAATTTATACTATTTGCATAATTCAAACTTTTAAAAAATTTTCAAACTTTTTATAATCACTTCAGACATTAAAGAATGTATATCTTGGTAGAACAGACACTAACTTCAGATAAAAATAACAACAACAACAACAACAACAACAATACATTCTGGTATTTTTTTAGTTGCTCTTGCCTTGGGTAAGTCTCACAGTTTGCTAACATTATAAAGTCCTTATAAAGATAGAAGCCCCTTTTGTCTATAGTCTTTTTTCCTTTTTCAGTACTATATTATTTTACATTATTGTCAGTGGTAGGGCTTCATGTATAAATATCTCAACTCCACACTGCCCCATTTCTCTTTATCATTGTCCCTGCTCACACCTTCAGTCTCTGCTACTACCCATTTCTCCACTTCTTACTGCCATGATAAAGCTCAGTTCCGTAGACCAGCCTTTAGGTTCTGTGGCTTTTGGCCACTTGTTTTCCTTCTATTGCTTTTTTTTAAATATACCATATATTAAAGAAATAATTCTGTACTGTCCCTTTCCTTTTTACTGACTTTATGCAACATAACTGATATCTTCAGTTTCACCTATGAAGTAGCAAATTGCATGATTTCATCTTTTCTTATAGTTGTGTAGTATTCCATTCTGTATATATAATAGTTTCTTTACCCAGATATCTACTCTTAGACAATAGTTTCTCCCCAGTCCGCCCCCCCAGATTTTGGATATTGTGAATAGTACTACATTGAATATTAGAGACAAAATATCTGAATAGAGTTTTTTTGAAGAATGTTTGGGGTCAAAATAATTGACCTCACAGTTTTCCACTTTCAGATGATTCATCTAAGATGTTGTTGTTGTTGGTGGTGGTGGTGGTGGGTTTATGCCTGGTCATACCCCAAACCAGTTAAATCACAAACACTCACAGAATTAGATCAAAATATTCAAATTTTTAAAGTTTTTCTAGTGACTCTAGTATGCAGCCAAGGCTGAAAACCATAAATGCATGGTCTTTGCTAGAAACCAGTTTATAAATGAACATGTGCCAGTTCTGGTGAGCAATATTCAAAGCAGAGCTACAGGAAAATCTTAAGAATTTTTTTCCTTCAAGGAAAAAAGCACAAGGACAGAGACTTATTAAAAGTTTGAAGTTGAAAATACTTCATGAAGATTGACAAAGCTGTGAAATCAGATAAAAATGGAACCAAAATAGTGCCCAACCTCTAAGTTTCTGAGTAACTAAAATTATAAATGACTGAATTTTTTCATTAGTAATATTTGAAACATCTTAAGTAATTAGTTCAGATAGGAAATAATGATTTTTACTCTTGCTGCTCTTACTCTAAGTCAGTGAATCTCAAGTTTAGATACACATCAGGATGACCATAATTTAAAAAATTACAAAAACTTGAGTCCACCTCAGGTCTACTGAATTAGGTTCTCTTGGACAAAGTCCAAGGATATTCTCTATTTTTTCAATATTTATTAGAAGATTTTAATACAAAGTTATACAATAATAAGTTTAGAAATAACTACTTTCCAAATAGAAAAGATGGAAAACAATTTTTATGGTATACAATTTAAGATGAAAAAAAACATTCAACATCTAGTACAATATTTTGTTCCACGTTTTGCATTCACATAAAGTTTGCAATCCAGAGAAGTAAAATTATTTGCTAAAAGAAAAACTTTGAGTTCCTTAACACAATAATCGAAGTGACATCTGCATTTGCATTTTAATCTTTCCATAACGGAACATTTGTTTTACTGTTACTTAAATGAACCGCTTTGGAAACTGAAATTTGCATGCTATAAATACATAAATATATTTTTCAGCTAACATGTAGCTTACACAAGAGTATTGTTTTGTGCATTTCTTGGGCTCAGAAATACTATGAGTTAATACTACTGGAATTTCCTTGTCTTTTTCTCAGCTGAGGTAGAACAAGGTTGGAAGCCAGAGTCTTAGGGGAAATTGCAATTACTTCAGACATGATATACTTTCAGGCTTGTTTGATCTCCTTGTGTTTATTACCCTTTGTATTTGCCTTTGAGTTTACCCTGCCTTATTTTTTTATTCTATACTGAGAACACTTTTAGATATTAGACATAATATGAAAATTAATTTGAATTGGACTTCTTTTACTTGAACTTCTTGTTTGATTTTAGTAGGTACTGCATTCATAAATTCTGAGAAGGATGCCTTAGAGCTTAGCTTGGGACATCGGTATTTGGGGGTCACCATGACTACACCCAGTAATGCTCAGGAATGTATAGTGTCAGGGCTGGAACTCAAAGTATTGCACATACTAAACATTTACTCTACCACTTGAGCTACCACCTCTGCCCAAATTAGGACTTCTTATCCTACATACCAACTTCCTAAGGATGTTCTTTTCTAACCAGTGAGAACTGGGGCCCTACTTTGCTCATTAATAATATAGATATTATTATACTGTAATAATAAACTTAGTATTTCATTTAAAAAAGCTGAAAATGTCTTTACCAAACAGAATGTGAAGGATTGAACCCAGGTTGACCATGTGCAAGGCAAGCACTCTTTCCACTGTATTATCACTTCAGCTCCCCATTTAATTATTTTAAGGAAATATTTTCCAGGAGTAAAGTTGATATGTATTAATCTATAATATTTCATAGGCCACAATAAGAATAAATAAGGACACTGGTATGAGGTAAAAATGAGTGAATTTCTCAAAGTAGAGATTTTTATCTGCATCAGAAAACATTTACAAATTTTTTTTAGAATATTTCACTTTTTATAAAAATTCTTGCACCTATTAAAATACACACAAGAGACACACACATACTGCTTAACATATTCCCCAATAGGATCAGACTTCCATAGAGTCCAACAATTGAGCTCATTTTATTATTGTTGATGCCATGAATTTGCGAGCCAATTTTCCGATGAAGAGCTGGCTCTCAACCTTGTTAACAAGGGACTGCATAAGAGGAACAAAATGAGGTACCTCATTTTGACTCTGATTTCTCTTCCAGCATTTAAATGATAACCATCATTTGTTGAGCTTTGCACTATGCAAAGCACATTGGCATTGCCTCTTCTCTTTAAAACATCTTTTCAAGGAGCCATTATTTCTTTTAATTTTACAAGTGAAGAAACTGAGTCTTGGAAGGCTTGGGTAAAAGTATAATACAGTGTCTTCTAATAAGATTTTATTTTAATAAAGTTGAATAAAGAGCATGTTAATGATGGGGAACTATTAAGAATGAATATTCTTTTTGTTTTGTTTTGTTTTTGTTTATTGGGCCACACCTGGCAGTGCTCAGGCGTTACTCCTGGCTCTGTGTTCATAAATAGCTCCTGGATTGGGAAGGAAAAAATATGGGATGCTGGGAATCAAACCCAGGTCCGTCCTGAGTCTGCTGCTTTATGCAAGGCAAATGCCCTACCACTGTGGAATCTCTCTGGCCCCTAGAATGAGTATTCTTTATGATTTCTTATTATACATTTTTATAATGTATTTAGACTAAAAAATCGTAAGAAATAACTTCTCTTTATCTCTAGGTTTGATAAAAAGTCCTTTTAAGTTCTCTATTTTATTCAATGGTCAATTATACCAAGCAATCAAAATAATCAAATCCAACATGTATGTATTAAGATAAATAAATTAAAATACCATAAATAATTTTAATCAAAGTTTTTTACTTATAAGTTGGTAACCCAAGCATGGAAAAAATCCAAATATAAAATTAATTCAATAATGGTGTTTATGTTTTTATTACCCTGTAATTATATCATTCCTGTGATTGTTTTTTCTCTTTAAGCTGGCCTATAAAACGTTGCTGTCTCAACCTGTTTTAAACAAATACATTTGTAGGATTAGAACTAGTGATGTTTTGCCAGTTTCCATGAAAGAGAAGCCAGATGCTCCAAACTCCCTTCTTTGATAGTCCTTCATTAATTTGACACCTGGCACCCACAGCTGTATTCTTTTCTGTGGCATGGTCTTAGTTTTTGGACCAGAATATACTTTAATGTTGTGAGGAACATATTATAGAATTGGTTATTTCACTGGTTTTTATGTTTTGCTTTATAACTCACATTGGCTATCCTCTCATGCAATTTATTGTAAAGTTAATTTCTAATTTTTAGGGTTCTTATACAAATAAAAAATTTTTTTAATGGTATGTAGACTTTCTTTATTTCAAAAACAATTTTACTTATATTTTCAGTATTCCAAAGCTTCCAAAATTTTTATTAAAGTATAGAGACATAATTAAACCTTGGTAGATCAGTTAGCGAATGCTTATTTTCTTTTTCACTGAAGTATTAATTGTAAAATTACTATAAAGAGTATTCTTTCAGTATGATTGGTGTTCTAGGACTCTATTTACTAGCAGATTTCAGGAATCTATTTCTTTTATTAAGTGAGTATTTTGTCACTGTATGCTTGCATAAATAAAAATTGTTCTACCTGAGAATTTGGGGCTTGTAGCAAATAAGAACTTGCTACTAGAAAATGTATTAACTTGAACTACACACTTCCATCAATTAGAACACTTATATAGTAAGTACATACTTATTACTAAACCCATACTTTTCTGATATGGCTCCATTACTATTTTAAATTAAATTATCTATAAAATTATCAACCCAATATTACTCATTACCTTCACATTAAAGAAATCCTTAATTAATCACCAAGTTTTTATAAGTTAATAAATGATTATTGTTTGCCCCCAAATTACTTTTTTGATTTATTAAATTGGTTTATAGATATTTCCTCCAGCTTCACTGTGCTGATTGAGAAGTTCCAGACCTTTCTTGCTCTGACCTTGTAATACAGTACCTGCAAGTCTAAGCAACATTGTGTCAGAGCATCTCTTAACTCTTTCTTGACCTACACGGATCAGCTTTCATAAATTTCCCTCCTTACAACTCTCAGAAGACAGGAGAGCAGTTCCATGACTAGTTATTTAGTTACGTCAAAAAATGACACTGGAGGAATAGGCCCACAGGATTACACTTGGAGCTGAAAGTTCCTTGATATTATGCCCTATTAGAACATGCCATTTGGATTCACCTCTAGTGCTTAAACTGTGGGCCCTGGGTCCCAACTAAGACATTTTGAAATTCTGAGAAATTCTCTTAAGTCTATAAGTTTAACATGCTCCCAAGTGTTTTGCATATTTATATTTAAGAACAGTTGTTTTAGATGATCAGACTAATATATATCTACATATATATATCTTAGACTAATATATAGTATATGTGTATATGTATATGTATATGTATATGTATATGTATATGTATATGTATATGTATATGTATATATATATATATATACACTACAAAAAAGAAGTGTACTGGAGAGTTCAATGAAGATTAGCTAATTGGGGAGCTTTCTTAAATCTCTTCAACAAAAATGTCACTGAAATACTTATAAAACTATCAAAATCTGGAAGAGTCCTTAACAAGAGCAATAAATTACAAGGAGCAATCTGGTACCAGATTAGGACATTTTTATAAGTGCTGGACCAGAAATAGCCTTTGTTTATAGATGTAGCCCTGGATTCAATCTCTAGGACTGTAGTTCCAGTCCATATCCAACATCGCTAGAATTGGCACCTCTGGGACTGGCATCCACAACAACAAAATAAACAACAGCAAAATTAAATAAAATAGATTTATAAAATCTAATTTACAAAAGCATTATAAAGATTAAACAGAAGTTCTTGAAGAAGCTAGTACAGTTCCCAGTATAACAGGCATTAAACATTTTCCTTAAAAAAAAAAATTGTCCTTACCTCTCCATTCTTCTCATTAAGATTTTCAAGTGCTTCTACCACCTCCATCCCCATCTAAATGTGAAAGTGAGCCATTTCCAACTCTACACTGCTGAGATCTGTGAACCTTATGATCTAATTGTATTTAATATAATTCTGGAGTTACAAAACCAAAATTATTATGAAATTATTTAATTTCACTTTGTCCATAAACATGGTTGCCTTGCCTCCCATTTACTTCTTATATCTATCCTAGGAACTATGATTTGGGCACACTTTATATATCAACTATTACTGAAGCCTAGAAACTGCCACTAGGTCTTCTGATTCATTTTACTACACTGCCCACCAGAGTGATTCACATCCATGTTTCCATTGCAGTTCCATTCTATGAATCCCAACCTATGAAGGGAATCTTCATTGGGTTCTTAGTTGCTGGCCACAAGTATATTCTCCATTGCATCTCAGAATATTGCACCTACTTGACTTTCTTTGAGTCTCCATACAAAAATGGTAACAGAAAATATACTTACATCTGCCCTCTCCACTACCTTTTTGTTCCTTTATTTAAACACTATCTAGCCTCTAGATTTGACTCAGGCTTCTGTCATATTGGTTTAGATCATGGATGAATCAAATGAAAATTAATATCCCCAAAGCAATGCCAAGGTTAGACTGTGGTACACATTTAAACAGCATGAAATCTATAAGCAAGGAAAACTATATCTATTTTATCTTAATGTCAAAAGAACTAAATTCAGGTTAGATTTATCCCATGGAAACATTAAGCCTGAGAAGCCTCAAAATAACAACTGTATCTCTCCAAGAAAAGAGAAATGTGAGAACTGGGCATTTTATATCACATCAAATTGAATTTAAAGGGAATAAGATATAATTCTTAATATTTCTGAAATACACCACTCTATTGGCTTTTTACCAAAAGTTTATATATTAAGCATAAAATTGGAACACTGAGTTGTATTTTCCTACTGATTTATCGTATTTGAGGGAGGATATGTTCCTATCAGAAATAAGAAGAAACAAGTCTTATTTTTAGCTTCTGTTTATCTTGATTCTTGTTTTTCTACTTGTATCAGAAAAAGGTGTTATGTGATCTAGTCTCATTTTAATAAGTATTTAACTGATAAAACAATTAAGTGCTTTTTCTTGGAGAACTTTCATTACTACAATACAAGGGAGTTGTATACAAGAAATTGTGAATCAAGACATCTTAAAATTCTGGGAAATTCTCTAAGTTTATAAGTTTAGCATGATTTATAAGTATTTTGCCTATTTAAATTTAAGAACAGCTGTTTTAGATGATCAGACTAACTCCATTATATACTACAAAAATGAAGTAAACTGGAAAGTTCAATGAAGATTAGCTAATTGAGAAGCTTTCTTAAATCTCCTCTACAAAAATTTTACTGAAATATTTATAAAACTGTCAAAAGCTGGAAAAGTCCTTAACAAACAATACAAGAAAATTGAATACAGTAATCAGTAAATAGACATTATTTTACTGCAAATTCTTTTATTAGGATTCAGTTTGAGTCAGATAGTTTCCATTAAGAATGCAAATTTATTGCCTGATTTATTGACAAGTAAGAATTGTAGGAGAGGCTGATGTTCCTGTTATATCTGCTATTACAGAACTAGTTACTGACTTGTTTTCTGTTTTATTGAAAGTGGTCATATATACTGAATATAGCCTTGAAAATGTTTATTTATTTAACCAAAGCATGCAATGTCAAGGATGATGATAGGCACAAAAAGAAGTAAAAGGAGGCATGAACATTACTACCCTCAAAAAAGTTGTTTCTAATCAAGCAGGAATGTTAAAAGTTTTAACACTTACTTTTTTTTTGGTTTATTTTGCACTGGCTTTTAGAAAATGCTAAGTAGTTGGGGCGGAAGCTGTGGTACAGCAGTAGAGGTTGTCTTGAACGAGGCTAAAGTAGGATGGACCTTGGTTTGATTCCCTGGCGTTCCATATGGTCCCCAAAGCCAGGAGCAATTTCTGAGCGCATAGCCAGGAGTAATTTCCGAGCATGACTAGGTGTGGCCCCAAAATAAACAACACCCCCCAAAAAATGCAAGATAGTTATAAAACTTAGATATGCTGTTAAATGAATAAATTAACATATATCCAATCAACTTCTTCAAATAATAATAGCTATAATTTAATGAGTGTTGATTTTAAATCATATCCTATAGTAAGAATTTTTCAAAGTTTGTTTCCTATAGTCCTCACAGTCACTACATTTTTGCAATTTTAAAAGAAAGCTTTACCATTATACAGATATAATGCAATCCCCTTAAAAATACCCATGACATTCTTCAAAGAAGTGGATCAAACACTTATGAAGTTTATCTGAAACAATAAACACCCTCGAATAGCTAAAGCACTCCTAGGGAAAAGGAAAATGGGAGGCATTACTTTCCCAACTTTAAACTGTACTACAAAGCAATAGTTATCAAAACAGCATGGTATTGGAATAAAGACAGACCCTCAGATCAGTGGAATAGGCTTTAGTTCTCAGACATTGTCCCCCAGACATACAATTACCTAATTTTTGACAAAGGAGCAAGAAATCCTAAGTGGAGCAGGGAAAACCTCTTCAACAAGTGATGCTGGCAGAACTGGTTAGCCACTTGCAAAAAAGCGAACATAGACGCCCAGATAACATCATGTATGAAGGTAAAATCCAAATGGATTAAAGACCTTGATATCAGACCGGATACCATACGGTATATAAAACAACACGTCGGTAAAACACTCCATGACATTGAGACTAAAGGCATCTTCAAGGAGGAAACTGACTTTCCAAACAAGTGGAAGCAGAGATCAACAGATGGGAATACATTAAACTGAGAAGCTTCTGCACCTCAAAAGAAATAGTGCCCAGGATACAAGAGTCACCCACTGAGTGGGAGAAACTATTCACCCAACACCCATGAGATAAGGGGCTAATATCCAAAATATACAGGGCATGGACAGAACTTTACAAGAAAGAAACATCTAACCCCATCAAAAAATGGGGAGAAGAAATGAACAGACCCTTTGATAAAAAAGAAATACAAATGGCCAAAAGGCACATGAAAAAATGTTCCTCGTCACTAATCATCAGGGAGATGCAAATCAAAATAACTATGAGATACCACCTCACACCATAGAGATTGGCGCACATCACAAAGAATGAGAACAATCAGTGCTGGCGGGGATGTGGAGAGAAAGGAACTTTTATCCACTGCTGGTGGGAATGCCGTCTAGTCCAACCTCTATGGAAAGCGATATAGAGATTCCTCCAAAATCTGAAAATTGAGCTCCCATTTGACCCAGCTATTCCACTCCTAGGGATATACCCTAAGAACACAAGGACACAATACAAAAACCCCTTCCTCACACTTATATTTATTGCAGCACTATTTACAATAGCCAGGCTCTGGAAACAACCAAGATGCCCTTCAACAGACGAATGGCTAAAGAAACTGTGCTACATATACACAATGGAATATTATGCAGCTGTCAGGAGAGATGAAGTCATGAAATTTTTCTATACATGGATGTACATGGAATCTATAATGCTGAGTGAAATAAGTCAGAGGGAGAGAGAGAGACGCAGAATAGTCTCACTCATCTATGGGTTTTAAGAAAAAATAAAAGTCATTTTTGCAACAATCCTCAGAGACAATAAGAGGAGGGCTGGAACTTCCAGCTCACTTCATGAAGCTCACCACAAAGAGTGGTGAGTGCAGTTATAGAAATAACTACACAGAGAACTACCATAATCATGTGAATGAATGAGGGTACTGGAAAGCCTGTCTGGAGTACAGGTGGGGGTGGGATGGGATGGAGGGAGATTTGGGACATTGGTGGTGGAAATGTTGTACTGGTTAAGGGGGTGTTCTTTACATGACTGAAACCTAATCACAATCATTTATGTAAACAAGATGTTTAAATAAAGAAGAAAGTTTCAAATTAAAAAACGAAAAAAAAGAAAGCTTTACCTCTGGTTTTAAGTTAAGACAGAGCATAAAGATTATATTATTCCTAAGTCACTTAAATTTGCAAGGGCACAGATCTGATCTTCATGAATCTTGATTAGTGTCTCTTGACTGCTATTAGGCTTATTCTAAATGTGGAAGATAAAGATGCCCTATGAAACATACACCAAGATTAATTTTTTATAAAAATCTCTATTTCTTGAACTTTTGCAATCTAGCATGATCATTATTGACATTTATTTTAATGATGTTTAAGTCTATAAGGACTTGAACTAGAGGTAAAGAGAAGGTGATACATTTACAGCTCTTTAGCCATTGTGTTGAAAGTACATATTCTTAGTTTTCTTTTATACTTGTGATAACTTGAGACCTGATCTTCTTTATTTATCTTGTCTATCACCATTTTTGACAAAGAAGTGTTAAACTGCTATAATATTTTATAATCAACCATTGTAATAAAAGAGGCAGGTAATCTGTTCAAAAAATTGTAAAATCTTGGGTGGAAATGCAAATGGAAGTTTCCAGTCCGTGAGTTATCCCTTTTATTTTCTTAATCCCCTGTCTTGTAAGTACCTTTAAAATATGAGTGGACACTTCAGCACCAATAGATATCATTTGATCACTTTTTAGTCTTAGTGTGCACATTTGCATCACTGTGCCTCCTACTACATTAGTATGGACATGGATACATGAACAAGCATTTATATAAGGGAATGGATCCATTTGGGATCAAGAACACTGGGGATCTATATATCAGACCAAAGTCTAGATAAGAAATATATAGTGCCTATTGGCCCATAATCTCTTGTCCTTTTGGCACAGCTCTGTGAGAAAGGACAAATGTGAAATAATCGAATGCTTCAAAGTGCAAGATGTAAAAGTAATGCTGAATTTTGCTTTGACCTCTTGTATAGAATGAGAAAATGAAAGCAGATAATAGGCCTCATTTAAGCTGAAAAAAATTAGTGAGATGATATGAAGCCAATGAGTTCTAATAGCAAATCTAATGTTTTCCCATAATACCAGTTGTCTTGCTGTGTTTCTATGGGGAACAATGACATATCAACCAGAATATTTCAAAGCAGCATAACCTTCTTCCTTAGCTTTTCTCGGCATATAAGGCTATTTTCTTACATATATGTGGACATATATAAGGTTCACATAGACTTTATAACCTCTGGACTCTGACCTCTAAAGTAGAGAATGGGGCTGATTGAGTGATAGCAAATTTGTAAGAACTTCTGTTTCTTTCTTTCTTTCTTTTTTTTATTGAGCAGGACTGTCAAATGTGATGCTTGTTGTGTTGAAAGAAAATTGAAGTTTTGTAAGAGCTGTAACCAGACACTCCTTATCATAATAGGTCACTCATTCAAGCTGGTTTCTAGTCTGGACTGGATTGTGAAAAATGAGCATTTTCCTTTTTCAGCAATTCTAAAACCCAAATGGAACATTACAGAGTTCTTGCTATTTGTACCTCTAGGCTTGAATTAATTTTCTATTTAAAGATTAACTTCATTTTGTCAGGTTCTTTCATTTTATACCTGGAGAAAAATATGTTGAATGTGAAAAGACTATCTTTTCATGTCTAATTTTAATTTTCTTTGTGACTAAAATCTTCTCTAAATTAAAAAGGATAATGAAATTTCTAGAAGCAGTGATCTCAGGCTTTAGGAAAAATTTTAATATGATTTCATAACAAAAAATGAGCAGTTAATTAGTTTGCCTTTTAATAAGTAAAAATAAATAAAATCTATACAAATATTTTTAGGTGTAGCAAAAATAATCAAGCATAAAATATGTTCTCTTAAGCATTTTAAAATATAAATGAAACAATGAAAAATACATTTCGGGCCCGGAGAGATAGCACAGTGGTGTTTGCCTTGCAAGCAGCCGATCCAGGACCAAAGGTGGTTGGTTCGAATCCTGGTGTCCCATATGGTCCCCTGTGCCTGCCAGGAGCTATTTCTGAGCAGACAGCCAGGAATAATCCCTGAGCACCGCCGGGTGTGGCCCAAAAAACCAAAAAAATAAAAAAGAAAAAAAAAAGAAAAATACATTTAATTGCACTACAGATATTTAAAATTAGTTCTATATTGTGAAACAAATTCTATACCTATTAAACTTATTCCATTTCCTTTCTAACCACCCCCAGAAATTATCATTTTATTATTTTTCTATCAGTTTGAAAACTTTAGATATTTTATCTTAGTGTAACTGTACAGTATTTGTCTTTTGGTGACAGGATTAATTCACAAGGTATAAGGTTCTCAAGTTTTCTACATGTTGTAGCCTGTATAAAAAAGATTTCTTTCTCAAGACTTTTTTCTTTTTTAAAAACTGAATAATACTCCAAGCATATTTACCTCATTTTATTTATTCTTTCATTCACTGATGACATTTGGATGCTTTTTCTCATGGATAATATTGCATTGAATGTGGAGAGCAAATATTTTATCATGCCTCTCTCCTATTTTTTATTATAATGTGAAAAAGTACATTCATACACAGAATTGCCTGCTTGAACAACAGTTCTCAAGATTGATAAATAATTATAATTTATGAATACATTTATATTTTATTCAAATTTCCTTAAAGAAGAAGCTTGATCTTATTATTCTTATGCTGATTAAGAAGTCTATTATTCGGGCCTGGAGAGATAGCACAGCGGCGTTTGCCTTGCAAGCAGCCGATCCAGGACCAAAGGTGGTTGGTTCGAATCCCGGTGTCCCATAAGGTCCTCCGTCCCTGCCAGGAGCTATTTCTGAGCAGACAGCCAGGAGTAGCCCCTGAGCACCGCCGGGTGTGACCCAAAAACAAAAAAACAAACAAACAAAAAGTCTATTATTCGACAATAGAATCAAGAGATACAAACTACAATAAGCTATACACAAAAGGAACCTGACACAGGGGCTAAAGGTGGAGGTATGGAATACATGCTGGGAACAGGGACAGAGAGAGTCAACATTGTTGGTGGTAATTGCCCTAATTTACGGTCACTATGTACCTTAAAATAACTGCAAAAGATTTGTAATTCACATTGGTCCCAATAAAATTTATTTTAAAAAAGAAAAAGAAGTCTATTATTGGGGCCGGAGAGATAGCATGGAGGTAAGGCGTTTGCCTTTCATGCAGGAGGTCATCGGTTCGAATCCCGGCGCCCCATATGGTCCCCTATGCCTGCCAGGAGCAATTTCTGAGCACGGAGCCAGGAATAACCACTGAGCACTGCCGGGTGTGACCCAGAAACCACAAAAAAAAAAAAAAAAAAAAAAAAGAAGTCTATTATTTAAAATAAGTATGATTATATATCTATATCTAATTTTAATCTAGATTTTGGTTGTAAACTATTCGTAATAGAAGCTTCTCTTTTATCTTAAGAATCACAGCTTTCTTTTATTTTTTAAAATAATATCTTTATTGAAGCATCATGATTCCAAACATGTTTGGAATTGGGTTTCAGTCATAAAAAGAACACTCCCCTTTAAGGACCACATCTTTCTATATATTCCTAGAATGTATTCCTAAAATAAAAGTATCGTTTCATGTATAAAGACCATATGCATATTTACTTTCTAAATTCCATCTCAGTGCTTCTTACGAGTGTTTTCTTCACTGTTATTATTTGATATTTATCAGAAAGTATTGTTATATTATGTATTTTACATATTTTCTCCTGCAGCACACAAGTTTTAAAAATTTGCTATTCTTATTTTTTTGTTTGTTTGTTTTCTTTGGGGTCATACTCAGCAGCGTTCAGGGGTCACTCTTGGCTTTGCACTCAGAAATTGTTCCTGGCAGGGTTGGGGACCAGATGGAGTGCCTGGATTTTAACCACGTTCCATCCTGGATTGGCTGCATCAAGGCAGATGCCCTACTGCTATGGTATCTCTCTGGCCCCTTGCTATTCTTATTTTAAAACATAAAATAATGAAGCTCAAAAAATTTAAGTAAACATAAACAAGACTCTTACTGATTGTAAATATAAACAAGACTCTTACTGATTGTAAACATAAACAAGACTCTTACTGATTGTTTATACTGAGATTCAAACCTTGCTTTATTATTCTTAAGCTTTTTTTTAAAGTTAAATTCCATCTGATAGAGATGATTTTGTTTACTTTATTTGTTTATTTATTTATACGTTATTCACCAATTTATTTGAGTAACAATTTGTTAATTGTTTATTAAATACAAAATGAAATATGGACAATATATAATTGTTCATTAAATACAAAATGAAATATGGACAATATTTAGGTTATCAACCTTACAATATATAAGACATTTTTATGTAACTTTTGTTCTCGTACATATCTTTGATGCTTTGTAGATTCAACCATTTCCTTTGACGTCTGTAGTTAGTCTCCTATAAAGAATGAGGTTTTTAAAAAATAAAGACAAAGCACTGGGATTATATTTAGAAATTTGTCATCTAGACATGTGTCTTATCTAAACAGGTTCTATATTGCTAACCATTGTACGGATAATGAGTTATAAGTCACTGGATCTGTGTGTTTGCTGGTGCAGAATGTGGGCAGATTTCTAGATTTATTACCAAATATTTCATACTGTGCCATAAACCCAAGCCAGGTAATTTACATTTCTTAGTTATTTTTCAGTCTGTTTCAGTTCATGATAGAAGCTAGTTAGAAGCTCTCATGGTGGGTCTTGATCATTTAGGCTTTTCTACTATTCAGTTCCTTTGCTCTTCAGCAAAAAAAAAAAAAAAAAAAAAAAAAAAAAAAAAAAAAAAAAAAAAAAAGCCTTGCCGTCAGTCATTAGGGAATTAAACCCATATACTAGAACTTTTCTCCCAGCCTGCAATTAAATCTAGTGGTCAGGTCAGCAGTGCCACTGGGTCAGGAAAGAGAAGAAGAAGGAAGTGAAAGAAATTGTATTTGTTTCTTGTCTGGCTCTGGTGCTTCTCTAAGAGGGACACTGGCAGCAGCACAGCGGAGTCCCTGTGCCCAGAATACTCTTGCTTTCTCAGAGGCTGCCAGCTGGCTCAAAATGGTTCTTCCCAATCAAGGGCTTGGGCTTCCTTGCTCACTCAGCATTTGAGCCCAAAGCACTTTGCTTATGGTCTGTTGCTACTCTAAAGATCTTTTTCCTAATTCATACCTCAGATTGTAATATGGTAGAACCGCTCACGCTTTAATGTGACCCGCAGTCACTTGGAGGGCTTGTGAAAATGATTTCTGGACTCCAACCTAAGCATGCTGAAGGAGTGGGGTCTGCGAACTTGGATGTTTAACTTGTTCCAGGTGACACAAATGCTGCTAGACCACAGTCACAAAGAGCTACAGGCGGGGTCAGAGAGGTGGCACGGTTCGATCCCCCAGTGTCCCATATGGTCCCCCCAAGCCAGGGGCAATTTCTGAGTGCTTAGCCAGGAGTAACCCCTGAGCATCAAACAGGTGTGGCCAAAAACAAAATTAAATTTAAAAAAAATTTAAAAAGAGCTATAGGTGATCAAGGTGGGAGAGAAATTGCCTGAGATAAACTCTTTGAAGATTTGGACAATATGAAGACAAGATGGGGCTCTAATAATAGCATAGGAACTTCATGGTACTTTTGTTTCTTTTTGAACCGCATCTAGTACAGGGTTCTCAAACTCGTGGTCCGGGGGCCGTTTGCAGCTCTCTGTACAACATTTTGTGGCCCGCTGCCGGCCTTCAAATATCACAGTATTCGCGATTATTTGCTTACTGAATAATCGCAGTAAAAATAGATTTAGTTAAAAAAAATCGCATTAAACATTAGCATACCCCGAGCAGTTTCGTTTGGGGTATGCAAAAATGCGATTTTTTGAGATTTTTTAATATACATTTTTATTTATTTAAACATCTTGATTACAAATATGACTGTGATTAGGTTTCAGTCATGTAAATAACACCTCCCATCTCCAGTGCAACATTCCCACAACCAATGTCCCAAATCTCCCTCCATCCCACCCCCCCCACCTGTACTCTAGATAGGTTTTCCAGTCCCCTCATTCATTCTTTTTTTTTTTTGAATATATATTTTAAGTAACATGATCATATTTGGGTTACAGTCATAACCAGAACACCCACCTTCACCAGTATAACATTATCCCCTTTCCCCTTCCCATCCCCTGCCTGTATTCGAGACAGGTATTCTACTACAATTGTTTTTAAGTTCAGTAAGTTGTATTTTTTTTCCTTAAAGGAAAAAAGTAAAAAAAAAAAAAAAAAAAAAAAAAAAAAGTAAAGGTGTGATAGTAGCAATCGCCATTGTTTGCATAGGTCCAGAAAAATGGGGAAAATGGAAAAAAATCCTTGACCTGATTACTAAAAAGGCCTCACCTCAGTTTATTGGCATAAGACAGATTCTGGGTTCTAGGCAAACCAGTCCCACCAATTCCAGTCATTCTCAAGGTCCCGGTGAAACTTTTTCACACTTTAGCTGTTGTTGGTATCAGATTCTTATATTTAAAGACTCTGGATTCTGTTTTACATTACTTTCATTAATGTCAGGCTGATGTGGAGCATCCTCTAGTTTCAGCATACCATTAAATGCGGAGTGATCTGCCCTGCATGCAGACTGTTGCTGAGTCGTCTGGGTGTTGGGAGCACTCTTTGGAGTAAGTCACTGCCAAAGCGGTGGTAGGTCTTCCCTGGTAGAGGCTTGGATCTTGGTAATGTTAAAGACAATTGTGGTTGTTTCCATAGATGGTATCCATTGTTCAGGTGTGTATGGGCGATGCCCATTCTTCTGAGGCCTGAGCCAAATCATTATGCCAATGTTCAGGGAAAAGGCCTAATTACATTACCAAATTTGTGTCCCCATCTCTATTAGATAAAACTTGTGGCATTGCTTCTCTTTTGCATAGGCACATTAAAATGGGGAAATAATACACATGCAAACAAGTTCTTATCTAATAGCGATTTTTTCTTATTAATGCAATTTTTTATTGTGAATATTCGGTAAGCGAATAATCGCAAATACTTTGAACCTAGCGCAGATGTCATTTCCGCTGCTCCTGCCCATTGTCCCTTGCATTATCGGAGGCCTAAGGGAGAGAAGGGAGAGAAGTTTATTACAGAATTAGATTTTGTTATACCTTCATCATGACTTCATCAAAGCCTTCAGTGAAGAGAAAGATTGATGACGAGCACAGACAATTTCAGGAAAAGTGGGAGATGCAGTATTTCTTTGTTGAGAACAGGGGCATCCCCACATGTCTTATTTGCTCAGAGAAAGTTGCAGTGCACAAGGAATACAACTTGAAACGCCATAATTCAATTAAACATGCTGAGGAATGTGCAAAATATCAAGGAAATGAGAGCCAAATGGGTTGCCAGTCTTAAAGCATGTCTAATGAGGCAACAAGATTTCTTCAAGAAAGCAACCAAAGAGAATGTTGCATCAGTCAAAGCTAGTTACATGGTTAGTGAGATGATTGCTAAGGCAGCAAAACCATTCATAGAAGAAGAGTTTGTTAAAAAATGCATGTTACAGGCTGCAAGTATTACCTGTCCAGAAAAGAAAGGTCATTTTAGCAAAATCAGCCTTTCTGCCAACACTGTGGCAGAGCGCATTTCTGACATGTCAAGTGACATTTATCATCAACCGTGTGAGAAAGCCAAATGTTTTGATGCGTACTCAGTTGCTCTTGACGAGGGCACAGATATAACAGACACTGCACAGCTCACAATTTATGTCCTTGGTGTTGATTGCAATTTTGAATTGACAGAGGAGCTGCTCACAATAATTCCAATGCATGGCCAAACCACTGCTAATGAGATATTTCAGCATCTGTGTGATGCCATTGAGAATGCAGGTTTGCCATGGAAGAGGTTTGTTGGAATAATAACCGATGGAGCGTCATCGATGACAGTGAGTTAAAAATGGACTGGTAACAGTAGAGAAGGCCATTGCTCTTCACTGCATTATCCATCAGCAGGCCCTTTGCAGTAAATGCCTGCCATGTGACAATGTGATGTCTGTTGTTGTGAAATGCATCAACCAAATCAGAGCCAGAAACTTAAAGCACAGGAGGTTCCGTGCCTTTTTACAGGAAATGGAGTCATAATATGGAGATTGCTCTATTTCACCGAGGTACGTTGGCTCAGCAGGGGAAATGTCCTGAAAAGATTTTTTGAGTTGAGAGAAGTGAGAGCCTTTATGGAGAAGTATGGGAATGCTGTTTCTGAGTTGAGTGATCACAAATGGCCATGGAGTTAGCTTTTCTTGTTGACATCACACATAAGCTGAATGTACTAAATAAGATGTTACAAGGCCCGGGGGCAGTTTATCAGTGCTGCCTATGACAATGTGAGAGCATTCTCCACAAAACTTGTGTTATGCAAATCCAAGCTCTCTCAGACAAACCTTTTCCATTTCCCAGCATGCAAGGAACTTGTGGATGCAGGCATACCATTCAGTGATGAGAAATATATTGATGCTATTTTTAAGCTAGAGAAGGAATTTGATCACAGATTTGCAGACTTCAGAAAGCACAGAGACACTTTCCAAATTTTTGTGGGCCCCTTTTCCTTTGATGTGCAAGATGCCCCTCCTGTGCTTTAAATGGAGCTCATTGACCTGCAATGCAACTCTGATTTCAAAGCCAAGTTCAGGGAGATTAGTGGAAAAGCAGACATGCAAGGGCAATTTTTGAGAGAATTGCCCCCAGCTTCCCTGAACTTTTACCGAATGTTCAAGCACACCATGTGCCTTTTTGGGAGCACATATTTGTGTGAAAAGTTATTCTCCACATTGAACTTCAATAAGTCAAAGTACAGGTCTAGACTTAATGATGATCATCTTCAAGCCATACTGAGGGTCTCAACTGCTTCCTCTCTAAAGCCAAATGTGGTTCAGATTTGTGAGAAGTGCTGCCAAGTCTCTGGCAGCAAGGAATAGGCAAAAGATGCCATGTTCAGAAGAACTGTTCATGATCTTCACTCAATGTTCTATTCATGTTCAGAAGAAATAATTAAAACTGTTAATAATGACGTTTGAGAACTTTTTTTGTGTGAAATCCCTTATGCAGCCCTGCCTCATCCCGACTTTGCCTCCTGTGGCCCCCAGGTAAATTGAGTTTGAGACCCGTGATCTAGTAGTTCTTAGCCCAACTTGGTGCTTTGGTTGGGGGAGGGTGTCACTCAGTACTAGGATGGAGGCAAAGGATGTGATGATGTTGGAGTTCTGACATGTGAAACATTCATACTGGTCTTTGAGCTATCTCCTTCAACTTTTTTGTGGTCCTTTTGCCTTATAAAATCTGCTTTATTTGTTATCAAAGTCTAGTTGAAAGCATTATTTCAACAACTGAGTGACAAAGGAAAATATTGTTTAGTAATTATATAGTATGAAATACACATTTCTTGGTTTTTTTTTTTTTTTTTTTTTTTTGGTTTTTGGGCCACACCCATTTGATGCTCAGGGGTTACTCCTGGCTATGCGCTCAGAAGTCGCTCCTGGCTTGGGGGACCATATGGGACGCCGGGGGATCGAACCGCGGTCCGTCCTAGGCTAGCGCAGGCAAGGCAGGCACCTTACCTCTAGCGCCACCGCCCGGCCCCAGAAATACACATTTCTTAAGGGTATTGTTTGATTAATTGTGACATATGTATACACCCATATACTTACAAGACATAGAACAGTTCCATTACCATATGATCCAACAATACCAATCATAGGAATATACTTAGGAATACAAAAGCACAATACAATAATGCCCTCTGCACTCCTATGTTCATTGCAGCACTATTTACAATAGTCAGAATCTGGAAACATCCCAGGTTCCCATCAAAAGTGAAGGTTTTTATACATTATATGATTGTAACTTAATTATGAACAACTTTATCTGTGGAAAACAAAACCCTGCATTGTGAATAACCTTAAAACAAGGGCATTTAAATTTAAAAAACGGGTTGGAGAATAAATAAACAAGGTGCCCTGTCTTCCTATTCAATGTTTAAAGTCCTGCATTTAGAGTAAAGTAGAAACTATATGAACCTATAAATAATATCCTGATGATGTGTTTTCTAAATAGCAAAGAGATATGTGTATATTGAACCAAATGTCTTTCCCCTAGCCCTGTATTACTACCAGCTATCAATTCGGACCCCAGAAAAATGAAACCATAGTTCCAAACAAATTAGAGATGGATAGTAAAGGCACTTGTTTGAGACTTCTAAGTAAAGTTGGAGTTGAGGAATCATTCGGGTTATGGGTTCTCATGCATAAAGTTAGAAAGAACAGCTCAGGGCTGGAACAGAGTAGTAGTAGATATCTTGTCTGCAGTCAGTAGCATGAACTTATCATAACTTAATGCTTGACTTCCTAAGACTGAAAGCAACAATGGAAGACATGAGTTTTCCCCTGCTGTTGTCATGGTGATGGTACTGTAGCCTGATGAGGAAAAGTAGACATTAGGGGGTTAAATGTAAATAAAACCCCTACTAGACTCATAGATTAAGAGATCTTTGAAGTGTTTGAGAGAAAATTTGCCATAAAGATAAAGAGCAGAGAAGAGTGAGGGACTGGACAGGAGAAAGATCAAAGATCTTTCAGAAAGAAAAATGTTAGAGCTTGGGAAACTAGCAGTGGAAGAGTTTTATTGTGGAAATAAAGAACAATGAAATTAAACACATATTAACAGCTAACTTTGGGAACAATAAATTAAAGGTTTTGGTGACTGGCATAAAATAGAGAAAGGATTGTGAGAATGTGCTAAAGAAATTGAATATGTAATTTAAACAAGGAATTAAAATTGAATAGATACTTAGCAAGAAAAAGATGATGAAATGGGTGCCTCAAAACAAAAATTTAAAGAATGCTACACTCTGCTTCTGAACATATACACTACAATGCAGAAGAGAATAAAAATAAAATATAAGGGTAAATAGAAAGGGACATAAGTGATAGTGTCAAGGTCAATCTGTTGGTCACATGTGACAATAATGCTCCAAGAGTCATTCAGGTTGAGGGAAGGAGTGTGTTTACTGCTAGGGGTATAGAGTTGGAATTATCTGCATGAAAAATAATCAGTATTAAGATTACAGAACCTCAGCCAATAAAGACAAATTTTATGAAACACAAAATAAAATTTTAGGTTGATCTATAAATCATTGAGAGATAAAGATGGATAATTTTGTGGGATTTTTCTATTAATTAATTACTGTGAAATAGAGTTTAAAAAGTTGTTGATAGTTGATTTTCAATTATAAAATGTTTCAACATTCATCCCTTCACTAGTATTTTCCCACTACCAATTCCCCACATACCTTCCCACCATCTCAACCCCACCATCATATCTTACAGCAGATACTATTTTCGATGTTACTCTCTCTGTCCTTGTCTATCTCTATCTCTCATTCCTCTTTGTCATTTTAGGCAGTCTGGTTTACAATATTGCTTATAAAATTATGATATTCATATCATTTAATACTTTCAATTTTCAGTTCTTATTCAAAGTGAGCATTCCCAATTATTATCATAGTGATCTGTTGGATTACCTATATATTTGGGTGTGTGCCAAGATTTTCAGCACAAGATTTGTGCCCAAAAACCCGAGCTTGGCTTATACTCAGGTCATACAGGTTATTTGATTCAGTGTGCCAGTGCACATAGTCTCCAGCCATCTTCTGCCGTCTGCTGGAGAGGGCGGTACTTCAGCTCAGTCCAGGAGTTGCGGCTGAACTGAAGAGGTAGGTGGCTACCTACCTAAACTAAACTGTACGCCATTATTTAACCCACAATATTCAGTGGCACATTTAATTAAGTGAAAACCCATTTAAGGCAGTAAAGTCATGTAAAAAATGTTTATAAATTCTGAATCCTTATACTCAGGGGTTTTGGAGTATAAGGACCAAGATTTTTTTTTTTTTAATTTTCTTTTAAAATTTTTTTTTTACCCTTTTTTTTTTAATTTTGATCATAGTGGTTTACATAGTGTTGACAATAATATTTTAGGTACATATTTACATAAAATCAGGGGGGATTCCCATCACCAAATTGTCCTCCCTACACCACCGTTTCTGTCCTACCTCCCATTTCCTCTTCCCTCACCCCAGGTCGGCTAGAATATGTGGTCCCCTCTGTATCTAACCCACAACTTAGTAGTCTTGCACCTGTTTGGTCTTGATGCCTCCCTTAGTTCCCCCTCTAACTGGAGGCAGGACTAGCTAGTTCAAGTTGCGTGGTTTTGTTTGAAAAAGAGAAAAGTAATAAACTGGGGTAAGGGTCTAGTACCCCGAAACTGGGTGGAATCCTTCCAGAGGCTCTCCTCATCGATTTGAGAGATGGAGAAAAAGAAGGTGAAACACTCCACCAGTACCAAAAGAAGTGTCAAATATCCAGTGAGGGCTTGAGCTATATCGATAAGCACCACAAAAAAAAACAAACAGGCAAACAAACAAACAACAAAAAGCAAAACAAACAAAAACCAAACAAAAACATACAAACAAACAAAACACGCCATGGTCTTGAAATGAGAAACATGGCATAGCACATAACGAAAGAAAAGAAAGGAAGAGAAAATATAAGTATGATTGGGGACAATTTCAATAATCACTCCCAAACAGAGAAATCGACCAAAATAGATAGGTGAATAAAAATAATAACAATAATAAATGGAGGTAAAAAATATATAGATAATAACCAAGGTTTTGTGCTTTTTGTATTTTTATTTTTTCCCTCCTGCCCAGGCACAGTAAATATTGGGGTCATTCGAAAAGGAATTCCCTTGGCCTAAGAGATATGGGGTTTCTCCGTCCTTGGAGCATACTGTCATGGGATCAACACTAGACTTTGCTCAGGAACCTTTACTCTCCCGGTGGTGGTTTTTTTTTTTTTTTTTGGTGTGTGGAAGATTTCTGTTCTGTGTTTAGAGGTCTCAGTATCTGCACAGATCCTGAGGTGGGACTTATGATGAAGTCAGTCTTTGTGGTTCTAGAGGTTCTGTTACCTCCGTGTTTTAATCCATCTTCTGTGGTTGGTGATCTTGGTCTTTGCACTGATCCTAGGGTGGCACCTAGGATAGCGTCTTTCTTTGTGCTTCCAAAAGTCCCGTTCCGTTACAATTTTCTCTGCCGGACCTTTGGGACTGGGGATCCTGATTATTGTGCAGGTCATAGTTCAAACCCTAAACTAGGGCTTTTTTTTTTTTTTTTTTTTGGTCCCAAGATGTATACCGTCTGGTCGTAGTTCTAGCAGCCAGTCAACTATAAATCACGATCTTGGCTTTTGGACCTACCAAAGGGTGCCAAGACTTCTGGTTTTGTCTTGTCGTTAGCTGGTAAGGTAGGTTAATCTGCTCTAAGGTCAGGATGCTCGGATTTTCCTCATTGTCAGGAAATCATGTTAGAGTTGGCCCTTGTTGTTGACCCCGCAGTATTAAGGCTGTCCCGGCTGGGATTTGTTTCTTGCCGCTGTTGTGAGGAACTGTGCCGTTTCTATGTCTGGGATCCAGGGTTCAAGGCTGGATGAATGGTATCTAATCACCTGAGGTCTAAGTTGATTCCACATGACATATTTTCAAGGTAGGAGATATCCCTGTATTGTAAACAACTATGAGTTCCCATCTCTAGTAGACAAGAGCTCTTTTTTTTTTTTTATGTAAGATTTCCCCTTTATTTGGTGTGCCTTTGCAGGGGGAAGTGGTGCTACATTATAATGTCTGTGTATTTGTGGGTGGACAGAGGGGATAACAGAAACAGGTCACATACCCAAAAGCGAGGAGAAAAAGAAAAAGAAAAAAAAAAAAGGAAACAAAAATGTATGCACTCACAAATGTATATGTAGGACAAACATTTAAAAAATAAATTAATTAATTAAAAAAAATTAAAAAAAAAATAAAAAAAATTTAAGGTGAGTTAGTGAGGTTTTTAAAGGACCAAAGTGGTGCAAAAGACTACCTTACATTTGGGGGAGAGTAGGTAAAGAGGTGGTGTATTACCAGTCTTATGCCAGTGTTGGAGGTACAGTTTTTCCCATTGTCTTTTGGGTGTTTCTTGTGGTGTGTGGGTTCCCAGGCATCTTCCTATCCCACCCCCTGAACATCTTCAGATTGGTAAAAATTTGCGGCAGGGAGGTCTTGGAAGAGTTCTTGCGTTGGGGATACTTTTGGACCTAGGTCCGGTTTCAAGAAACAGTCCACGTTAGGGGGAGTTGGTAGGGAAGGCCGCACAGCATGAGTCCGCAGGGAGTTGGCTGTCTTTTCTTGCAGGAGACGAGGTGTGGGTTTGACTGGGTGTCCCCTCGCCTGGGTGCTGGGTACTGTTTCGTTGGGTAGGAGGTCGGTCTTGATGCCTAATAGATTGAGGATTAGGGCGAAGAGTTTTAATATGGTGGGAGATCTGGATGGAATTGAGGGGTGAAGGGATAGTTGGATTTCCAGATGGGAGACAGGGGAAGGTATATGGGAGGGGTATGCAGGGAGAGAAAAGAGAAAATACCTTAGAAAGAAAAGGAGAAGAGAAAGGGGAAAAAGTAAAGAGAAGAATAGAATTAAAAAAAAAAAAGTAGTGAGAAGAGAGGAGAGAATAGCAAGGGAATGCTGGTTAGGTTGAATGTGTTCGAAGAATAGAGCCTGTAGTTTAAGTCTGTACATCGCAGGCACTGCTTCGGTGGAAGGACCAAGATTTTTAACCATTTATTTACAATACTTTACTGTGTTATATGGTTAATTCACTTTATTTAAGTTGCCATTGAATACTATGTGTTAATGTGGTATGTTAATGGTATATAGTAAGTATATTAAACAATCGTCTATTGTAAATGTAATCATGTATTTAAATGTGTACAAATATTAAGTTTACCATAATAAAAATAAACTGTTACCATACGAATACAAACATTTTCTCTTACATGGCCACTACCCATTTTAGGGTCCCTAGACACATTGTGGTCTTTTAGACCCCAAATCTGATCATTAAATCTGACATTAAAAATAAAGTTTTTTACATACAAAAATATTTTAAATGTACAAAAAAATAAAAAGGCACATTTTAAATGTAGAGGAATAATGGCCATCTGATATCGGCTATTGGCTCGATAGGTGGCCACTTATTACTATCAGTCTACACCTACTGATGACTGCCTTACATATGCAGTAATGCTGCATATGTAGTAACACAGTGCATAAAGTAACAGTGCAGATGCAATGCAGTGTATATATTATGCATTACGGTACAAACTATGGTATACTACTTTCAAAATGATAACTATAACTATGGCTTATTTTTGGAGTAAGGCTTACAATATGTTTTGAGAATTCAATCTCTATGGCATTCTATATAATGGCTTTTTTTTATCATGTTAGAAATGAAACCCTCTACTTTTAATCCTGCTGGAAAGGCCTAGGATTTTTTTAAAAGAACACATTTTATGATTTCCTCTATTATTCCATCTCCCCTATACCTGACTACCTCCATGTTTTACAATCAAGAGTCATCATCAGGAAAGCACAATATTGCTGGCCCTTCACTGATAATTCAATAGTGTATACTAATTTCAAATCAGATCAACAAGTGGAACTTGTTACTTCGAATTACTAAAACATGTTTTAGAGTCATCCAACATAGTAAGCAATTCAGCTTACTTGATAGGATTGTTCCCAGGCATAGTAACCACGTCTTTAAATGCTCATAACCAGATTGTTCAAATTTATTACAGCAATTACAAGCTGTCCTGAACTAATTTTTATCACTCACATAAGAGCCCACTGTGGCCTCCTAAGAACAGTATGAGGAATGAAAAGGGAATGAAACTGCTGATCATCTGACCATGCCAATATTTAAGTCACCTGCAGAGGAGCATGCACCATTGAATACAAATACTGCCATTGCTTGTTAACTATTATATTTTATAGAAGCAAGACAGATAAATAGTCAATACATGTACAATTTGTGAGGTCTTAAATAAAATAACACATGTATCTAGGGCCAACCCCCAAGAGTTACAGACTAATTAATTATGACAAATAGATATTACATATGTTGACTTTTGCCCAAAGAAACTTTATCGCCATGTGGTGGTGGATACATATTCTCATTTTACATGGAGGGTTCCAGTAACTTTTGAATAAGCTCAAGCTGTTTGCACCTTTGGGCTTCATTGTTTTTCTGTTATAGGCATCCCCCAATTCATAAAGACAAATAATGAGCCTGTCTACACCAGTAAAACATTTTGATCATTTTTCAAAGAATGGCAAATAAAACGTATCATTGGGATCCCCTATAATACACAGGAAAAGTTGAAAGTAATAACAGAACTCTCAAAATTCAATTATTAAAAAAAACTCAATTATTAAAATATACAAAAAGAGGCATGCCACTCATGAACATTTTTTAACCTTTTTTCATTAAACGTCTTAAATTTGCCTCTTTATACTGTAGAAAAACACTTTAATGAAGATGCTTGGGTACAAAAAATTTAAATCACCTATTTGGATAAAAATGGATGATGAATAGATTGCTGGTAATCTCCTCATTTGAAGAAAAGGCAACCCTGACAAGAAATTCTGAATCCCACTATGCCATCTCAGAAGCAGGATTCTCACAAATGAAAAAACTCAGACACAAGTGCATGATAAGATTGCAAACTTCTCATCAGAACAAACAAATATTACTCAAAAGGACAAGAACAGAAAACAAACTATAACTTCAACAGGTAACCAGGACAAAAAGCTGATACCACAAAATGAGGCAGAAACTATTTTTTTTTTTTTTTGTTTTTGGGCCACACCCTCTGACGCTCAGGGGTTACTCCTGGCTATGCGCTCAGAAGTTGCTCCTGGCTTCTTGGAGGACCATATGGGACGCCGGGGGAATCGAACCGCGGTCCGTCCTAGGCTTGCGCAGGCAAGGCAGGCACCTTACCTCCAGCGCCACCGCCCGGCCCCAGGCAGAAACTATTGAGAGTGAAAATGATCAGTTCCAGAACCTTGATTATGTAGATGAGGTAATTGGTCCTGCTCTCACTGAACTTACTAATTTAGGGAACATGTGTTACATGAATTCAGTACTACAATGCCTGTATAATATTCCAAATTTGGCTGATTACTTTTGACCAGAACCATTATAAGAAGGATATTAGCAGGTTTAATTTCATGAGACATAAAGACAAAGTGGCAGAAAGATTTGGTAAGATTATAAATGCCTTGTGGGCAGGACAACAAGGTATATCAACCCAAAATACTTTAAGATGACCATTAGAAAAATAAATGACCAGTTTGCAGGAGACAGTTTGCAGGAGATCAATACATGAATTACTTCTATTCTTTATCTGGACTTGAACAAAGCTGATAGGCAGAATAGACATGTAGAGGAAAATAGTGATCATCTTATTGACTGAAAAATCTGTAAAAACAAGCTTGGCAGAGACACAAGCTGTTTAATGAGTCTATTATTGCTATACTTTTCCAAAGCCAGCTTAAGTCCCCAATTCAATGCCTCGTTTGCCGCTAAGAATCTCAGGCCTCGAAGATCTTTATTCATTTATCCTTGCTTTTGACATCTACAGATAGATGTATGTTGCAAGGTTGCCTTAAAGTGTTTTTCAAAGAAAATCTGAGAGACAGTAGAATTCATTGCAGTCACTGCAACACAGCAGGATTCCTTTAAAAGGATAGAAATTTGGAAATTACCACCTGTGCTCTTAATACATATAAAATACTTTTTCTTTATTTTGTATAGAATTTTGCTTTTATTTTTTTAACATTTTGATTTAATTTATTTTCATGTTACTTTTATTTCTTTTTTAAATATATAAGATATTTAAGCACCATGATTACAAGCATGACTGTAGTTGGGTTTCAGTCTTAAACAGAACACACCTTTCACCAGTGCAACATTCCCACAACCAATGCCCCCCTCTCCTACCCATCCCTTGCCTGTATTTGAGACAGGCATTCTACTTCTCTCACTCATTAAGATTGTCATGCTAGTATAGTTATTTCCCTACACCAATACTCTTTGTAGTGAGCTTCATATTCTGAGCCGGTCCTTCCAGCCCTTATCTCTATTATCTCTGGGGATTATTACAATAATGTCCTTAATTTTTCTTAAAATCCATAGATACTATTCTGTATCTATCTCTCTCCTTCTGACTTATTTCACTGAACATAATATATTCCATGTAGATCCATGTATAGGAAAATTTCACGACTTCATTTCTCCTGACAGCTGCATAATATTTTATTGTGTATCTGTACCACAGTTTCTTTAGCCATTTATCTGTTGAAGGGCATCTTGGTTGTTTCCAGAGTCTGGTTATTGTAAATAGCACTGCAATGAATTTAGGTGTGAGGAAGGAATTTTTGAATTGTATTTTTGTGTTCCTAGGGTATATCTCTAAGAGTGGTACAGCTGGATCATATGGGAGCTCAATTTCCAGTTTTTTGAGGAATCTCCATCTTGTTTTCCTTAAATGCTGGACTGGCTGGCATTCCCACCAGCAGTGAAGGAGAGTTCCTTTCTCTCCCCATCCTGGCCAGCACTGCTTGTTCTCATTCTTAGTGATGTGTGCCAATCTTTGTGGTGTGAGATGGAACTTCGTTGTTGTGGAATCTTTTTCTGTTGGATCAAGAAGATGAAGAAAACTACAGACCTATGTGGATTTACCTTTAGAAAATCTTGACTTATCACAGTATACTATGGACTCTAAGAACAACCCTGAAGAATACAACTTATTCTCTGTTTTAAACCATTAGGGTGAAATGGAAAAGAGTAATAGCACAGCCTATTGTAAAAATACAACAAGAACAAATTAGTTTAAATTTGATAATCAAGAAGTTTCAGAAATCTCCAACTTATCTGTAAAATCTTCAGCAGGTCAATATTTTTTTCTGCAACAGACACAGTGGTTTAAATTAGCAGATGTTCAATGCTCTTTGTAGATGTCTATAATAATGTTCTAATGTTTTTACCAATAGAAAACAGCTGCAGGATGTGTTTGGAGGACATGGACTCCCACTACAGTGCTCACTATTAGAATGTTTTAATATCTTAATTTATATTTTATTGTTTATAATTACCCTTTAATGCTTTTATTCACAGTGATCTGTGGAGTATAGTTTGAATGCTTTAGTTTCACATTACATTGATATGTTTTCCTGAACTCCAAATACAGTGCTCATTATTATGCCTTAACAAATATTTTAAATTATTTAATTTTCCATTTCATTATACCTGCTTGTATTATTTAATGTTTCTCCATAAAAAACATTGGATAAGGCATCTGAATGTCATGGATTCTTGCTATAGTGCTCAGCTATTGAGTATAATTTTTGCGATTTACCTTTAATTCTTGTTAGTTTTTACTATCTCATTTACCTTTGTTCTCAGTTTGCTTTCAGGAAATGAACCTGGATGTTCAAAACATGTGATAAAATACCTCAAGGTGTAGACTCTTTATAGTATTCATTACCATATTACTTAGTATTCTAGACTTGAAAATTAGGATACTTTTGAGGATGTTTTGTGTTTATTCTAGACCATGAAGATTTTTTTCAGGAAAGTTACCCTTCATCAATGTTGATTATGGCAAGGAACTTGAAAATTTTTACACCTGACATGCTGTCTTTATAATTTTGAAGTAAATTGACCCATTATTTCTGGATCTCTCTCTCTCTCTCTCTCTCTCTCTCTCTCTCTCTGTGTGTGTGTGTGTGTGTGTGTGTGTGTGTGTGTGTGTGATGGCCACCCCTGTGTCTGCTTAATGTCTGCTTGCATTTATGTAATATCTGTTTATGTTGTATATTAGTCCTTCCTTCTGTTGTACTTAACCCTTTCTTTTCTCTTGTTCTCTCTCACCCCCAATTTATTATTTTTTCTTAGTTAACACATTTTACCTTCAGTTCTTAACTCCTTATGAACTTAACTCCTTAACAGTTCTTAACTTCTTATGAGCCCCTTTCCCTCATGAACCTGTTGCTGGTGGTAAGCCCCACCTCCAGCATAACTCTCGAGTCTGCACTGGGAAGAAGATGCTTCCACCACTATTGCTGATGTGTCCTTGATGGTCACCTTTTTAGCACTTCCCTTCACCAGAGACTGTTGCTCGCAACCAGTTTTGGTTCTTGAGATCCTCTGCTCTAGAACATTTCTTGATTCATGTTGCTGCTAGCTCTTTTTCAGACTCCACAAGGCTACGTTGCCAGCTGAAGTTGTGATACAGAATTATTCTTCCCTTAGACTATTTCAAATGATTTATAGGGGATGTGTGTACCTCCTCTATATATTTCTTAAGCATATTTCTTCAATATGTATATTCTTTATTGTATATTTCATTATATAGTTATAGCTTTCTCCCTTTTCTTTAGATATGCTAGTAGGAATTCTTAGAAGATAGTATAGATAGTACACTTGAAGTTTTGATGCTTTTGTTAGAGGTTTTTTTTTTTTTTGTGGTAGAAAAGTAGAGTCCCAAAGGCTTAAAAGTATTAGAATAATGGAGTTAGACTATGAATGAATTGTAATGGACAAAAAGAAAATAGATATATTTTCCAAATTATTTTAGTAGAAAAGGAAATGGAAATTAACTGGGATTCAGAAAATAAAATTTGTGCCATATTCTATAGTTTGTGTTTCAGGAGATATTCGTTAAATAATTCTGAATTTCTAGTTCTATAAACAAGGTTTGCTTATTAACTTTGAAATACATGAGTTGGTGATTAAGAAATAGCTATATTAAAAAAAAAGAAATAGCTATATTTATTTCAAAAACTTTTAGAAACAATAGATGTATATAGCAATGTAGCAGGCTATAAAATTAACACACAGAAATCAATGGCCTTTTTATACACCAATAATGATAGGGAGGAAATGGATATTAAGAAAACAACCCTATTCACATTAGTCTCATATATACTCAAATACCTTGGAGTCTACTTGACTAAAAATGTGAAGGACCTATACAAAGAAAACTATAAAACCCTACTACAAGAAATAAGAGAAGATGAACAAAAATGGAAATCCATACCCTGCTCTTGGATTGGCAGGATTAATATTATTAAAATGACAATACTCCCCAAAGCTTTGTACAGATTTAATGTGATCCCTTTAAAAATACCCACGATAATTTTCAAAGAAGTGGATTAAACACTTCTGAAATTCATTTGGAACAATAAACACCCACGAATAGCTAAAGCAATACTTGGGAAAAGAAATATGAAAGGTATTACTTACCCCAACTTAAAAAAAAACTTTTAAAAATACTATTACAAAGCAATAGTTATCAAAACAGCATGCTATTGGAATAAAGACAAACCCTCAGACCAGTGAAACAGGCTTGAGTATTCAAAGAATGTTTCCCAGATATACCATCACCTAATTTTTGATAAAGGTGCAAGAAATCCTAATGGGACAAGGAAGGCCTCTTCAATAAGTGGTGTTGGCACAATTGGCTAGCCATTTGTAAAATAGCAAACTTAGACCCCCATTTAACATCATGTACAAAGGTAAAATCCAAATGGATTAAAGACCTAGATATCAGACCTGAAAACATAAAGTATATAAAACAGCATGTAGGTCAAACACTCCATGACATTGAGACTAAAGGTATCTTTAAAAAGAAAACAGTACTCTCCAAACAAGTGAAAGCAGAAATAAATAGATGGGACTATATTAAGCTTAGAAGCTTCTGCACCTCAAAGGAAATAGTGCCCAGAATACAAGAGCCACCCACTAAGTGGGAGAAACTGTTCACCCAATACCCATTAGATAAGGGGTTAATATCCAAAATATATAAGGCACTGACAGAACTTTACGAGAAAAAACATCTAACCCCATCAAAAAATGGGGAGAAGAAATGAACACTTTGACAAAAAAGAAATACAAATGGCTAAAACGCACATGAAAAAATGCTCCACATCACTAATCATCAGTGAGATGCAAATCAAAACAACTATGAGGTACCATCTCACGTCACAGAGATTGGCACACATCAGGAAGAATGAGAACAAGCAGTGGGATGTGGAGAAAAAGTAACTTATTCACTGCAGGTGGGAATGTCGTCTGGTCCAACCTTTGTGGAAAACGATATGGAGATTTCTCCAAAAGCTGGAAGTTGAGCTCCCATACGATCCAGCTATACTACTCCTAGGGCTATATCCTAGGAACACAAAAATACAATACAAAAATCTCTTTCTCACACCTATATTCATTGCAGCATTGTTTACAATAGCCAGACTCTGGAAACAGCCTAGATGCCCCTCAATAAATGAATGGTTAAAGAAACTGTGGTACATATACACAATGGAATATTATGCAGCCATCAGAAGAGATGAAGTCATGAAATTTTCCTATACATGGATGTATATGGAATCTATTATGCTGAGTGAAATAAGTCAGAGGGACAGAGATAAACACAGAATGGTCTCCCTCATCTATGGATTTTGAGAAAAATGAAAAACATTTGTGTAATGATTCTCAGAGACAAATTAGAGGAGGACTGGAGGATCCAGCTCCTAACTTGAAACTCACCACAGGGATCGTTTAGTGCAGTCACAGACATAATTACACTGAGAACTATCATAACAAAATGTGACTGAATGAGGGAGGTAGAAAGCCTGTTTAGAGTATAGGCCTGTGTGGAGTGGGAAGGAAGGACACTTGGGATATTGGTGATGGAAATGTTGCACTGGTGAAGGATTTTTTGTGTATGTGTGTATATATATGTATAAATCAAAAAAAAAGAAAAGAAAAGATAAGGCCTCCCAATTCTTACCACAGGCTGTGTTTTTTACACTGACTGTATAGAATGAGGAGGTACAGTAAATGCACCCCATATACACCTCAACCCAGACCCTTTGCCTGGTCTGTATTGTGAATTGGGGGACAAAAAAATTGGTTATAAATGATCCAATCAGATCCACCTCAGTTTGAGTAATTGTTTACTGCATAACTGGGAAATGATTTTTACATCTCATGCCTCCACTTGGCCTACCCATAGTAGCCTTGGTGACAAAATTAGTAATGAAGTGAAATGAAAAATTTTAATTTCTTGGTCACTCAGAAAATTTTGACAGAAATAGCAAAAATAGAAGTCCATTTTGCTGAAACAGACTACAACAGGATTTTCCCAAGAATCACTACCATGTAAATAGAGTTAAACACTGAGCATTTACTTATGATCAGGCATTCAATATTATCATTAAATACCTCAGGGCATTCTTAGCCATTCAGCATTATCTACATTTTACATAGAAGAACAGCAAGGTTGAGAATGGTTAGGCAAACTGACCAAATTTACAAAGACTCTACAACAATTCCAGCCTGGTGGTCTGAATGTAAAACCACTCTGGCTCATGAACTCCAACTCACTAATTCGTAAAGGAGAGCAACATTTCTAATTTCTCTTCTGTCCTTTGTCATTTTGTGTGTGTGTGTGTGTGTGTGTGTGTGTGTGTGTGTGTGTGTGTGTATCATGATAGGATGGCCAAGGGGATGGGAATAGTAAAAATATATTCTGCCTTATGCTGTGATACAGTTTTTCCTTCTAACACTTAAGAGCAGAAAGACTGTTTAAAGTCAGAATTATAAGAAGACACTACTTCATGTTTAAAATAAAAATGGCAATGCAAAAGCTGTATTTTCTCTCCACACTTCCCCAAAATAAAAATTATTCTATGTGACAACAGGCACATACATTTTTTAAAATTTACTAAATAAAAATTGAACTCATTGGGTGAGAGAATACAGAAAGTAAGGTATTTACTTTGCACTAGATTTACCTGTGTTTCATCCCTGGCACCACATTTGGTTCTTGAATTCCACCAGAAGTGATCCCTGAGGGTAGAGGCAGGGGTAAGACCTGCCACTTGTGGTCTCCCAATCCCTCCACATCTCAAACAAAGAAACTTCATTGTGAGATTTATTTTATTTTAGTTTACAAATACGAAAGCTTTTAAACTTATTCTTATTTTACTTTGATACTTTTAGCATAATATGTTGTATTTTGTTTGAAAAAGCATCATAGTTGCCCAAATATTTCCCACAAGATTACTGGGTTTCAAAATACAATGAAGGCAGAAAGCATGAAACATGTCGAACATTTGATTCCAATGAGGGGAGAGCCAAGAGCAAGGGAACTCCAGGTAAATGAATATTTTTCTCTTTATTGAAAAGTGTTTATATACAAAATATACAATATAAAATTAACTGAACTTGTGAGGCAATAAGCCATGTTGAGAATCCCTTTATTGACATTTACTAATTATCAGAATGATGCATATTATTGACATTTCTAATATGTGGGGAACTAAAGTGACAAATTTAATAGTTTTTACAAACATGAGTAAGAAAAGGGCATCTAGAATTTATATTTATAGTTAAAAAAAAACTTTTTACTGTGCTCCTTTGACTCTAATCCTTAAAAAATAAAAAAACAACCCACAAACTTTTGAGGTTAACTTAAACTAATATGTATGTGCATGGAAATGTAAAAAAATACTATGCCTTCAATGTTTAAGGAGTTACATAAGTTTTATGGCTTTAGATTGCTTTGTGTACTGCTAAAAATATTATAATGTACTACAATCTGAGGACTTGAGGGACAAAGTAACTGTACATGGATTCTGTTTTATTTTTCTTATTGTTTTTTGGCTGAAAGTTCAAAACTAAGATATCAGCAAGGGGACTTCTGAGAATTCTGTTTATGGGTGATTGTCCTTCCACTGTAACTTTACCTTGTCCTCTTTCTTTGCATCTTTGTTTTCATAATTAAAAATAAAAATTAAAAAGAAGAAAACTTTTGTTAGTCTTTAAATTTAATTTTTAATATAATTAAAAAGGAACATTTTGGACAATTTTTAAATTTAGTGAAACCTTTAAATTTACTTTTCCTGTTAAGGACAAGTTGTGACCTGACTTAGTAAATTAAATTGCTTGTGTCTAAACCCATAGAAATCTTACAATGAATTGTTATTGTTTACAAAATATGGCACATTTCTTTCCCTCTTTCCTCATTTTTTATGAATTTATATTTATTAATTGTTAGGATAAACCAAGAGACCTTACTAAAAACTGTGTTCTGTGCTGCAAGCTTTACGTGTAATGTGCTCTTACACATTTTATCCTTTACTCAGAAAGTTTCTCAGATTTACTTTTTAATTACTCCTACACATAAAACTAAATTACATTTATAAGTTTTCTTTTCTTTTCTTTTTTTCTTTTGGGGGGGTGCCACACCAGGTGACACTCTAGGGTTACTCCTGGCTATGCACTCAGAAATTGCTTCTGACTTGGGGGACCATATGGGACACTGGGGGATCGAACCCAAGGTCCGTACTAGGTTAGCGCAAGCAAAGCAGATGCCTTACCATTTGCACCAAGACTCCGGCCCCTATTCTTTTCTTGTATTTGAACTAGGAAAACATATCCACAACTTGTGTATATTAATGAGAGATATTAAAAATCTAATACAAAACAGTAAGCTAATGAGGGAATTTTTTTTTTGTTTTGCTTTATGCCAATTAAAGTTTGTTAGTTGTCATTTTAGAGTTTGGGACTGATATGTAGAGAGGTTTTGGCTTCCTTTTTAAAACTTTCAAATGATTTTCTTATTTACATTCAGACTCAAAAGACAGCATCCCACTGAAATAGCATAGAGTCTAGTTTGTTAGATTCTCTTGTTCTACCACTTGCCAAACCACAGGCTGAAACCAGACTTGCCTATATTGGCAGAAAAGTGAGAAGGTTCTACAGGGAAGCTGAGCCTTTTTGCGTGACTTCTCCCTTACTTCCTCAATTATCTAGGAGATGGGTTTTGTTTCAAAAGAAAACTTGAGGCTTAAATCCTAAGAAGTTGTGTATGAATTAGATAAACTGCTCCCCCTGAAAATGTTTGTAGAGCATCCTTGCTTTAACCAGGATAATAAAAGCAACAGAGTACTAGACAACACCTGAGAAAGAATAAATATATATTTTTAGCATGTCTATTTATTATCTGCCTAAAGTTCTTTTAACTCCCATAAATAAATTACCTGTAGAAAGTGCAAATTTTAGTTCCGAAATCTTTAACTAGTATAAAGATATGACTTAGGGAAAAAGTAATTTTGACTTACTTGGTCTTCCTTGCCTACTTAGTCAGTGATGATTAAACCTTAATCAACTTGGAACATAGTTAATGTAAATATTACAGCTAAATATACTAAGAACTGAATGAAGCACATAATACATGATTTTTATCAGAAAGGCAAGGTGGAACTCATCTTTTCCTTTCTCTTCAGTAAATGACCTGAAGGTATCTTCGGTCGCTGCACCCACCCTAAAATTAAATCCAAAATATAACAAACTCCTTGTTATCTATTATATCAAGTCATCCATTATATTCTGCAGCTAAATCTTGTGGTATTTTTCCCTAAGAGAAAATCTTGGGCTTTTTCTTTGTGATAAAGTTAACAGTGGTGGATTCTGTTTTTGAAAAATCATCTGGTAGAAAATAGTAGTGGAAAAACTGGGAACTATCTGAAAATGTTTATCAACATCATTTAAGGGTTTACGTCAGTTTGAAAAAGGAGCTTATTCATAAGAATGGCGTTTTTTCCTAGTTGCTTGGAAGACTTTTTAAGTTTAAGATTCACAATATGAAAGTGAATGTTTTCTATTAGGTTATTTTTCCCTAATACTTTTCTTCTAATGATAATAGTTTCCATGACCTCTTCGAAACATTTGAGATGGTATTTGAGTGTCACAAGGCAAAATTAGGATATTTGAGGAAAATAGGATATTACAAAGGACTTTGTTTACCTCTTACAATTTTATTTATAGATTCTCAACTCTAGAACTCTGTAAACATGCTTCTGAGGAGTCAGCTTTTATTATTATTATTATTATTATTATCATCATTATTATCATTATTATTGTCTTCAAATGAGGATAAATGCTACAGGAAAAGAGAAGTAAGAAACTTTTGAATGTGGTCAAAATGATAGAAAGTCAAAGATAAAAGCTGTATCAAAATGTTTTTATGAAGTATTGATACAAATGTTATAAATTGGATCAGCATCACTTTAACTGACTTTTATGTTTCAACAATTATTTAGAAGGTCAGTAATTTTATCTTATTTTTATTAAATAAAAATTTAAATGTAATTAAAGAACTATTATTTACAAAATTATTAATAGTTGGATTTTAGACATACAATATTTTGGCAACAATCATACTACTACTGTCAACTCCCTCCTGTCCCCACCTCAACCTGCCTCCTTAACAGGTACATTTCAAAGTTCTGTGGTTGTAGTTTATATCTCATGTTTTTAGTGTTTTGAATCTATACTTTGGATATATAACTATATCACTCTCCCACATCAGTAGCATCTGAGGCTCCTGAAATTTATTCTCCCATTAAGTCCAGTAATTTTAAATGTATGAAGAAACTTTGCTTTTCCTTTTTTTATTTCTTGCCCCCCAAAAGCATAAAAATAAAAGTAAACATTAGAAACTGTCTCTATTTTTTTTTATGACAGAACAGTTGATGGCCCTGGAAGAAAATAATTTGCACTTCGCAGAGTGGAATAAATATAGGCATTACTAGAGTAAAAATTTATAGACTAAATCAACATTTTTGCGTGAAAATTTTAGCCTAGAACTCAATATTAAATTAAATTTTAGAATTTTAGCAACAGATGAATGTTTAGACAGTTGATAAAATTGCAGCCAGATTTTGAATATTTTGCTTGTTTGTTTCATTCAATATTTTTCTAATTTAGTTGTTTGTATTGTATTTTTGAAATATTAATGAGAACAAGAAAAATAATCATTTTCTTTTTTCTGGTATATACTGAGGATACAGTCTATAATAAAAGGGTCTATAGAAAAAACTTTTATATTTATGCATTTTACATTATAACATTTTGGATTTTGCTATAGATGTTAGTTTCGTAGCTACGAAGACCACTAAACAGACAGGTTCACCAGAGTCATGGGTATCTAAAATACCCTCCTTGGCAACCTAATCCTGAGGATAATGTACACCTTTAAGAAGGATATCATTTTTATTCCAGGGGAATGAGTAGCTGGTAGAGAAAGCTCTGTGATGATTCTGCTGCCAAAAAATAGATTCCAGTGAAACTGTCTTCACACTTCCTATTTGTGTCCTTGATAAAAGAACTTAAAAACTGATCCTAACTCCTAGTGAAACTTTAAGGCTATATCAATAATGTATTAAAAAACAAAATCAATTAGAAATTCGGTTATTTCCAAATGATTTTAAATATTAAATTATTAAAATAAAATTGTTGCATAATTTCATGACATATTCTATGAAACACAAATAAAATTATTTGAAATCCTGCGGTCATTCATTTAAAAATAAACCAGGGGACTGGTGAGACAGTACAATAGTAAGGCAATTGCCTTGTACATAGCTAAGATGGGTTAAATCCCTGGTACCCCATATGGTTCCTGAAGCACCACCAAGAATGATCCCTGAGCTCAGAGCCAGCCCCAAGCACTGCAATATATGGCCCAAGACCAAAGAAATAAAAATAAAACAGTTCATAAGTAAGTTCTTATTTAATAAAAAAAATTAACTTATTTCCTAATTTCTATTACACACCAGGCATCAGCCTAACTGTGCATACTTTTCTGTATTTAATGTAATAAATTTTTTGGTTTTTTTTTTTGGGGGGGTCACACTTGGCAGTGCTCAGGGGTTACTCCTCTATGCTCAGAAATCGCTCCTGGCAGGCTCAGGGGACCATATGGGATGCTGGGATTCAAACCACCAATCTTCTGCATGTAAGACAAATGCCTTACCTCCATGCTATCTCTCCAGCTTGTAATAAATTTTTTAATTAAATAATTTTTATTTTGATCAAAGTGGATTACAAATCTTTCATATTTTAGGTACATAGTAATAATACATAGTACATTTTAGGTACATAGTGACATTGAATCAGGGGCACTTGAAAAGCTTTTATATTAAAACTTCTTTATTACAGGTGCAAAGAAAATAAACTAAATTTATTTTAAAAAATTTTTAATAGAAGATTGGAAAAATAACACAGGAGGTAAGGTGTTGGTCTGCATGCATTCTCCCTAATTTGGTCCCCAGAGCAGCATGTGGTCCCTGAAGCATGACCAGGAATGACCCTTGCACCACCATGTATGGTCCAATCTGCTCAACATTTCCCAATAGGTTTTAAATGTTTAAAATATATCTTCTGAGTAATATTATATATTTTTTATTTTTTGGATTTTGGGCCATACCCAGTGAAGCTCAGGGGTTACTCCTGGCTATGTGCTCAGAAATTGCTCCTGGCTTGGGAGACCATATGGGACTCTGGGGGATCGAACTACATTCTATCTTGGGTTAGCTGCATGCAAATCAAGCACCCTACTGCTGTGCCATGAGGCTGCTTGAGCCCATTATTATAATTTTTAATAAATAGTTCCACAAAATTTATTTATTTTATTGAGTTATGTTTAATAAAGTTATGTAAACCGTGCTTTAAAATCTATCCAATAAGCTTTATTGTTATAGTTAACATAGAACTTTATTATTTTCAAGAGTAGATATTCAATACTCTTTGTCTGATGAAATGGACAAACTTATGTCTCTTTATATCACTTCACATAGTGAGATTTATTTTCTTGTGATAATTTGTAAGATCTACTCTCTTGAGAACTTCAAATACACCAGTAAGTCAGAATGACATTATTCAAATTTATTTTTTCTTTTCTTTGCGGATCTGTGTATAAATATTTCTGCTAGAATGAGCAATAAATTTATTACTAGTTATATTATTGTGTGCTATTTTAATTGAGAATAGTGCTAAAAAAAGTTTTATAGACTTAGTTGGTTGTTTATTATATAGTTAGTAACACAATTCCTGGACCTTTTAAACAATTTTTATGCCAAAGTTTACTTAGTGATCTCTCAAGAAAATTTATTTTTAAGATTTACAAACTAAAAAATTGTTTAACTTTTATTTTTATAAAATTAGAAACTACATGTGAATTGTGACACTGACATAAAATTCATTTCTTCTTCCACAACTGAATAGGCATGTTACAGTATCTTCAGTATTTATTTTAGTGTCAATGCTAAAATGATTCACTCAAGGAGTGCAATACTAAATGAAACTGTGACTTTCCTTTGGAAAATCACAAAAGGGAAATAATGAGTTGAAATGCTTTCACTGTAGACCTTAAGGAATAATATGTCTCTAAAAATATTTCTGGCATTAATCCATGCTCTTACCGAATCTTGGTAAACCTTTAACTATGAACTCTGATCTGAGGAACAATGTCTTGATATCTTGAAAACTCATGATCTTTTGGTGAATTAAAAGTTATTAGAAGATGAATGGTGTTCTTTACATGACTGAAACCCAAACACAATCATGTATGTAATCAAGATGTTTAAATAAAAAAAATTAAAATATCTTAATATACTATAATAAAAAAAAGAAGACGAATAAATAAATAAGGATGTAGGCTGTTTTTGTGATATTTTGCCACTAAATAATTTTATAGTATTTTAGTTAGTGATTATTACAAACCTGTCTGAAGGTAACTAATATTAGAGTCAGGGTAATATAGTAGGAAAGGTCTGGATTTGAGTTCAAAACTTTGTTTTTACAGTTGTGGAGGGAAGTCAACTCTGGTGGTAGGAATTGCCCTAATTCACTGCCACTATGTACCTTAAATATAACAATGAAAGATTTGTAATTCACATTGGTCTCAATAAAATTTTTTAAAAAAACAACTTTGTTTGAACTCTGAGTTCTGTTCCTGTCTATATGCTTCTCAAAACATCATTTTAATTTTCTGCTCTTTATATCTTTCTTCTTTGAAAGTTAGGATAGAACTGTTTTAAAAAACTAAATTACATTATTTTCATTAATAGATATATAAATTACTATTTATTGCTTATCAGAAAAATATAATAAATACCCTAAATCTAAGAGTTTTTTAACAATGTTATTTTTAATTTACCTAAAATGTGAGCATATAGGTTGAAATCTATTAAAATTAAATAAGTTTGTAAAATCTATGAATGCTGTATAGGAACTACAGGAATGAAGCTTGATAAAAAGTATTTACAACTGTTGAGGTTGTTTGATGTTATCAAAATACAGCATTATATAATTTTTATGAAACAAAAAAGATTTGGAAGAAAATTTTTAAAGGAGAAAAACAAGAAAGATAAAGAAAAGGAAATTTAGTTTAGCAAAGATATATATTTCTAAGGAAATATATAAAATGCCATAGACACAGACAGCAAATGTCAGCCCACATAAGAATCTCCAAAAGGCAAGTTCAGGCAAATTATTCATTAGGAATTCATAGATAGATGTTTAAAGGCAGAATACCAATTATTCATCTCAGGCTTTCTCAACCTTTGAGCCTGGGCTAAAAAACTTCACAATGTCTACATAGCCAAGTGATGTGGAAATATGATGTAATTACATGGGCAAGACAGTCAAATAAAATTCACCACAAAACTTGGGGGACTGAATTACATACCTGCATCAGTTATCCATACTAACCAAATTACCCAGGTAATTTATTAACCTCTTGGTCATACTGCCTGTGTTGCTACAGCCAAATCCAAAACTGGAATTTTAATTAAGACAGTTTGATAAAATAATGTTCCCCCAAATAAGTGGAGTTGATTAGAAAATAAATTTAATTAAAAAATAGTGGGCCCACACATAATAATATTCTTGAAACCTGGGCCACACCCAAGAGAAAGTGACAGTTAGTGGTGACTAGCAGCCCCCATGGCCAAATCCAGCTGTAGTTAGGGCCATGCAGTTCTTGGGATTAAACTCAGGACTTTCCAACTTCAGCTTTTTCCATAAACTCAAGAAACTGAATTTTTAAGAAGGCAATCTTTACTGAAAGGAATAGTTGAATTACTCAGTACTTTTGTGAGCAACTACCTAAGCATATTGATCTTTCGTATAATGTTTACATATATATGAGTATATATAGCTAATAACATTAAAATATTTAACTATTTTTCACTCTGAAAATGAGTTAAAAAAGCCCAACCAACAAATAGGGAATAGCCCCAGAATAATTTGAAATTTAGTCCAACAAAAATACCACCAAAGAAAAATCCTTTCAGATCAACCTCAGAAACACATTAAAAAATAAATCAAAGTTATTCTTTAAATGAATTCCTTGCTTTTCTTATATTCTAATGAAGAAAAAAAGTTATTTCATTTGATATATCCTTTAGTGTTTCTTCGATCTCAAATGCCTTTCTCAAAATTACCATAGTAACTTTATATTTGTGGTTTTACTATTTTCCCATTCATTTGCTCTATTTAATACAAGAATCTTATGTGTTAGGATCAAAAAGATAGCAAGGCAATCTCTCTGAGCATTTATTTCTTTTTGCTAAAAGAGTTGCAGAATCTGAAGATAATTACTTTAATAATGGCTTACTAGAGTCTTATGTGTAAAGTCTTATGTGTAAAGCTGTTATTCTTTAGAATATAGAGATATTTTATTTTATGAATCAATAAGTAATGTTCTGGAGTTAATTAGTAGGGCCAAAGCATAGAGATAATAGAAGCAGAGTTGGGATTTTGACCTAGATCTGTCCTTTTCTAAAGCCAGAAAGACTTTCTTCTGCTCCACACCACACCCTTATTACTAATAGTTCCCATGTAATGTTTGTTGAATGAAACCTAATACCAGTATATACTCTTTCCAGATGGGCTTTGATAGAAAATGTCAGTTCAAATCCCTTAGGTAGGTAGGATCAAGTAGAAAAGGTTGGAAAATTTTCAAATAACTGAGTAATAATAATGAAACAATCTGTATAAGATATAAACCCATTCACACCAACTTTTATCCAAATTCCCCAAAGCATTTATATTTAGTAGGGCAGGCCAAGAAGATTAACTGCTGTCTGAAAGGAAAGGTGGGGCAAGAGATTTATTCTGATATGGGTAGGTCATTCTACTGCTAATAAAGTCTAGGACAATTCTGGTTTTAATAAGTGTGAACCCTGGGATCATACTAACAATTGTCATAGTAACTGTTACATACAAGTGCAGCAGATCTCAGTTCCCCTAACTATCCAAGAAAACTTGCAATGTGACTATTCACAGGTAAAGAATCTGAGGCTAATTCTCCTGAAGTACATTTAGGTTGACGGGCCATTAACCATGGAAGTAAAAGGTTCTCTAGAAATTCTAAGTGCTGGTCTGTTTGATCTTTGTACAAAGTCGCGAGGACTATACTAAGGGTTATACCAAAAGCCCACATTTAGACAGTGGAGAAAAAGGAATGGACTCATTACCAAAGGAGAGTTTGATAGGACTTCCAGTATTGGAAAGTGCTCTTTAGAAAGTCCTTTATTATTACTTCTCCTGTCCTGTAATATTTCTCTTGCAACTGAGTAGATTGTTTTTAAAGTTAGAAGGGGCAGGCTCAGAGAATAACCAAAATTTGCAACCCCAGGCACTGTGTTTATTTCATTGCTTCAATTACTTTTATTTAATCCTTGTGATAGTTCTAAAAAAAATGTGTCATTACTCTTGTAGGTGAAAAACTTGAAAGCAAAAGAAGTAAATCACCCCTTGTCATATCACTGGAAAAGGGTCTGCAGTGTTCTAGTAGAGACCAATCTGACTGCAAACTCTTTTAGAGCCACATTGCATTTAGTGATAGGAATTAAAGATATTAGAGCTGGGGAAATGGTGCTAAGGATTGGAGTATTGAGAGGCCCACATTTGGTCATGGGTACCACATGTTCCCCTGAGATCTCCAGGAGTAATCCCCATGGACAGAAAACCTGGACTAGCTTCAGAGTACTGCCTAATAATGATGATGATGATGATGAATACGATGATGACAATGATGATGATGATAGCAATAATAACTTTAAGAAGAATTTTTCTTATTTCAAACCCTAATCTTAAATCCCTTTATCTTGCCATATCTACTTTCTCCCAAGTGTGACTCTGATGGGGGCTTTTATGAATGGAAATTGGAGACTTCTCTAAGAATCCAGTGATTTACTCTAAAATGGTTTTTCATCAGCTAAAGGGATGTCCCCAGAAATAAATATTTCACTGAGCACCCACCATCAGCTCCACAAAATAATAAAACTGCTGAGTTCACCAACATGAAACTGATGGCTTCTGAAATATCTAGCAGCAACATGTTTCCCTAAAACCAATGAAAAAAATGGACGTCTGTACTTTCTCGGGTTACTTGTGTGCTGTGAGCAGGAGTGAGGAAATAAAATGAGGCGAGAGTCTCTGATGCCTTTGAATCATACACCTTGAACCGGAGGTCAGGCAAGTTGGTGGTCACCTTCAGGTCTCAACCTGCACAACAGCCCACCTCAGGAAGCCTCATCAGTGGGAGGTGAATGTGCCAAATTCCGCAACCCTAGACTTGCTCTGGGAAGGCCTCTCCAGCCAAAAACAGCACAGCCAGCAATTGGTGGTAGGAGGTGGGAAGCCAGCCCTGAGCTGGCAAGCGGGCAGAGTGAGTCACCCCTTTGATGTGGAGTGGATATTCCAAACACAGCAAAGGTGAGCAAGCGTTTCCTTCCCCTGACTAGTGCTGCAATAGCTCCCAAGTGAAGGAAACTGAGTCACAGGACAGGAAGGGCTTCAGAGTCAATGGAGAGGAAACAGCTACTCTAAAATGTAGAGTTTGCAAAGATGAATTTGACTCAGTCTTATAAGAGTTCAATTAGCCTGGCATCCTCACTTATCTCTAAGACTTTTTCCATTGTTCCCACAAGACACTTTAGCCCAATTAACATTTTAAAAGAATTATTTTTCTTTATTTTTAGGGGGGTTTGAGGAGGCTGGGAGGGAAACATACCCGGGGTATTCAGGAGTGACCCCTGGTGGTAAGGGTTATATGTGGTGCCGATAATCCAGGTTGGCGACAAGTAGGGCAAACACCTTACCACCACCTCTATTATATCTCTCTGGCCCCTAGGTAATAAATGTAAGAAAGAAAAAAAAAATATGAAGAACTCTGGTGCACTATATGATTGCCTTACTTAGAAAACAAAACACCAGAAAGAGATTGTTAAATGTGTTGGTGGTCCCGGCACTGAAGATACCAGATACAACTTTGAGTCAATTGTCAGTTGTTCCTCAGCATGCTTCCGGCTGCATCTCTACCTCTCAGCAAGCAAGACATATGACCCAAGACTACATTTCAGATTCCTCTTATTAACAGAGCTATGAAGGAGAGGATTCCAAGTGAGAAATACTGACACAAGATTTGGAAGGTAAAGAAAAAAAAAACTCCTTTATTACTGTAGTAGTATCATGAAGCCTTTGGCAGGCAATTGAGATAACCTGGGGGAGGAGGAGTGTCCTTGTATAACATACACTTCCTGATTTCCTAAATTTTAATAGTGATTTCTATGAATTTTTTCACTTTTTAATGTTTTTCAGTTCCCTAAATTTAATTTCTTCCTGCCTGAAATTTCTTTCCTTTATTATTGACCAAACCCTACCTGTTGCATACTTCAAAAATAAAAAATAAAATAGGAGACCAGGAGATACTTCTTTGATTCATATCTCATATTTTAGCCCTCCCCTAGCTGTTCCCCAGAGACCTAGGTATCACTCTAGTAGGATTGAGCACCAGTGGAAACATTACCACTGAGTTCTGCCCCTGAGTACACTGGGAAGCCCTGCCCATAACAAAGCACAAATATCTAAGTAACTCACTTCCCAAAACTTTTTAATTATATAATTCCATGTTAGAATTTATATTTTCTCAAAAATAATTTTTTGAATTGGACCATGGCCATACCTGCTTATCCTCGGCTCTATGTTCAGGATGATTCCTGGAGGGGCTCAGAACTCCTCTGTGATACCCAGGACTGAGTCCACATTGATTGCATGTACGGCAAGTGTTCTAACCTCTTTAATATATCTACTACCCTTCATTGTTTACTACTTTTTATACCAATAAGGTATATGATTTACTATGTGAAATGAACCGTATTTTATTTTCTCTTATTAAACTATTTCAAGATGCAGAACATCTCTGGTATACGTAATGATGCCTGGGAGCTTGGAATATGTGACTATTTATGAAAAAAGTCTTTCAAGTGATGAACATGCTAGTACAAAGGTCCTGAGCCAGGAGAGTACAATGACGGTTTAAGAAACAATCATTGTGAGTGAGAGCGAATGAGTAAGTGATTTGAGAATGAGAGGATGTGAGTGAGTGGGAATGAGAGGGAGGGAGGGAGAAAGTAGAAAGAATTAAAGTGCTGAGACCTGTCAGAAAATGTCAAGGAGGAAAAAGAACCTGCTGGTAGGCATGGGGAAGACATGGTAGATGTGATCAATTAGGTCAGCCCATTGGTTCCTAAAGAATAATTAGTTGCAATATTTTTGAATTAGGATGTTCATATTAACATGTTTATTTCTCTAGAAAAAATATGACTCTTGCCATGACATGATTCTCCAGGTACTGGCCAGAGTAAGCCGGGGGTAGCCCCTGAGCATTTCTGAGTGTGAGCCATAAAGCAAAAAATATTTAAAAGTCCTGGAAAATGATTCAATGTCTTAAAACACTAGTGATCACAAGGTCCTGAGTTCAAATACTGATATATTTATCACTCAAGTGCTAATGACAGCTCTGCTGTTAGAAATACCCTGGGAGAAAGCACAGAGAATGTCACTGGTTTAAGAAAAAGTTTAAAGGAAGCCTGAAGCCACAAGTATAACCTCCAGTGCAGTTCATGTGCCCATAGTCTGACAACCTAGTTGTTTGAGTCCCAGGTAAGGGAATAAAAATGTACACATAGGGGCTGAAGTGATAGTGCAGTTGTAGGGCATTTGCCTTTCATGTGGCTGATCCAGAACGTACCTCAGTTCGATCCCTGGCATCCTATATGATCCCCCATGCCAGGAGCAATTTCTGAGTGCATAGCCAGGAGAACCCCTGAGTGTCATCAGATGTGGCCCAACCCCCACCCCAAAACAAACAAACAAACAAACAAAACCACATAAAAATAATATCTAAAAAAGCAAATATAGATGTCTAGATTTTAAAGGTTATGCTATACTTTCTCTAATTACCAAAACCCAGAAATTGATGGGGACTATTTGAAAATCTACAAAAATGAAAATCATCAAACGAAAATTTAAAAGATCAAGTAGATAATTTTTTCATTATATTTATTCATGCGCCAGTGACTCAGGAACCTTTATATTTTTATCTTCCTAGTTTTGGTAGCCAACCATTATGGTTGAGTCAGCCAAATGTTTCCAAAATGAATTACAGAATGTACACTTACTCATGAGAAATACCATTGTATATATCAGACTTGTTCTGGGGCAGTACCAACTTGTGCCTGGGACACTTAGGTATTTTGTGTGTGTGTGTGTGTGTGTGTGTGTGTGTGTGTGTGTGTGTGTAATTAAAAGAACATGAGTAAGAATGACTTTTATAGCTAACCACACCTAAGGAATTCTTCATTAAAGAATAGTCATTGAAATAACATTTTAAAGAGTATAAATTAAACACATTAGAGTAAACCTAACTCCAAAGGGCCAAAAGTAGCCCACAGGCACTGCTGAATGTAGACCTAAAAATTAATTAACTCCAAAATATAGAAGGTAAAAGAAAGACATGATCAATAATTTCTTTAAAACTATTCAGAAAGACAACTAACTGATAAAGATTTTATTAGGCTTATAGCTTTGTCTTCATAAAATGCCTACAAAAATTAAATCCCTTTTGAAATTGGTTCTAATTGGGATTCCTGGCTTGCTAGGAACTGTGGTTTCTCTCATTTAGAAACAGCTCTGAAAGCAAACATAGAGGAAGTCACCAGTTTATAAGATACTAAAATAACACTCTCATTGGATATGTGTTTAAATAAAGGTGATGCAGCTGTTGAGTTTAGTGAAAATAAGTAAAAGAACTAAACATTTAGCCAATGTAAACTGAGCTGCTGATTTGAAAATATAGGATACAGTTATCAAAATTCACATCCACTATGTTGATGTTCTACGTTGTACTTCATGGGAAAGACTCAAAGAAATCCTTGTGCTTAAAAGTTCACGGGCTGTGTCATATCCTGGAGTAAGAGGCTGAGTAATGAGGCAGGGTTAGACAGAGGAAGAAATTGAACTGCAACTCAGCTGTAACAAAGACTACAAAGCGGGTCCTGTGGGGAGCCATGGAGCTGGGCTGACCTTTCAAAGTTGTACTCAATGGAGGTTAATAATTCCTTTGGTCAAAAGCATATCTGGAGAAGAAACTCATCTCTGAACTTCTATAAACCAACATGACAGCAGTGGCAATAATGCAATTGTCATGATGAATTTGGGTGGTGTAATTTAGCATATGCTACCATGTAGTTTTTTTTTATATTAGAAAAAAAGACAGGAAGAAGCCGTGCACTGGAAATGAGTAGTGATGTGTGGATTCTGTTGTCATACCACAACATAGTGGATATCACAGAATTAAGTGTGGTGCTATGTGTTATTAGGATTAGTTAACCTAGACTTAAATTTTGGTTCGACCATTACATTGGTATGCTAATAATATAAATTATTATTAGGGTAAGATACCTGGTTTTACAGGGCCTTGTGCAAACTTAAAGAATAAAATCTCAACCAGAGAGTTAGCATAGAAGTGATAGCATTTAGTTTGAATAATTTAGTTTGAATAATCAACACTATATTTGGTGTTCTGAGCACTCCCTGGTGTGGCCCCCAAGCAAAGGACCAAAAGTAGCCCACAGACACTGCTGAATGTAGACCTAAAAATTAATTAATTAAAAATTTAAAAGAGAAATGGAGAGATAATGCAAAGGTTAAGGCACTTGCTTTGTACATGGATAATTCAGATCCATTCCTGGCACAACTTATGGTTCCCCTATTACCGTCAAGAATAATCCCTGAACACAACTGGTTGTGGCCCCTGTCCCACTCACAGTATAGAATCCTTTGTTCAAAAGGCAAGGAAAAGTGCCATCAGTGCCATTAAAGGTAGTTCATGCTTTTTTATATATACACCACATATGCAAGTCACTGCTAGCTATGACCCCATTGGCATGAGGCTTCCATGAGTCTCAGCAGTTTGATCAAAGACTCAGCCAGGGGTCTGAATGAACCATCAGGCCTGCATAATTCAGCCAAGTAGTACAGTGATTATCCACAGGACCTCAGAGCACATTTGGTGAATGAAAGAATATTGTCATATAGGTTAATGTCATTTTGTCATTGTCTCCCCTTAGCAGGCAATCCTAACTTGTTATGTTTTTTATGTGGTATTTAATAGGATTCCAGGTAAAGAACCATTTTAATTTAGATTATTAGCATAGATTTTATGGATTATCAGCATCTTCATATTGAATAACATCAAATTAAATGCAAATATAAAAATCACTTAGCTTACATGTTTCATACTTATAAGAAAAGTGAAAAAATTGTACAAACCAAATTTGGTTGCTTTAATTCACTTCTCATCACATACTCCAGCAGGTCTCTCTCCTTTTAATTTATTGAAATGAAAGCAGTTAGCAAAGGAACTATGGATTGTCCAGTGTGTTATAATTTTCAGCAAAAATGGTTGGTCTGACAGGGTAATTACATGAAGTGGGAAAAATTAATATGGTTCATTAGTTGTTTGTATTTGAGATGCCATTGTCTAATTCTTTATTTTGCACTCAAAAAAAAGGTTTGTCTTGAACATAAATTTTATTCCATCGTTGATATGACACAATCACCTTGTATTTGTTCTAACTTTACTAAGCTTCTATACACATCTCAGAGCAAAAAATGTATTTAGGGGGTATCCAGAAACAGCAAGCACACATATTAAAATATCCTGATCACTCACTCTCCTGTGTTCTTTCAAACTTCATTTATGAAAAACAAACCAAAGGTAATTTTGAGGGGAGCAGGTTCTCAGAGATCTCACCTTTAAAAACAGGGATCAAACCTCTAAAAACAGGGATCACTCTTGACAATGAAGCTCCAGGAATCAAAACAGGTTGGCCATATGCAAGGCACACCTGACCCCTGTATTATCTCTCTGATGTTCAAAGATAACTTTTTAAATAATTTCAAAATGGTGACAATAGTTTTTAAATTAAATGTATGGTGGATGCTATGCAACTGCAAGGTTTATATGGCCAGAATATTCACCCAGGCAATGAGTGAAACTTTGTAAATTATTTTATCTTTTGCATTTTATTTTCCTAATATATAAAACTTTTACAAAACCATTTTGGTACTTGTTTGTAAGAGTTTATTTTTTCAATGTTTTATTATATTTTTTATTATTAGTTTTGGGTTTTTTGGCCATACTTGGCTGTACTCAGTGGTTACTCCTGGCTCTGCACTCAGAAAGTACTCCTGACAGGCTCAGGGGACCATATGGAATCTTTATGGAATTGAACTGGGGTCTGTTCCAGATCAGACTCTTGCAAGGCAAACACCTGCTGTGCTATTGCTTTGACCCTGTTTGTAAGAGTTTTGCATTGATGAAGGAGTGTGTTCTTTTATTTATAACTAAAGCCCGACTACAAACATATTTGTAATCATGGTGCCTAAATAAAGATAATAAAAATAAAATAAATTTTCTAGATAAATTTCAGTACATTGTAAACATTTTTTTCAATATCTTCATTTCTTAGTGAATGAGTGTTTGGGAAAGCTTTCCATATTCAGTCAGTATCAAGAGCTACTTCTTCCTGTCATGTCTGTAGTTGGTACTTTACTCCCTTAATCACAGTGTCTCTAGACAAATGTTATGATTTTATTTTTCTATAAATAAAATACTTAATTGAATTACCATGAGATACACGGTTACAAAGTTGTTCATGATTGAGTTTTAGTTATATGTTGTACAATATCCTTCACCAGTACACATTTTCCACTGCCAATATCCCCAGTTTTTCTCCCTTCCTCTTTCATTATTTCATATTTTGTTCCTTTAATTCAATAAATTTACCTTTGTATTAAATCGGGACCTTTATTAATTTTACTATTTGCCTTATTATTATCATTATTATTTTGGATTTAAACCACATGTAGTAACACTTAGAGGTTGCTCTTAGTTCTGCATTTAGGGATCACTGCTGCTGATGTTCAGGGGAACTATTTGTGAAATCAGGGATCAAACCTAAGTTGGGTGTATGCAAGACAAGCTGACTCATTTACTACTTTCCAGCACCTATTTTGCTTTAATTTTAAACTAAATTGCAATAAGGCATATTCTAATTAATGTATTAGACTGTAGTCAATTTAATCCTAAATTAATTCACTTGTGATTGGTTTCTTTAATTAACTGTTTTTGATGGAAAATTCTGAAAAGTCCAGTTAAATTTTTCCCTTAACTGATCCCATATTAAAACACTACTCATAGATGACACAACAAATTAAGAAAGAAAGAGAGAAAGAAAAAAAGAAAGAAAGGAAAAGAAATAAGAAAGAACAAAAGAAAGAAAAAGAAAGAAAGAAAGAAAGAAAGAAAGAAAGAAAGAAAGAAAGAAAGAAAGAAAGAAAGAAAGAAAGAAAGAAAGAAAGAAAGAAAGAAAGAAAGAAAGAAAGAAAGAAAGAAAGAAAGAAAGAAAGAAAGAAAGAAAGAAAGAAAGAAAGAAAGAAAGAATAGAAAAGTATAAGCAGCAAATTAGTGAAAATTATTTTTTGGGGAGACACCTGTGATGCTCAGGGGCTACTTCTGGCTATGCGTTCAGAAGTCACTTCTGGCTTGAGCGACCATATGGGATGCCCAGGGTTCGAACCGCAGTCCGTTCTAGGTCAGCCGTGTGCAAGGCAAACACCCTACCGCTGCGCCACCATTTTGGCTCCAGTGAAAATTATTCTATCTCCAGTGTGGTCATTAAGTCATTGTCAGAGGTTTTGTAAGATCTTGTTGCTAGTTTACCATTCTGTTACTTCATTTGTTTCTGATATTAGGTGACCTCAGATACACATTGAAGTCTAAATTATTGTGCTCCTATGGAGATGGCAGTATTAAACAAAAATAAGTTGTCTAGGAATTTCAAGCACTATTGCTGATATTGTGGGGTTTATGGGGTGAGTTTTCAGCTGCCAGGTCTTTTGGAAGTATGAGAAGTTTTGAGGGTGCCCACACTCACTCCAAAAAAATGGTAATATCAGCATCTTTAGAAATTTGGTTAGATTGGTGTCTCTGCATCGAGTTGTAAAGGAGTGGTAAAGAAGGGCCATTGGGGGGCTGGAGCAATAACATAGTGGGAAGTACATTTGTCTTGCATGCAACTAACCCATTTTCTATCCTCAGCATCGTATATGGTTTCCCCAGCCTACCAGGTACAATTTTGAATCTTTTTTTGGGGGGGCACACCCGGTGACACTCCTGGCTATGCGCTCAGAAATAGTTCCTGGCTTGAGGGACCATATGGGATGCTGGGGGATCAAACCTTTGTCCATCCTAGGCTAACGTGGGCAAGGCAGACGCCTTACGGCTTGAGCCACAGCTCCAGCCCCTAATTTCTGAATCTTTAAGGAGACAGCAGTAATCCCTGAGCACTGCTGGGTGTGGCCCAAAAGCAAAAACAAAAAAATAAAATAAATAAATAAATAAATAAATAAATAAATAAAAAAGAAAGGTCATCGACGAAGTGGTGCATCACCTGCTGCATGCCGTAGGCATGGCTTTGACAAGACAGGGACTTGACTTGCCCTTTCCTCTTGAGATTTCCAGCTTTTAGCTGCATGGCTGATGTACCTAGAATTTTTCACAGCTTGGTTTACATCTCCTTTAAGAACACAGTGAGTTTGAGCAGCTGCCCAGGTACAGTCATGATGACTGGCATTTGTAGGGATGGTTTCTATGACATTTTAAATTACTTTTTGTTTTATTTTGGTAACAAGTTAAGTCAGAACTTCATTTTAAATAAACAGAGCCTAATTAAATGTAATGAAAGGGAACTGTTGGGTCTACTCACAACCAAATGATAATAGATACATTTTGCCTTTCAATGAAATATTTAGCGCATTCTCAATTCTTTGTCTTGCTAAGCCCATTTTATCTATCTATATCGTTATTTATTTTATATAATTTTTACATAAATTTATATCTATATAAATTCTCTTTTTAGGATCTCTAAGTTTTTCCCCAATATTCTATTCCCTCTTTCAATTCTTTCATCACCTCAAATCGTTGGTCACCTTGAATTTTCCAATATTAAACTCACACAGGCTGATCCTCTTGTATTCAGTTCGCAAACTACTTTCCAAAGTGATCTTTCCTCAAACAAAACTTGATCAAGCCACTTCTTGTAATGGCTTCCAAAACTCTTTCACATGGTAGCCAAATTTTATTGTCAACTAACTGACTGAATTCTGGGGTTCTCAACTCTTATAATTAGTATCAGAAACATTCTACTCTTAACATATCAACTACTCACTTTTCCTTCTGTGCTTTAAATGTTAAATTGCTTTTCATTATCTTCTCACTTCATTACACCACCCATGACCTCGTATCATTCCAGATACCCCACAAACATTTCCTCTTTGTTGAATATTTCTAACTTTCTAGGTACCATCAAGAAAATAATGTGTAAAACAATATGCAAATTTGTTTTATTTTTTTGAAAATTATTTGAGACACTTATACAGAATTGTTAAGCTTGGAAAATAATACTTAACACTGGATATAAAGCTGAAATTTGAGACCCAATTTCTTTTTTAAAATGAATTTTTAATTGAATTACCATAAGATACAGTTATAAAGATTTTCATGATTGAATTTTAGTCATATACTGTTCAATGCCCATCCTTCATCAGTACACATTTTCAGCTATCAATGTCCCAGACTTCCAGTTTCCCTCCTGCTCTTTCCCCCTAAATCTGGATCCTTCTTGCCTACTTCTGTACCAGACATTTGTCTCTCTATGTCTCTTTCTCTCTCTCTCTCTCTCTCTCTCTCTCTCTCTCTCTCTCTGTGCATCTCTCTCCCTCTTTATTTTAATCCTTTTTAACACTGCAGTTTAAAATATTGTTACTGAAGGGATATCATGCATATTATTTACCTCTTTTCAAGTGCCCAGTTCTTGTCCTTGTCCAAAGTGGTCATTTCCAACTATGATTGTCATGGTTGTCCTCTGTCCTAACTGTATTCTCACTCTATTTGTGGCAAGCTTCTTACTATAGACTGGTCCTCCAGGCCCTCATCTCTATTGCGTTTGGGCATTATTACCATATTATCTTTTTTTAGTTAATCCCACATATGAATGCATTCTATATCATTCTGGCTCATTTTACTTAGCATAATTCTACATGTATCCATCCATGTATAAAAAATTATGACTTTACTTTTCCTAACAGCTGCATAGTATTTTATTATGTAGATGTATCACTATTGTTTGTTTTTTTATCCACTCATCTGTTTTCAGGCACTGGTTTGTTTATGGATCCTTGCTATTGTGAATAGTTTTGCAATAAAGACAAGAAAGCAGTTTTGTTTTTGGGTTCTTTTTAGCATTGTGGTTGTGTGTGTGTGTGTGTGTGTGTGTGTGTGTCCCTAGTTATATTCTTAGAAGAGATATTGCTCTTTCATTACTCAGAGGGCTCAATTTCTAGTTCTTTGAAGAAGACACGTATTGTTTTACAAAAATGTTGGACTATTGATATTTCCACCAGCAGCAAATAAGAATTTCTCCTTGTATCCACACCAGCACTAGTTGCTTTTGTTCTTTTTAATGTGTGCCAATTTCTGTGGTGTGGAACGACATCTCATTTTTGTTTTGATTTGCATCTCCCTGATGATTAGTAACATGAAGCATATTTCCTGTGACTTTTGTACATCTGTATTTCTTCTATAAGGATATTTCTGTTCATCTCCTCTCTCTACTTTTTGATAAGGCTAGATGTTTTGTCTTGTTAAGATCTACCAGTGCCTTATATAGCTTAGATAAAACACTGTATCAGGTGGGTATTGAGTAAATAGTTTCTCCTAATCCATGGGCAGTTTATGTAACCTGATCACCATTTCCTTTGAGGTGCAGTAACTGCTTAGCTTAATGTAGTTTCATTTGTTTATCTTTTCTTCTACTTGCTTGGTCAGTGATCTTTCTTCTTTGAAGATGCTTTTAGCTTCAATGTCATTTTTCTCTATGTACCTTATGATTTTAAATCTAAATCAAAGTCTTTTATCCATTTTAATTTGACTTGTGTGCACTGTGTTTAAAATAAAGTATGAATACTCATTTTTTCACATGTAGTTGACCAATTTTCCCAATACCACTTGTTGAAGATGCTTTCCTTGTTCTACTTCATATGTCTTGCTTCTTTATTAAAGATTCATTGATCATATACCTTAAAGTTTGTCTCAGGTTATTCAACTGTGTTCCAGATCTGAGGGTCTGTCTATGCCATTATCATGCTCTTTCGACTACTACTGCTTTATAATATAATTTGAAGTTGTTGAGACCTTGAGCATATTTGTGAAAATTTTATAATCTCATTATCTAAATCCCTTGTTTATGAAATAAAATTATGTCTGTCATGAATGGCATATAGTGATTAAAAAATTGTGCTTAGACACTATTCTGAAGTACCTAGAATATACACCATATATACATATAATACTCCATGAACAAATACAACAGTATAACAGGATAGAAAATCCAAACACTGTGTCAACATTTACTGGGGAGTAGTGTCCAAAACAAGTGGAAGAGGAAATACCCAAAGCCTCGACTACACATGATACCACCATAAAGAAACCAGCAACAGCAGAAATAACAGCATAGAGAAAACATGTATGTAAACAGCCTTTTACTACAAAGGCCTATAACAATGCCTTAGGGATCTTATACAGGATGGGAAAGAATATGATGGGAAGTCAGTGACTCCAGCAGAAGTGCTTCATAACAATATGTTTTAATGCCTTAATCTTACTATATTTAAGATAACCTCTCAGCTTTATTGTCCACAGGGGTTCTAGGATAAAAAGGGCAGACAACCTAAATTGACTCCTCAGTGCTCAGACACACTAGATACCATACTCAGTTTGCATTATGAAAATGTCTTGATAAAACACTCTAATATACCCTTTATCTGGGTAATGAAAAATGTGATCAGCCAGATCACTGAAGCAGTCAACTGTGACCCAAGGACTTATATTATAGGACATACTGATCGAACATATATAGACAAATTAACGTTTCCTATCACTGTTCTTCTCTTTTCTCACTACTTCTTTCTTTCTCCCTTATTCTACCTTTTCTTCCTCATTATCATCAATTCAATCTGTGAAATAAAAAACATACTGCTATTTTCTCTTTAGGAAAGAAATTTTGATACATAAGATGCAGTGGACAATACTACATTGGGTAGTCACCTACATAGATAGGTCTCACTAACACATAGTTTAGTACTCGAGATGCGAAACCTATGTGTATCTCAAATTGCTCCAGTCATTACCTAATCCTGAAACCCTCATTCAGGAAGGCCCAACCCCATCGCAAACAAAATTCCCAGAAAATGAGAAAACCTCCCAACTTTGACATACCAGCCCAATCTCTCGTAGTTGATTTACTAGTTTCTTTACCTTACTTTTACTATATTTACCTATTTTTCTGTTTTTCTCTTATTTCTTGCTCTCTCCTCCTCTGTTTCTTAAGCTATACCTAAGGTAACTATTGTATGTTTCTATGTGGGCACAGAGAGATGACTCCTCCATGAGAGCCAAACCTAAATTGTAAACAACCCATGCCTATAGTGTATATAGTCCCTTCTATATATACCTTACCCCCCTTCAGAAATCCTACTATTTCTTCACCCTCAACCCCAACCTGATATCCCACCTTATTAAAGCTCTTTACCCTCAGTTCTTAACTCATTAGGTTTTAAGACCGAACTCCTTCCCCAATAAGCCATTACCCATCACCCAAGCAAAGGGACACCCACTCAGATCCACCCTTGTCCTCAGCAAGAAACTACAACTAACACCCCTGTTGACTTATGCTGTGTGGCCCTCCTTCTCACCTCTTCCAAATGTGGACTGTTGTTGGATATGGGACTCAGTTCCAGACGGATCCCCAGCACAAGAACTTTCTACCCGAGACCTCTCTGTTGCAAATATTTTCTCAATCTCAAGAAGACCAGGATGTCTGATGAAAACACCACACCCCACAAGAAAATCTCAAAAGACAATGGGGAAGCCTATATTTCCTTTATAAGTTTAAGACCTCTATAATACTACCTCTTAACCTGTTTATCCCCCAAATGTAAGGTAGTCTCCTGCATCACTTGTTCCCTTAATTACTTTTTTAACTCATTTTTAAAATTTTATATATATATATATATATTTTCTTCACTTCCTTAACTTCACCTTTTTTGATTCTGCTAGGTACATAAACCTACAATAAAAAGTCTTACTTGGAATAATAGCTCAGTTCAAAACCAGGGCACAGAGAGGATGGAGCCTGATACTCCCACCCCAAAATGCACCAGCAAAATAATATAACACCATTTCTTCCTGCAAAGCCATACTAAAGAGGGGTAAACTTTATGCATAGAAACAAGCTCTTATTTACTAGGGATAAAAACTCATAATTTTTTACAATGCAGGGGCACCTCCCACCTTGAACATAGTCATGTGAACACAACTTAGACTCCAAGTGATTAGACAGTGATTGTCCAACCCAGAACCCTAGATCCCAGACTTAGAACTGACACAGTTCTCCACAACAGCTCCAGGAACTGAACTCCCTCTGGGACATTATTAATACTGCTCTGACTTCAAACATGTGCCAGTTTTGACATGATATCCTGACAATAAGGAAATGGCAACAACTTGATCTAAGAGCAGTTTGTCTTACATCACCATCTAATGATAGGATGAAGTCAGAAGACTTGTCATCCTTTGATCTGTCAAACACTAAGATCTTTATCTACAGAAGACTGATTGTGACAACCATGACTGTACAGAACTTATCCTGGGACCAATAGAAAAAGTCCTAGACCTGCACAACAACCAAGATTTCTAATTCCAGAGGCCTGACTGAGACAACTGCAACTGAACATGTCTTCTGGAAACATAATGAAAGACTCTATCCTAGGCTTCATCCTAGGATCAGTGCAAAAACCAAGATCACCAACTATAGAAGATTGATTAAAACAACAGTGATGGAACAGAACTTCTAGAACCATCATAGGCTCCATTCTTTGACCTGTGAGATACCAAGATCTTTAGATAGAGGTCTGATTTTATCATCCATGATGAAACAGAAGTTTTCCATACACCACGAAAGGACCTAGGGGAGAGTAAATGAACATGTATGGAGTCTGTAGTTATTCCAATGACAGTATACTTCAAGGGCCAAGAAATCCTGTATCTCTTAGGCCAAGGAAATTCCCTATCAAATTTCCCCAATATTTACTGTGCCTATGCAGAAAGAAAAAAAGGGGCAGCACAAAATAATTGGGGGGTGGTTGTTATTGTTGTTGCCGTTGCTTTCATTTTGTGTAATTGTTTTGTTTTTATTTCAGGACCATGGTTATTGTGTGGTGGTTGTCTTGATTGCTGTGGTGCTTTCTGGATCTTTTGTTTGATTTTTCTTTTTGTATTGTTGTTGTGTCTTTTATCTTTTTTCCTTTCTTTTCTCAAATAAATATTTATAGCCTCTAAAAGGACTCCACCCATTTTTGTCTGTTTGATTTTTACCCCATTTTTTTTTCTTTCTTCAAACAGAACTACATAACTTGAACCATCTTGTTCCACCTCTCAAATTGAGGGAGAAATAATGGAGGGTACCAAGACCAAACAGTTGTATGATCACTAAGTAGTAACAAAAATGATGGAACTTAAACACCAAACCATAAACCAATGACAACAGAATCGATACCTAATCTACAACAAGCTAGACATAAAGGGAACCATTTATACTAGCAGCCCGAGGGGTAAGGGAGGGGAATATGGGATGCATGCTGAGAACGGGGGTGGAGGGAGGAGAACTTTGGTAGTGGGAATTACCCTGATTCAATATTAATAAGTACCTAAAATATTACTGTGAAATATTTGTAATCCATTTGGTCAAAATAAAAATTATTAAAAATTGTGCTTATAAATTGACTTGGCACCATTTCTACAACTTAGTAAATGCTTAGTAGATGCTAATCATTGTCTTCTTTTAATAATTTTTATTAAATTGATTTCTCTATGGGAAATAAGTAAAGGATCTATAGTGTGGAAGTACTCAAAGCTAAGTGATGGAGGGAATAAGAAATACCTGTTCAACTAGGTAAGAGAGAAATAGGAGAGTATATTAGTAATGAATGTGTACATGGAATAAAGTGTAAATTTCGATCCCATTTTCCTTACAATATTTGATTTATAGAATACAATTTAATATCTAGATGATATCCAAAGAACCTAGAGTAATTTACTATAAAATTTCATACCCTCTACCTGACATATATGCATAGTATACATTCACACAATTATATATACTATTGTAATATATTGTAATATAGATATTATTATAGATCATCTATACAAAATATTTGTTTAATAATTTGTTTGTTTGAATTGCATGTCAAAATACAAAACATTATTTTTAAAATATTTTGCATAAAATTGATTTGCAGGGACTGTCATTAACAATATTGTATCAAAAAATTGTCAGGGTTCTGCAATGAGGAAAATAAAACAGGAAAATTAAAATTGCTTCTAAGTCTTGTAGTTTATTTAAAAATTAATGCAATTTTTTTTTTGATTTTTGGTTTTTGGGCCACACCTGGTGATGCTCAGGGGTTACTCCTGGCTATGTGCTCAAAAACCGCTCCTGGCTTGGAGGACCATATGGGATGCAGGGATCGAACCATGGTCCATCCTAGGTCAGTTGCAAGCAAGGCAAGCGCCTTATCGTTGCACCACAGCTCCGGCCCCCAATTTATTTAATCATAACCTTATTTTAATATGTAACATCATTATTTGATATGGAATAACCACTGCTGGTCAATGAAAATTGCCATTTTCACCTTTTTTCCCTCAACACTGCTAACAGTCACAAATTTTTTGATAAATCAAATGCCTTTTAGGTATAGACCAAACAATAACAAAGCATTTTTACTCACCCTTCTAGTTATCTTAAGTTCTCACTTACAAAATATTATGAATTTCAACATACAAGATGACTGCTTAATTTGTTTTTATTTTTATATTTTTTAAATATATTTTTTATTTTTGTGACATGATCATAGTTGGGTTACAGTCACAAACAGAACACCCCCCTTCACCAGTGTAACATTACCCCCGCCCCTCTTCCCAGTCCCTGCCTGTATTCGAGACAGGCATTCTACTACAGTTATTTGTTTTTAAGTTGAGTAAATTGTATTTTTTTTCCTTAAAGGATAAGAGTAAAAAAATATAGTAAAGGTGTGATAGTGGTAATTGCTGTTGTTTGCATAGGTTCAGAAAAATATGAGAAAAATGGAAAAAAATCCTTGGCCTGATTACAAAAAGGCCTTACCCCAGAAGTTTATTGGAATAAGACTGACTCTAATTTGTTTTTAATCAGCCAACTAACTATGCATTATATATAAAAAGTAATTTGGTACATAATTTATAGGTTTTTATTCAACTAATTTTTATCTAAGTAACAATATTAATAACTTTTACTAATAGAATAAATATAAAATTTAAATCTCCACAACAAATGGACCTGTTTATTTTTGATATACACAAACTCAATGAAGTCATTCAAAAATATATTATATTATTTAGAAATTACTCTAGTGACTTAAAATTAGTATATAAATGTTACAATAACAAAAACTATTATAGACCTAAGATATAATGACCTTTATTTTACAAAGAATATTATACAGAACTTGTAATATATTTCCCTGGGTTTTATTTATAATCTCTTTGAATTTAGTAAGGCCTGTGAGAGCTTATTAAAAACTCTATAATTCCCTCAATAACTACACATATTTTTACATAAACAACAATTTTATGTGATCTTATTAACTCATGTGCTCTAAAGCTTTTTAATAAACCTCATATTTGGAAGCAACCCCTTGTATATTTAGAATATAGTTAATTATCATAAATTTAATTTCCAAATTATTTTTTGAGAAAATTAAAAACATACAAGAATCTAGCCAGAAAGCTCTTTAAAAAAAAAAAGAGGATACCTGGAAAAGAACACACATCTTACTTCATAGTACAGACTTTTTAAGATATTTTATAGATGACATAAAAATATGCTTATATTCCTCTGGTTTCAACAGAAAAATCAGTTACTGTGGCTTGCTTCAGAAAATAATCTTCAATACACTTTAACCTCAGTCTTTCTTTGCCTGGGATAATATTGTCTCAAAACAATCAGCTAAGAAATAACTTTTGGCCACACTGTTTTCTAATTTATTCACATTGTGAAAATAATTAGCAGATGTGACTTGCTTGAGTGTGTCTATGATACTCTTGAATATGTCTGAGTTCTATGACTTAGCAATGACTTTTTGTCGTGTATAGAAAAGTAATTATGTATTAAGATAACAAATTCTCATTGAGTTCCTACTGTGTATGGAATAGTGCCAGGGGGGAGACCTAGTGAATAAATCACACCTCTGCCTTTAGACAGTCCAGTGAGAAAAAGAAACTACAACCTCCAAAAAAATCACAAATAACTATGAGTCATAATTTTATGAAGATGAGATACATAGATTTACAAAGTCTATCAGAAAAGATAGTGATTATGCTAAGATTATTAAATGGAATGAAAGTGAATGACTGGATGAATGAGTGAGTGAGTGACTGAGTGAGTGAGTGAGTGAGTGAGTGAGTGAGTGAGTGAGTGAGTGAGTGAGTGAGTAATGAGTGAGTAGGAGAAGAAAAGCATTCCCTGTGCAAAGGCTTGTCTTGCTTCGCTTGATTTTGCCTCCTACATTTGGGTCTGTGCCCACATGTTTGTATCTTGTTTAATAGCCTATGCAATGACCTTATGACTAAAGTGGATATGAGGCACAAGTGTAGTTCATATAGCTTACCTCAGAACTTTGTAGTTCCCCCAAGACACCTCCCCATCTAGATTGGGAGACAATTTGATTGGAAGGAGTAACTATAGATTAGGGCTTGAGAAGAGATAACTATTACCAATAAACACATTGCAAGATGACTCCATTCTCCAGACATCGTGTTCTTATTAGGACAATCTACCTCTAAAATGTTAGCACTTATTTTCAGATATTATCAGATAGTTAACTAAAAAGAAAATTATAGGGGTGGAAGCAATAGCACAGAGAATAGGGCATTTACCTTGCACTCAGCTGACCCAGGTTGAGTTGGTACAGAAAGCATCCAAATGTTTGGTTTCTAAATAGAACAAAAGTAATTTCAATGTGGGGACTTAGGGGTTGAATTCAAGTAAAGGCACTAGAACTAGGAATTTGAAGGGCATTTTAAGAGAAACAAAATATTCTGGAAAAATGGGAAGACCTTGTATTTTAGCAAGTTGAATGCCTAGACCAAGGCCAAACAAGACAAACATTTAAACAAAGACCAAATTAAACAAGTCAGAACAAACTGTTTCTACACTGGACCACACATCTTTTTCCTTATACATACCTGTAAAGACCACCCTTAGAGTCACAGTGGGAAGTCACTTCAACATGCAGCTACATATTCCTTAGCATCTAGAACACATATTAAGAGAAAATTTTACTGCCATCTGATCTTGATATCAAACTTCAGACATTCTCAACAAGTCTCCCCTGTTTTTGTTTTGTCTTCTTATATACCTGAGTGAAAAAGGTGCCTATAAAGAGAAACTTTAACTTAGTTAATTCCTCGTGGCTATAGTTCAAGACCCTACATGTCCAAATTGAACATAATAAGTTAAGGAACATCCCAGACTCCTGCCAACTGAATCCTGTCTTTAGTTCTGTTTGATGACCAAAAATGTTACCTTATATTTTATTAAATTCTTATATTTTCGAGTAAGTTAAACTGTTTTATCTCAAAATAAAACAGAGCTCTTTTGAATCAGTTAGCTACTTCCAATGTTCATAGATGACCTGTTCTCTAAACTATTGTTATCTAGCTTACTGATAGGAACAATGTGAATTCAGGCCACTATTCCACATAAAGTTATTTCACCTTCCAGCTGAGTAACAGTTCCCCTTTAAAAAGCATCAGAGAACCAAAATTACTAGTTGAGACCTGACTCAACTTGTTCCTCTCTTGTAGCATAAGATTAAAGCATTTTTTCACCTACTCCTTTCCCCCTTGTTAATCCTCTATCCGGCTGATTCATAACAGCTGTTAAATAACTAGACATTTAGGTAAAGGCAAACTGAACCTATAAATCAATGCATGTGATATAATAAGCAACTCTTTCCGGCATGGCTTGCTCATATTGTCTTGGTTTGCTTTTTAATGCTGACTTCAGCTGCAGCATCTGTATGGAAGGCTTTAACACAATTGTAAATACTAATCTCCAGGCTGCTAATGTCATTATGAAAATGGGTATAAGGAAATGAAATGCACAATGCATTCTTAGATGTGGGGTGGGAGATTTTGAAGACATATGTTTCCTCTGAGCTTTTACAAGTCTCCTAAGCATGAATATTTGTCTTGGATTCTTGTAAATGACAGAAGCCAACATCAGCTAGTTTCAGTGAATAGTGGGATTATAAGAATATGGGATGCCTTACCAATCATACTATAGAGATATGAAGTGGGGACTCTGAAGATAAATAACAGTGGAACTGTGGGGATGTACATATTTTCTCTTCATTTCATTTCTCTTCATGTGAAGCATTAGTGCATCTATTCATTCTCAGAAGAATCTTCTCTATTTTTGATATCTTGGGAGCAGCTTGTCTTGATACAGGCCTAAAGAATTTGTTGGAACCGAAGTTATAGCACAATGGGTAGGGCATTTCCTTGTATGCAGCCAATCCGATTTTGCAAGCCAGCATCCTGAGACTACCAGGGGCAATTTATAAACGCAGAGCCAGGAGTAACCCCTGATTGCCACCAAATGTGGGCCAAACCTTCCTCCCATAAAAAAGAAATTGTGCTGAATTCATTATTAGAAATAAATAATCCAGGCTTGAGATATGGTATAGTGGATAAAGCCCTTGTGTTATAAATGGCTGAAGCAGGTTCTGTCCTCAGCACCACCCCATGTGATCCCCCAACCACAGCCAGGAATGATTTCTGAGTTCAGAGTCAGGAGTAACCACTGAGGACTGTCAGTTATGATGCCCTTAAAAAAATACAAATATATATACATATACATATATATACATATATATATATGTATATATATATGTATTCTGTCTGGTTGAAAATGCTGACACTGAGCCCTCATATTAGAGAGGCAGAAATCTTAAACAGAAATCTTTATTTGCAGTTATGTTGGAAGTATGACTCAATTTGTGAGAAAATTTATTGATCACCTTGGTGCTACCAGCCTTGAACCTTATCTTCAAGACAGGCATTCTATTTCTCTCACTCACTAGCATTGTCGTGATAGTTGTTAATGTAGTTATTTCTCTAACTGCACCCACCACTCTTTGTGGTAAGCTTCATATTGTGGGTCATTTCTTCCAGCCCTCATCTCTATTGTCTTGGGGTATTATTATCATACTGTCTTTTATTTTTCTTAAATCCCACAGATGAGTGAGACTATTCTTTGTATATCTCTCTCCTTCTAACTCATTTCACTCAGCATAATAGTTTCCATGTCCATCCATTTATAGGAAAATTTCATGACTTCATTTTTCCTGATAACTGCATGTTATTCCATTGTGTATATGTACCAGTTTCTTTAGCCATTCATCTGTTGTCAGGCAACTGGATTGTTTCAGATTCTGGCTATTGTAAATAGTGCTACAATGAATATAGGTGTGCAGAAGGCATTTTTTGTTGAGTTTTTATGTTCCTAGAGTAGATCCCCAGGAGTGGTATAGCTGGATCATATGGCAGTTCAATTTCCAGTTTTTTGAGAAATTTCCATATTGTTTTCCATAAAGGCTGGCTAGACAGCATTTCCATCAGCAGTGAATGAGAGTTCCTTTCTCCCCACATCTCCATCAGCACTGATTATTCTTATTCTTTATGATGTGTGCCAGTGTCTGTGATGTGAGATGGTACCTCATTGTTGTTTTGATTTGCATATCCCTGATAATTAGTGATGTGGAGTAACAGACACTCTGAAATTCATTTGGAACAATAAACATTAAAATATAGCAACCCTGAGGAAAAAGATGACAGGCATCCTTTTCCCCAACTTTAAATTGTATTACAAAGCAATATTCATTAAAACAGTGCTGTAGGCGTCCTGCATCTCAGCAATTCTCGTGGGTCATAGCACTACATGATAGGAAAGCAGGAGCACGAGTGGCCGAATATGAAATATGAAATAAATGTAACCACACAGAGAATGTGAGGTCAACATGTTTCTGGCAGGAGTGCGACAAGTTTAATTTTTTGAGCAGGGGAATTTATAGAGGCAAAATTAGCCACAGGTGAAAAATAATTGTACTCACAAAGCCTAGTATAACAATAACAATACCTAAGCTATGGGTATGACTAAAAATTCTAAGTAACAAGAGAGAAGGTCACAGCTCAAGGTAACTCTTAGCAAGCTTGCTTTACATGCAAAATCAGGATTAGGAGAAAATAGGAAATATCTAGAAACTTGGTCTTTCTAGGCTGGACTCTATTGTTTTAGAGGTTAAGTGAAGGGAGGTACCAAATCCCAGGAATGAGCTTCCCTATTTCTAAAGGAGGGTCAAAAGTCAAAATTTGTATTCTGGTTATGCCCTTGATTACCAGAAACTGCAGCTGCAAAGGACATATTTGAAAAGGAGAGAAAAATTGTCTTTGCTTTTAGGGCTGACTATATCCAGAAAAAGGGGTTCTCAAATAAACTTTGGTGCTGGAATTTCTGAGCCAAATTATTTGATAAAGGCTATTATTTTTTGCCTGATATATACAAAGGAAAGATAGTCAAATACTGGCTGAAAATGTAATGTCAGGCATCTCTTTGGAAATTTTTCAACCATCCACGCAGGGGAAAAAGGCATCCACAGCGGGCCTTTTGAGAAACCCCATGGGGGTTAAATTAGTTCTACCCACCAGAAAAATCTGAGGATACATCTGGTGGGCTAAGTCCCCTAAAAGCTTAGGCATGCCTTGGCAAAACAGCATGTACTTGAATAAAGACAGGCCCTCAGATCAATGGAATTGAGTATTCAGAGAATGTTCCCCAGGCATATAATCAATTAATCTTTGATAAATGGGAAAGAAATGCAAAATGGAGCAAGAAAAGCCTCTTCAACAAGTGTTGTTAGGACAACTGGTCAGCCAGAAGCAAAAAAGTGAACTCAGGCCTCCATCTAACACCATGCACAAAGGTCAAATCCAAATTAATTAAAGATCTTGACATCAGATCCAGAACCATAAGGTATATAGAAGAACACATAGGTAAAACACTCCATGACATTGAAACTAAAGACATCTTCAAGGAGGACACAGCACTCTCTAAACAAGTGGAAGTAGAGATAAACAGATGGGACTATATTAGGCTGAGAAGCTTCTGCACCTCAAAGGAAATAGTGACTAGGATACAAAGGCCACCCACAGAATAGGAAAAACTATTCACTCTATACCCATCAAATAAGAGGAGAATATCTAAGATATACAATGTACTGACAGAACTTAACAAGAAAAAACTTCTAACCCCATCAAAAAGTGGTGAGAAAAAATGAACAGACACTTTGTCAAAGAAGAAATACAATTGGCCAAAAGGCACATAAAAAAATGTGCCACATCACTAATCAGGGATATTTTTAATGCTCCCCAGGTAGCATGTAGGGTCTAAAATCACTGTTCTAGACTATGTGTTCATGTTACAGCATGTTAAGTACATGTGTTTTTTGTTTTGTAATTCAACTTTAATTTCTAGATTTTAGATTTAGCACATTCAGCACAACCTTTTAAGTATTATAATAGGAGAGAGGGCAAGAGTGAGTGAGAGAGAGAGTATGTAATGATGGAATGAGAAAAGATTTTAAAGAAATAATTCATGCACAAAATATTCAGTTATTTCAATTGGTTTTGCATGTACTAATTTTGTGGATTTTTTAGGTATTACATTTTTATATGTTTACCAAGCATATTATACATAATTTTTATGTATTATATACAGTACTAAAACTGCCATTGGAATATATATGTATCATTTTCCATTACATGTGTACTGAGTTAAAATTCATAACTTGTATGATGCTAGATTAAATCTTAATAAATTCAAACTTATAAAAACAAAACAAAACAAACAAACAAACAAAAAAAAGAAATAGCCTTTACAAGGTCAAAACTGTCGCTTTTCTGGCTGAAGCTCCCCTGAGACTGCCCAAAAAGGCCTAGCAAAATCTGTCCCCTAGAGGCCCCAGAAGAGCATGGTCGTTCTGCTTCACTTTGCGACCGTGTGCTCTTTCTAACTAATGAACACGCAGAAAAAAAAAAAATCACACTACAGTGTGACAATGGGGAAACCTTGGCAGGCAAACACCATGCACAGAGAATGAAGATGATAGCTCTGATGACCCAAAAAATACCAACTATCTGATTAATCTCTCAGATAAGGAGTTTAGAATAAAAATATTGAGGATCCTCGTGGAAATCAAAGAAAACATAGCTCTAGCTGAACAGAACACAAAGACAGAAATCAGAGAACTCCAAACTGAAATAACAGATCTGAAAAACATGGTAACTGAACTGAAAACCTCAATGGAAAGCCTCTTCAACAGGGTAACAGCAGCTGAGGACAGATTCAATGAACTGGAAGATCAAATACAGAACAACTACATACAGCAGAAGAGATTGGAAAAGAACCTTAAGGCAAACAGTAAGACAATGGAAAAAGTACTCAAGGAATGTGAACAAATGAAAATAGAAGTCTCTGATAAGCTCAACAGAAACAATATAAGAATCATTAGAGTCCCAGAGGCCCAGGAAGGAGATCTCAAGAAAGAATAAATAGTCAAAGATATCATCACAGAAAAACTCCCAGAGCTAAAGATTGCAATCAAATGATTAAAATGACAACACTCCCTAAAGCATTGGACAGATTTAATGCGATCCCTCTAAAGATGCCCATGACATTCTTCAAAGAAGTGGATCAAACACTTCTGAAATTCATTTGGAACAATAAATACCCACAAATAGCTAAAGCAATTCTTGGGAAAAAGAATATGAGAGACATTACTTTCCTAACTTTAAACTGTATTACAAAGCAATAGTTATCAAAACAGCATGGTGTTGGAATAAAGACAGACCCTCAGATCAGTGGAATAGGCTTGAGTACTCAGAGAATGTTCCCCAGACATACAATCACCTAATTTTTGATAAAAGAGCAAGAAATCCTAAATGGAGCAAAGAAAGCCTCTTCAACAAGTGGTGTTGGCACAACTGGCTAGCCACTTGCAAAACAAGTGAACTTCCTAAATGTCTTAAAAGTAAGTTACTTCTTAAAAGTAAGAGGGGTGCGAATCACTCGTCCCTGAAGCTGGAACAAGTTTCAGCATGCCGCATACCAGCATATAATATGACTCCCGACTTTTAGGAAGTTTTTCATGGGTTGTAGGGTCGTCTTACAGCCGGCAAATAGAGTAGACCCCCAGCTCACCAAAAAGAGTGTGAGTGCAGTTAGAGAAATAACTACATTGAGAACTATCATAAGAATTTGAATGAATGAGGGAAGTAGAAAGCCTGTCTAGAGTACAGGCGGGGGTGTGGTGGGAGGAGGGAGATTTGGGACACTGGTGATGGGAATGTTGCACTGGTAAAGGGGGTGTTCTTTACATGACCAAAACCCAGCTACAATTATATTTGTAATCAAGTTGTTTAAATAAAGATATTAATAAAAATAATGACTACATAAAACTCTCAACAAGAAGGGGATGGAAGGAACTTTTCTTATTATAAAAAAAAAAAAAAAGCTCAAAACTGTCCTGGCAGACTAAAATTTAGAGACCCAGGGAAGTACTATAGTTTGACTTTTGAAAGTGTCTCTTTGAAGAACTTCATTTTGTTCCTATTAAGTCAGCCCTTTTCTATTAGTCTTCAATTGGTTGTCTGAGGCCCGTTCATGTCTACATTATTCAGTGTGATTTAAATTTTAGTCCACTAACAAATACTTCACAGAAATACTTTGAAAAAGATTTGACTAAATATTTGTAATCTGTGCAGCCAAATTAAAATAAAATTAACCATCATGGGTACATCTCAAATTCTTTCATTTTGAAAGACATTCTTTTTTTGTTGTTGTTTTTTGTTTTTGTTTTTGGGCCACACCCGGTACTGCTCAGGGGTTACTCCTGGCTATGTGCTCAGAAGTCGCTCCTGGCTTGGGGGACCATATGGGACATGGGGGGATCGAACCACAGTCCGTCCAAGGCTAGCGCAGGCAAGGCAGGCACCTTACCTCTAGCACCACCGCCCGGCCCCTCGAAAGACATTCTTGCAGTAATAATTTTCAAACACAAAAGAGAAAAGAGCTGGAAGTTCCAGCTCACCTCAGGAAGCTCACCACAAAGAGTGATGAGTTTAGTTAGAGAAATAACTATATTTTGTACTGTCCTAATAATGAGAATGTATGAGGGAAATGGAGAGCCTGCTTAGAGTACAGGCGGGGGTTGGGTGGGGAGGAGGGAGACTTGGGACATTGTTGATGGGAATGTTGCACTGATGATGGGTGGTGTTCTTTATATGACTGAAACCCAAACACAATCATGTATGTAATCAAGGTATTTAAATAAAATAAAATGAAAATTCTTTCATTTCCTCTGCTTGTTTAGAGGGAATTTTTCCCTCTAAAACTACTAAGTTTTTCCCCTAACTACTAAGATTTTCCCCTCTAAAATTTTTGAGTTTTATGTATGTTCTAAAAGAATTTGCTCTATAATACTATCCTTCCATGGTATGTGGATTATTGCTGCTGTTCTAAAAGAAACAAGAAAAACAAACATGAATTAGGAGGGTTAAAAATCTGATTTTCAAGCAAAATTTTACAATGACCTGCAGATGATTCTGCACCAGCTCTGCCTTAGTCTGCCAAAACTGTTGTTTTCCATTTGCCTCCTGTGAATGTCTTTTAAAAAGCTGAATGGCATTTCTGTTAAATAAATTTACACATACATCTGTCCTTAAGAGAATTACATCCAATAAATCAAAATTAATCCCAGATAAAAATGGTCGTTCTAACCAACAAATTCTCTTTTAAATATGAATGCAATGGCTATGCCAGTATGTACTTGCACTTCTCAAAGTTATGATTTCAATATTTTAATTTAATCTAAGTTCTTTATTTTAGATTTGGGTTTTGAGTTACATGCCGTAATGCCCCGGGATTGCTTCTGACTAAAGGGGTTATTCCTGACAGTGTTTTGGAGACTTTAGATGTGCCAGGAAATGAATTCATTGCACAAAGCACAAGACAAGAATTTTACCTCCTGGGGCCGGGAAGGTGGCGCTAGAGATAAGGTGTCTGCCTTGTAAGCGCTACCAAGGAACAGACCGCGGTTCGATCCCCGGCGTCCCATATGGTCCCCCCAAGCCAGGGGCGATTTCTGAGCACATAGCCAGGAGTAACCCCTGAGCATCAAACGGGTGTGGCCCAAAAACCAAAAAAAAAAAAAAAAAAAAAGAATTTTACCTCCTGTAATATCTCTGAGTTCTGACCCAAGTTCTTAAGGAAAGATTTGTAAGGTATTTCCTTGCTTGCATAAATAAAAATTTGTTTTAGCATAAAAATACTTTCATTATCATACCTTTTAAAAATGTCCTCAATCTGCTAGATCCCAAGCATATAAAAATAGGCGTTGTATCAAAGTATACAATGTACCTGCAAAACAAGTTTTGTGACCAAGGTGATTTTGATAACAATATCTGAAACTGGACTGTAATTTTAGAATATGCTAGAATTTTAATATAGTTATTGGTTTTCAATTAATATATAAAATTTATTTTATTTTCTTCTTTAATACAGAGGGTATATTTCACTCATTAAATTTGGTGGTTAGTTAAGCCTATACATTTTAAGTGAATCTTTGAATAATAATTTTGGTGTGCATACTATTATGTCAAGTTATCTGTCATCTTTATAATTAATCTAAATTATCAATAATATATTCTTCATAAACCCACTTTTAAAAAGACAATTATTCACTTCAAAGTTAATAATCTCATCTCATAGGCTTCAACAGCTGCTATTATTTAAGGGATAGGTAATGCCCTCTCTAAACTGAAAGACACAATTTTTCCTGATTTATTAAGAGTACTTAATATATTGATTCATAGACTTTTTCAGGAAATAAAGGTATGGCATGGTTTAGTTCAGAATAAATTAAAGCTGAAATTGGCCAAAAATTTTTTGTATAGGCAAGGACTGTTACCCCAAAACCTAAAATTAAGGCTTTAGTTTAACCTTCCCCAAAATTTAACTTATTTTAACTCTTATTTATTAGATTTGCAGAGTATGTCTCAGGTTATCAACATATAAGGGGAATTTATTACCCATTCTGGCACTCACAGGTATGCAATTCACCCTTCTTAAAAATCTGCTTGCCTGTTCCTTATAAAAAAAAATTGGACTTTGCAGATAAAATGGGTACTTTGAGGATTTTAAATCGGATGGCTAATTGCCAATAAAGCTCTTTCTCAAGTCTTATTTGCATCTCACTTGACTTGTATTTAAGCAACAGTGGAACTGGATTGTCTATTCAAAAATCAATTAAAATTTAAATGTTGTGCTTCTAGAGAGATAGTATAGGGAGTAAGATACTTTCTTTGCATGCAGCCAACTTTGTTTCTACCCACAGCACCAAATATGCTTTCCCAAGCCCTTCCAGAAATAATCCCTGAGTAAGAACCAGGAGATACCCATGAGCCCTCTCTGATGTTACCCCTCAAACAAACAAAAAAATACTTTGAAAGTTGCCCTTAGATGTAGGGGCAAAAAAACAAGTTGACAAGGTAAGAAATTATTTCCCTGTGGGAGTGTTGAAAAATACTCATTTGGGAGTATCAAACTATTTACTTGAGTAAGTAGTTCTTTACATGGCTTTAGAGTAAAAGATTTCCATGGTGATTAAATAAAGCACAAGTTCTAAGCAATGTGTCAAGATTATTTGTGAGGTACATGGTGAATAATTTGTTATTATCAAAACAAAAAGTAATCATAGGTCATAATATTCACTTCTAAAATGACTGGAGAAAAATGAGGTAGATCTTATGTCTAGTTTCCGAGTTCAAAGCCCACTATATATCTACCTCTTTTCTTGCTAAACACTCCTGGTAACAGGCAGGGGTTCTCCAAGCTTCACCTCTGTTAAAATACTGAATTTTTAAAGTAAAGTTGCTTCCTGTTTTCTTCTTTTCCAACACTTCTAAGTAAAATTTTCTTATTCTCTGAATCAGCTTTGTCCCACTTGTTTTTTTGTGCTGAACACAGGCAAAGGAACAAGCAAAGTAATAAAAAATAAAAAGGAAAATTATACAATAAAGAATTGAGACAGATAAGGGGAGAGGGGCAGGAGTTAATCAGTCTGGGTTTGTGAGAAATTTGAAGGGCAATGGTACATGGATGAGTTAGAAGCTGAGGATGTTATGGGAAAACTTGGAAGTGAAAAAAGAGCAGGCTAAAGAATTTATTTTAAGCATATTTCTGAGTTTCATGGATTTGGGTTGTTCTGAAAATCTCTAGAGGAGGGCAGTGAAGAATTGCTTCTCTACTGTTTTTATGCCTGAATTTTTTCCCTCAGATGTTTCTTTGAATGAGTCCATGCAGAGCTAGAGCTACAAGGAAGCTCAGATTTAGTGAGATTATATTCCTAAAAAGTATTAATTTACATTTCATTTTAGTTATAAATATTGATTAGATTTACCCGAAGCTACTTACATATCATTTTGAATCATTGAATAGCTAAATAAAACACTGTTATCTTTCTCTAGTAACCAAATTATCTATCCAGCTCTATAGTGACTGGGCCAGAACTCTGCAGAATCTCGCATAGAATGGAATGTGAGGGCTAAATTCTCAGGCAGAACATTTTTCCTTTCTCTTAAGGCTGTCTCTAAAACATATTTAACCCCATTAGTCACAATAGCATTCAAAGAAAAGCACAATATATTCAGTCCTGGTGGCAAGAAAAAAACCTCTTCTAATGACATAAATCTATCTTTAGAGTAGCTTGATAGGCTTTAGAGATAGAATGTAAGCCTTGATAGCTCTATAATATCAAATTTTGTATTTCTATGTTGGGTTCTTATGAGGGCTAAGTGAATCGATACAAGAAAATATAAAGGGGACAGATTGATAGCACAGCAGGTAGGATGTTTGCCTTACACATGGCCAACCCAGCATCTATCCCCAGTATTCCATGTGGTCCCCCAAACCTGACAAGAATAATTTCTGAGCACAAAACTAGGAGTAACCCCTGAGCACTGCTAGGACAGTGCAACCAATGCTCAAAAATCATTTGTTCCTATTTTTATTCCATCTTATAATAAAGTTGTTGATGTTTATGAGATCAAAATATTTAAAACTGATCAGAGATTTCAATAGTAACAAAATAGTAATAGAAAACTTTACCAGTCTTCTATCACTGTTGAATAAATTAACTCAGCAAAAACACAGCAAGAAAATATTGGTGTTGAAGAAATGGAAGTGATTGATCTAGCAGACATTTATAGGACCTTCTATCCCCTAATGTTTAGTGTACATTCTTCTCCAGTTCATACAGGGCATTTATTCTTTAAAGCACATATCAAACACATTGCTGTTTTAGTATACATTCTTCTCCAGTTCATACAAGGCATTCATTCTTTAAAGCACACATCGACCACATGCTGGGTCACAAAACATAACTCCATGAAAGCAAGAAGATACAATTTCTTGTATCAACTATCCTCTAAGATCACAGTGCTTGAAAATATAATATTAGAAAATATAATATTATAAAAATAGGGACAAAATTCAAACACCTGAAAATTAGACATAAAAATAATAATTATCAATTATTTTCTCAGTCAAAAGCAAAAAATTAATTTCTTTATTTTTTATTTTTAATTATGAGAACAAAGATGCAAAGAAAGAGGACAAGGTAAAGTTACAGTGGAAGAACAATCACCCATAAACAGAATTCTCAGAAATCCCCTTGCTGATATCTTAACTTTGAACTTTCAGCCAAAGAACATTAAGAAAAATAAAACAGAACCCATGTACAATTTGTCCCTCATTTCCCCAGATTGTAATACATAATGTTTCTTAGCAGCACACAAAGCAATATAAAGCCATTAAACTTATGTAACTCCTTAAACATTGAAGGCATAGTACTTTTTTTACATTTCCATGCACATGCATATTAGTTTAAGTTAACCTCAAAAGTTTAAGTGGGTTGTTTTTCTTAAAGATTAGAGTCAAAGGAGCACAGTAAAAACGGTGTTAGAGTGGCAATTATTGTTTGTATAGGCCCACCAAAATATGAGGGACGTGGAAAGGAAAAGCCTTGACCTAAATACAAGGAGATCCTACACCTTTCCTGGCATAAGACCAACTCTTGGCTCCAGGCAAACTAGTTTGTCCAATCCAAGTCATTGTCTATAGTGCCAATACACTTTTATTTTTTAAAAAGTCTCTGTTGTTGGTATCATGTTTCTGTATTAAAGATACTGGAATCTGCATATCCTACATTGCAGTCAGGATGGTACAGTGCGTCCTCTAGTTTCACCTCATAAGTAAAGGGCAATACAGAGAGCCCTGTACTGTAAACAGGTCGTTGTTGTTATCAAGTCTTCATAGTGTTAAGGGAAGTCTCTTTGGAGCAGGTTGATGTCAGAGCAGCAGTAGGGTTTTCCCTGGTAGAGGATTTCTTCCAGGTGTTGTTATACAAAACCTTGGGTGTTTAGTAGATAGCTTCCCTGGTTCAGGGGTGAATGGAGAATGCCCATTCTTCTGAGGCCTGTGCTAGGTCATTATATCAATGTTCAGGGTATAAGGTCACATTGCACTATAAGATTTGTGTGTTTCAATCTCTATTAGATAAGAACTTATTTGTATGTATAGTATTTTCCCATTTTAACGTGCCTATGCAAACAAGGAACAATGCCATGTGGCATTATAGGGGCATATGGGGGCTCTAAGAAAAAGCCCAACAATCCCCATGACATGGTTCAATCATAAGCATTAAACTGAGGGACTCTTTCACCAAAATTCCTTATTGAACAGCTCAAAGAGAAGAAAAGATAAAAAGTGGGTAGAATCGTCACTGTATAAGAGAATATTTAGTAAGAGTTATAGCAGTCAAAGAAAATACACATAAATTATTCAAAAGACATATGTGTTCATTTTATGTCTTTTGAAATAGTTGGGGGTTGTTAAATCCAATGCACGACTTTGCTCTGTGATTAGGATTGTGCAGTACTGAATTTAAAAAGAGTAAATGTGGGGTACTGATGGTTGGGGTTGAGAGAGTTAAGGAGTAAAAATGAGCTTTGTAGGGGTGTGCGAAAGGGCAGAATACAAAATGGACATTCTTCATACACAAGACATAACTTAAGAATAGGGAATACTATTAATATATACTGTGAGTGCTGGGGCACTAGCCCCCGCGCGGTTTTGAACATGTAGACTGGTAAGAAATTGCCAGTGACTACCTTAGTGCAACCAAGCAAATCTCAGCACACCCCAAGTTAAGACTCCAGATCAAGAAAGGATTCGGTAGAGAACAGGAAGCCAGGATCTGCCCGCCCTCCACCCTGTGCCCTTCCCACCCTAGTGCTGGGGGAAGGGCGGGTAAGCTTGGGACCCCTCCAGGAGGGACCACCCAACACCCACCATTTCTGGCTGCCTGGGCTGGCACCCAGGGAAGGCCTGGAGGCCGGGGGCAGAAAAGGGGACGACTGGGGGCCTATCAAGGCTCCCAGCACCCCCAAGCTAGGAAGAAGGCCTTTGACATGGGGTCTCTCCAAACCCCATGCCGGCTACAGCTAGCCTCCAGATCAAGAAAGCAATTAATTTTTTTCAATTAATAAAGCAGAGTAAGTAAATTTCTGTCTTGAAATGCATGGACCCTGAATTGGTACACTGATACTGGTGATGGACTGTATTTGGAACACTGTATGAAACTCAATTATGAATAACTTTGTAACTAACTGTGCCTTAATTAAAATTTTTGTTAAATTACTTTTTTTTGTTTTGTGAACATTTTTTTAATATTTTTTATTGAGACCATTTGCAATTACAAGATTTCATAGTTGTATTTCAGGCATATAGTGACAGTGAATTAGTGAACCACCAGTGTTGACCTCCCTCCACATGTTCCCAGCAAGCATCCCATATCTCTGCCCTTTGCCCCCTGGTCTACCAGTGTTACAAGTTCATTTTATGTTTAGATTGTTGTATTCACCATTAAAAATCTTCATTATAGCATATACTAATAAAAACAATTTAAAATTTTTTGCAAAAATATAGTATTCTTTAGTTCCTTTGTTATACACGTTGTGTTAGAATAAAATCATTTTTATAGTAGAAAAACTTTCAACTTATTAAGTTGCCATTAGTATTTTCTATCTTAAATAGTAACAATACTATTAGATAAAACATCAATATTCATGTGCCTTGGTATTTAACATGTGTTACCAGATGCCAAAAATGTAGGTATCTGCTACAAATTTGTTTGAAACACAAAATATCAGATTTTTACCAGACATTTGGAGTTGGAATCTGCATATAATTTAATCCACAGATGATTTGTAATCATATCAGAGTTTGAGATACATTAGGTTAGTTCATAGTTTTTCAAGTTACTGCTTATTAGTATCATCACAAATGTTTATCAGATATACATATTCTAGATCCTATATAAGATATAGCTGGATATCTGTTTTACAGTTTCTTTTGGGAAGGAGGGCTTAGACCATATCTGATGATGCTCAGAATTTACTCATGACTGTGCTCAGAATCACTGGTACTGGCTCTGTGTTCAAGATCACTCCTAGTGATTGGACCAGGGTATGCCTTACGTTCTGAATTATCTCTCTGGCTCCTAAATGCAATTTTTAAAATAATATTCAATAAAATTGTGATTCACATAAAGGCTTGAAATATAAAGAGCTTTGCACTTGGTGTATCAGTATCTTTGCCCACTTACTGTTCCATTTATATTTAACCCCTTAGTCTTGCAATGATTGAGTTTTCTGTTTTTACTGGGGCTGATGAACTTCTTTGTTTGCTCTTACTATCTTAACCTTCCTGAGTCATCCAAAATCCAGGTTTATTCAACTTGTAAAGCTCTTTCTGAGTCAATCTTATTATTTATTTGTAGCCTTTCAATGTCTCTATTAGATTATTACTACATCTTTAAACAAAAAGTTCTTCTGAAAAGGACCACTTGAGAGTATCTCTGTAGCTTATTCCTGGGAGATCCTTTATAGTCACTTTCTTATAATATCTTTATTTAAGTACGATGATTATAAACATGTTTGTAGAAACTCAATTATAGGCACTTTTTAACTTCCAAAATATATTTAAATTTATAATGCATTTCCGACCTAGTTCGAGGGAAAAAGCAATGTAAGAGAAAACTTCTACTGTCTTCTTTGCCATATGAATAGCTTTTGGCCTTAGGCAGATTGTGTAACCTCTTTTTTTCTTCACTGCCTTCTTACCTCACCTGTGAAATAAGGCAGAACCTCAGACTGTCCGTTGAAACCTCTCCAACTATGTTATCCATTATTCTGTCAAGTCAACATATATCATAATAATCACCATTTAGTTTTTCTACACCTCCTCCTTCTTTCATCTCTTTTCCTCTCCAATCTGTCATCTCTTTGAAATCACCTGCATACACCTCTCTTACAACAGTTTCTAGTAAAAATGAAATGAATTTAGAACATTCTTATCGGAGACATTTACTTTCATCGAGAGTTCAAAATATGCTTGCACTTAAGATGATTTATCTGTCACAGCCAAAGCATCATGTTCTATTAATTAACTCAATATTAATTACCTAGTTAAGTGGGTGCAGGTGAAATAAATAGGTGTGGGGAAAGAGCCATACTTGAGAAATTTAATAGTAGCCACTTAATTTAACTACCAACTGAGATCATCTGGAATAAATGAAAACAAAAGAATAAGGTAGAATCTCAAAAGTTTTACCTGTAGAGGGAAGTATTCAGTGAATATTAGGAATCCTGTAAAATTAAATGATCCAATGAAATATAAGCTGCATAATTTCAATTCCTGCCATCAAAATTACCTTATTCATTTACTATTGCTAAATTTAATAGGATTGAATAAACCTATTTTATAACCTCTAATGTTTTCCAAAGTGGAATAGAAATACAAGGTGTGAACTAAATATCCAAGCCACAAAATCAACTACAATAAAATCATGAGGCACAATCAAATTTAAAATGGTGCCTGTTTTGATGCCAGGCTGGAGTGGGGGTGGGGGTGTTGGTGACAAAGGATGGGACTCAGGGAACATTAGTGAAAGAAGGTTGACACTGATGGTGGGAATGATGCTGAAACACAGTATGTCAAAAACAAAACTATGAATAACTTTGTAAATCATAATGCTTTAAATAAAAACATTTTTAAGAACCTAAAAAAATGCAACGTGCTTGTTGAATTTGGCAAAATGACATTATACTTTTAAGACTTATTAAAAAAGTCCCTGGATGCTGCACTTAAAAAGCTATTATGGGTCTCTGGTGATAATAGACTTTGTTGTGCTGTTTCCTGCTATATTTGCATCCTGTTTTGCATAGCTATGTGATATATTCAGTAGGAGCAGAAGCATTAGAATTAGACAGAACTGGATTTGTATCCTGACTCAATGTTATTTTAAAATATCTTTAGAATGTCTACCACGGAGAAAGGCAAGGGAGAGGATAGGGGAAGAGTCTCAGGGAAACTGGGGACATTGTTAGCATCAAATGTGTACTGTTGAAGGATATTGTACATTGTTTGATTGAAACTTAACCATGAATTCATAGCTGTATCTCATGGTGATCAATTAAAGAATTTATTAAAAAATAAAATAAAACATCAAAGGAAAATAATATCTTTAGGTTATTCATCTGCAATGATCTCCACAGTACCTTTTTTTGGAGAATATTTGGGAGTAAACAAAGTAGTGACATATATCACATATCATTCATGCATACATTTAAACAGCAAATGTTTATTATGTGTTTTTACACACACAAGGTTCTCAGCCCTTCAGACTTGGACAGAATTAAACCAAGTGCATATGGTTATACCATCTCCAGAAGGTTGATTTTCAGATTCATAATTATATGAACCAATCTCTTAATAAATATCTATAGATAAAGAGAAAAACATTCTCTAAATTTTGCCTTTATCTGTATTTATATCTATATATCTATACTTATTTATATCTCATACTATTTCTGTTCCTCTGAAAAACCCCAACTAATACAATTCTCTTTAAGATGAAGTCAAACTTGTTTTGCAGTCTGAGTTTGTGAGGCAACATCAATTTTCTCTTTGATATTTCCAATTAAATAATTCATATTTAAGATTTAATAATCTGTAATGTGCATGGATTAAAAATAAACTGTAGCATGAGGCTGTAGTTCAAGTGGTTGATCACATCCTTACATGTGAGATTTTTTATTTTCACCCCTGTCCCTCATGGTCACAAGAATTATTTTAAAAACACTCATAAATCAAAGTTAGAATATTTATGTGGAGTGGACTTGATATTGTAGCATCATTACAACTATTGGCCAGAATGTGCTTTTATAGTTTTTTTGGAAAGACTGGTGGACATCAGGGAGAAATGTCTTCTCTCGTTTTAGAAATCTCAGGGTTTTAAGTGCCCAAGAACAGATGAATAGGTAAAGAAACTATGCAACATCTACACAATGGGATACTATGTAGCTGTTAGAAATAATAAAATCATGAAATTTGCTTATACACGGATGAATATGCAGAGTTATTGTGCTGAACAAAATGAGTCAGAGGGAATGAGATATAGAATTATCAACTTGTGGGATATAAAAAAGATAATATGATATTAATACTCAATAAAGTATGAGTCAAATATCAAGAGGACTGGTCCCTGGTAGGAAACTTGCCACAAAGAGTGAACTGCTGGTGTAACAGGACTCTTTTGTCTATAGCTGAAAACAAAAACTTTTTAAAAAAGGAAATATTTTACTAGGAACACATATTGGACATTTGGAGCACACATTACATATTGTACGTAGACAAATCTATAAAACCAGAAGTTTTTTCACTTCTCATGATATAGGCTTTATTCATTATAGACATTATTCAACAAACCATTGTCAAGCAATTTAAACTTCACTTGCTACAAATATAAAGAGCAAATAGCACTGTAAAACACAGATAACTTGTGATATAAATATCTGTGTTCTTACACTTTCATGACCAATTATTCAGTAAAAATCTCTAAGTGAATAACTATTGTAACTCATTAAGGAAATGTGTTGCAACATATAGAAATTACTCTTTCCACAGATACCAATGCAGGTAACAATTTAAGGAAAGAGATGGCATGAGTTTCTGGCCTCCCAAATTAGATTTTAAAAATAAATTGTGGTAGAAGGCAGATAAACTGCCTCTGTGACAATCTCACCACCACTATTTCCATAAGGACTTTTTCCCCTCCAAAACATGTTAAAATCTACTTTTGGGAAACCATCTTCTTAAAACATAACGACTGTCCATATTAGTCTTGCCTCTCAATACTTTAAAATGTCAACAACCTGTTTTGCCATCAGTAACTCATTTATCACCTATTACCATACCATTTACTCAATTGTGTTGCTATTAAAAGAGTACTACTAGGGCCCGGGGAGATAGCACAGTGGCATTTGCCTTGCAAGCAGCCTATCCAGGACCAAAGGTGGTTGGTTCGAATCCCCGTGTCCCATATGGTCCCCCGTGCCTGCCAGGAGCTATTTCTGAGCAGATAGCCAGGAGTAACACCTGAGCACCGCCGGGTGTGGCCCAAAAACCCCCCAATAAATAAATAAATAAATAAATAAATAAATAAATAAATAAATAAAAGAGTACTACTAGTGTTAACACATAAAGATGTGAGTGTGCAAGTGGATATTTAAAGGGTGTATGTTAAGGAAGCTTAATCAACTTAAAGCAGGAAAAAATAAGCAATCTTGTAAATTCTTATAAAAATCATACATTGCTGGGACTGAAATAATAGCACAATGGGGAGGGCATTTGCCTTGCATGCAGCCAGTTCAATCCCCAGCATCCTATATGGTCCCCCAAGCCTGGCAGGAATGATTCCTAAGTACAGAGCCAAAAGTAACCCCCGAGCACCACCTGGTGTGCCCTACCATTAGTAAAAGTAATGTAGCTCACTTAGAATTTGCTTTATAATTTTCCAAATATGACTCAAGTTAACTTAATATAAACAAATAACAGCTCAAGATATTAGTGATAGTTCACTGTAACTGAATTGGCTATTAATAAAACGACTTTATGGAAAATCTTAAAAAAATTTTGATATATCAGTTTTATGACATTTGGGTACCCCTTACCCTGGTATTTTATAAACTATGCCTACCTCAGTTTCTCTAATATGGTATATAAAAATAAATCTGTGTATAACCAATTTTCAAATATTAAAATTTCTTAAGAACTATTAAAAAAGAATTGTCAGGACTTTTCTTGGGAAGAAATGAATGAAAAAAAATCTAACAAAATACTAATGCATGGAGAAGAAATATAAAATTGCTTTTAGCAATATTTGTTAACCTTAACAGGTCTTTTCCAGAACTATGAGCCTGTTTTACAGTTAAAATTTAATAATGACAATTAACTATGTGAAAGCCTATATGTTTAAGTAACTTCCACTTTTTGGCACTAGCTAAAAGAATTTTCAAATTCTTTTGAAATTTTTTTTGAAAATTCTGAGAAGAATTTCAGAATTTTCTCCTATTAGTGTTTCTTCCAGTAAAACTTATTTGGTCACTTCTCCCTTATCCAGAGAACTCATAGCTATAAAGGCTCATGTTTCAGATTCCATAAAGGAATCTCACAAAAGTTTTGATCCACAAAAATTATTCTAACTCACAATTTTACTGATAATTAACTTAAATCTCAGAAAATTTGTCACTTGCCTTCTGCCATCTTGCCACCCACCTTCCATATTATCACATTCATCTGTTTAGTGACTTCTTGAGATTTCCACTTCTCATAATCTGTGACATGTATAGCAATGCTCCACCTAACATTTACCCCAATTTTCACTTTTCTATTCATTGTACACTAGATAAGATGCTGACATTTTCTCAATTTGTTCCAGTCCTTTACCCAGATTTTATCTTTAAAAAAAAAAAGAAATAAACTGAACTTGATTTTAAATTACATGATATGGTGTTTTTAAAAGGATGTTCTATAGGTTATTGTCAAGCACTTTATTTTTAGGCTTAGCACCCAAAGCATTAGGGCCACACTACCCACAGATTATCACCAAAGGGCCTTTGAGTCCCCAAACACACCAAAGAATCTCTTCCCACACAGAAATTGAAGAATTTTCAGGTTTCAGAAAATCCCTGGAAGAATATTTTGTTTGTCCCATATAGCCCTTTACCTAATTAGGGCTCAGCAGTGAAAGTAGAGTGTGGTAAAACTATGATTTAAATTACAGATCTTTTATTAGGCTTATATGTTCATGTACTTTAATAAGGAAGCCAGCTGGCATAGAAGATAATGAGTGAAAAAAGAAAAATTCTTAAAGCAAAAATAATAATGTACCACTTGTGCCAAATTCTGGGCTAGGTGCTTTCAATCCAAATAAAATTTTAAAGTGATCATTTGGGGTGGTTGGTTGCAGACTTGGTTCAGTTGCCTTTTTCATATGAATCCCAACACCAGTGGGGTGGTCCTAGTGTCCCCAGCTCTACTAGACTCAAGCAGCCCGGCTGAGAATCATAGGGAGTGATCACTGAGTACTGTTAAAGTGTGCCCCCCAAAAGAGTGTTCATTCTTCGCAGGCTTTGTTTCAAAGTGAAACATTAATATTCCAACCAGACTTCTGAGATATTTAATGCTTAAATGTATGAGTTCCTGACACAGAATGGCATAGCTGATAACTGATCCAAGTTCCAAAAATCCATGTTTTTTCTACTGCATATTGAAAGCTAAAATATGTCTGATTCATAAAATAATAACTTTGAACTGCTGGGGGTGGTGAACAAAAAGAAGAGGAGTTTTTCATTTGCATTTAAAAGGCTGGCTGGAGGGCAGAGGGGGAGGATTTTTAAGATGTTAAGACTGGCTAGGCAAGTTTTTGAAGTGATCCCATGAGGATACTGGGGTAAGAGTTTAGGGGGTGGGTTAACAGGATTGGTGGTTGAACTATTGAGAGTTGACATCAAGTCAAGTATGAGCTGAGTAGATGATGAACTATTAACAAGGTAAAGACCCCAAAGGTAACATTTGAAAAAGGACAAATAAGAATCTGTTAGCTGGCATTTTAAGAGGCAATGTTTGTGATGTTGCTTTTTTCTAATAATTTTATTAGCTTTTTTTTTTTTTTTTTTTTTTGAGCCACACCTGGTGAAGCTCAGGGGTTACTCCTGGCTTTGCGCTCAGATATTGCTCCTGGTTTGGGGGACCATATGGGATGCCGGAGGAATCAAACCATGGTTCATCCTAGGTCAGCTGCATGTAAGGCAAGCACCCTACTGCTGTGCCACCACTCCTGCTCCTTTTATTAGCATTTTGCTAATACAGTTTCAATAGTGTTTTTATAGTATTGATATATCAAAGTGACTGCATTCCCCCATTGAAGATTACAATTGTTTTGTCATTTCTAAGCCAACCTTCATTTCCCCTACCACTGCTCTCTTGAGTTAGTGTGGGAGAGGAGACAGATGGGGGCATTGGTGGTGGAAATGTTGCACTGGTGAAGGGCTGTTTTTTTTTTTTTTTTTTATAATTGAAACCCAACTACAACCATGTTTGTAATCATGGTGCTTAAATAAATATATTATTTAATAAAAAAACAAATTAAAAAGAAAACATCTATATACACCAAAGACAAAATATATATTGAAAATGTATTTATATCTATAGTATACTATCATCATTATTATATATCAGTAGAAAAATAGAATTATTGTCTGCTATGATCTGAAGATATTCTAGTACTCTCCCAGATATTTATAGAGTTTTGCTTTCGGTGGGTTTTTTGGGGGATGGGAGGCACACCTGGCAGCACTCAGGGGTTACTCTTGGCTCTGCACTCAGCCAGGAATCAAGCCCAGGTCTGTCCTGGGTCAACCACTTGCAAAGCAAATGCCCTATCGCTGTGCTATCTCTTTGGCCCCATAGAGTTTTGTTTTGTTTTTATGAAGAAGGAGTCTCCTGCATTCCAGAGTCCCAGACTCAGAATCTGCTCGAGCCTTTTCTACTACAGTACAGTGCAAGAATGAGGTACTTATTGATCTTGCCATGCTGGGAATACCCAGATACTGCTGTGAAGATCTCAAGAGTCTTACTTGAAAGTGCTGAAGACCATGTGGTACTGGGAATTATACTAGGATCAGCTGCTTTGCAAGGCATACACTTAACTTTCTCTCTAGCTCAGGAGATGGTCTCTAATTCTCAATTACTACAGCATTATCCTGTATTATTAAAACTAGTATTGTTACTAGTTTTAAAATATACTCTGACAGAAATAAAAAACTTAAAATGACCAAACCAAAGCATATATAAATTGAGCTATAGGTGAGTTAATATTTTCATTTTCTATTGGCATTGTATGCTTTTGTTTCATACCTCCAGATTGCTTTGTGCTTCTCTTAAATACTTTTCTAACAGTTGGTAAAAAAAAAAATTCCCATACCTACAATTATAGCAGCTGCTGTTTATAGTAAATGACAAGGCTGAATTAAATAATTATTATCTTCAGTTCAGGGTGGGTTATAAATAACAATAAATTCTTTTAAGAAAGCACTGACTATAAGTGAGGTTCAACTGAATTTATGTTCCTATATGTTTGAAGCTATAGTGCTAAATTTGGGTTCAAAATGAAATGTCACAATTAGGAAAAGTGCCCCTCCAAATTTGTACAAAAATTGAAATGCTCAGAGCAAACCATGTTCTAAAATTAAATTACAAATACAGTGTGCCAGTTAAGTTTTCAGAAATCTTAGAAAGCTTTTATATAAAAAATCTTAATTTGAAATTAATAGCAATTCTTACCCTTTATAATTAAGTAAGGACTATAAAAATCATTTTAATAAAGGAAAAGGAAGGAAGGAGTTAAATGTCTACCCCAGAGGCAGGCAAGGTAGGAGGAAAGATAGGAGGGTAGGAGAAAAACTGGGGACATTGGTGGTGAAAAATGTTTATGGGTGAAGGTGGTGTACATTGTAAGACTGAAATTCAGTCATGAACAATTTTGTAATCAGAGTGTTTAAATAAAGAAAAAAATCATTTAAAAAAAGTGCATCCTAAACTCAAATAAATGCTTATTTACCATATTTGCATTTTTATTTTTGTCTATTTTTGTTTTAAACATCATCTCACAACATATAATCTCCTGAGCACAAAGCCAAGAGTCAGCCCTGAGCATCAGTGGTCATGGCCCCAAAAGAACAACAGCAACAATAAAAGCAACAACAAAATTGGAGTATTTTCCTAAGAAAGCAGAGCTTAGTAGTCTAGGATGCCATTTAGTAAACTCTTAAACTTAAACTCTTAGGATATAAGAGTAAATACAAATTATAAATATGCTATTTTTTACAGATCCCGAAATAGAGCTTCAAATCAATAAAGAACTCTTTTTAGGAAATTACCATCTAAGTCAATGTTTCATAAATAATATCTGATATTCAATTTAAGACCAGAAGATCATCTATACAAAAAGCAAATAGCAGAAAGTCAAGAATAAAAGAAATGGAAAGAGTTCAACAAAAGATCTAGATTTTGAAGTTGACAAATATACTTTAAAACAATCTTGATTCATAGTTTTAAGAAGGACTTTTTCAAAATAAAGAATTTTATCAGAAAGTTAGAATTCATTTTAAAATAGCCAATTGATATAATGGAGATTAAAACTACAATAGTCATAATTCTCATAGGTAGTTATGCACCTAAATCCAACAAAAACACAAAGTTAATAACTAAGTTCCAAATAGAGGAACAGTCATGCAAAGCAGCAAACCTTAGGAGGTGTAAGAAAAAGAGAAACACACTTGTAGTAGAGTTTACTATTTTTTGAAAGAAAGAAACAAACAAAAAACCCCGAAAACTACAATAGTTCATAATTCAAATTCAAAAATGACTTTAATATCATTGATAACAGAATATATATGACCAAGTAAAGGTTGAGAGAAAAGTACCCAAATTGATACCCATCAAGAGAAAAAGATTAAAATATATAGAAAAATAAAGAAGGCATCTGAATTCTGAGGAAAAAAAATAACCTAACATATAGGTTACCAAATTTTTTAAAGGTGAAGTCACTGCTCCAAAATGTTGCAAGATGAATGAAAGACACCAGAAATGTAAAGAACACTGTATACCCCCAAGTAGAATAGCGACAAATAAAACATCTATATCTCTATCATAATAATACAACTAAATATCAAAGAGAAAAATCTTTCAAAGTGATCACAGGAGGCCTAAGAGATAGTATACCAGATAGTATACCAGATTCTTAGACACTACAATCTAGGTTTCCATGCCCTGCAGCCCATATGGTCCCCTGAGCACATCCTGAGCACAAAGCCAGGAGTAAACACTGAGAACTGCTAGGTTTGGCCCACAAACAAATAACCTCAAAAAAGTACTTATAGGAGAAAAACACATTAAATCAATGAGGTAATAGCGACCTTGTTGCATCAACAACAAAAAATGTTGCAACTCTGAAGAAAACAACATAATTTTTTAAAAGTACCTAATGCAAGTAACTACCAATTTATTATCCTTTATTAGAAAAAAGATTCTCCTAAAATGAAAGCAAATAAAAATGTTTACAGAAAAATAAAATGAAGAGAATTTTTGTTATAGAAATAATGGCAGCCGATCCAGGACCAAAGGTGATTGGTTCAAATCCCGGTGTCACACATGGTTCCCTGTGCCTGCCAGGAGCTATTTCTGAGCAGACAGCCAGGAGTAACCCCTGAGCACTGCCGGGTGTGACCCCCCCCAAATAAAAAAGAAATAATGGAACTTTTCATGCAGAAGGAAAATGATTGCAGAAGGCTAGTCAGTCATACAGGAAAAAGGGAGGTTACAGTAAAATAAATTTTAATGAATGTTAAGTTTTAAAAAAATGCATTAGATCAATAAGATTATTTTATTTTTAATTTAAACACTATGATTACAAAGTTGTTCATTATTGAGTTTCAGTCTTAGAATGTACATCGCCCTTCACCCATGAATATTTCCCACCACCAATTTTAAAGCAGTTTGGAAAAACACTGCCCTACTGGGGCTAGTTGTTTTGCTTTGGTGGAAATAAGCACAGGATAGATAGTATGGGTAGACAAAGGAGAGCACTTGGACCCCTGACATTTTTTCTGAGGACTTCCTGTAATAAAGTATTTGTTCCTGCAAAATAGGCTACAGTTTCTTATACTACCCTACTGATTCTTTACTTAGGATATTTGTCCATGCTATATGATTAAAATACGAACATCTCCACCTCACCTATCAATCTTTATTTATTAGAATATTTTAGCTTTAAATTTAGGACCTTGATAGCTTTTAAGCCATCTCTCTTCACACAGCACTAAGCATCTCCATTACTCTCTCAATTCAAACAGGAATAAGCTCCACTTTTCTTCAATTTATGTCCTCATTCTTTTTTGTTTGTTTGCTTGCTTGCTTGCTTGCTTGTTTTGTTTTGTTCTGGGGCCACATCTGAGTAGTATGCTCAGGGATTATTACTGGTAGGGCTCAAGGAACCATACGGGATGCCAGAGATAAAACTTGGGCTGGCCTCATGCAAGGCAAGCACCACTGTACTATCCCTCTGGACGAATTTCAAACCAATTTCTAAATTCTTATAAGTACTTAGGCATTCCAAGAATGTTGCATATTATTTACCATTGTTTAGCTTTCAATGAATGTCTACTGATTAAATAAGAGGATGATTGGGTGACTAAATAAATAGATCGATGGTCAGGTGAATGGATAAGCATTTATGATCATTTTCCAAGTGAGTGTGAATTTAGCTGATTTGGCACTTTCATTATTAGTTAAGGTCAATTATATAATTTTGTCTCCCTTTGTTCTTTTTCTGATTTTAATCATACATTTGCTGCTCTAGTAAATGGATATTGCAGGAATATGCCCAAATTAGTAAAAACTTTTAGTAACTATTTTGATTTGAAGTTAGGTCAAAGGAGAGTTATAAAAGAATGAAATGGAAAAGTCAATAATATTGTGATTATTAAGTGAAAAATGTAAACTCAATGTTTTTAAATACATTCAACTGCTTTACAATTTACAGAATATATATTATCAGCAAGTATATCCTTGAAAACTAAGTTTCTCTGGACTATTTTATGTCTGGATCAGAGCATGGAAAGTAAACAGTATTCATAATAAAATAAAAATAAGAGCTTAGTTCTTCTGTGCAATGCATTGGTTTTCTTAGAGAGAGATAAAGTTTATAAAAAATAATCCACTTGCAGTATGTTTACATTAAAAATAACATGATGCCAGCAATTGAGAAAAGAAAGATTGCCTGGATCTTCCATAAATGCAATAAAATAAACCTTCTCAATTGAACACATGCAATATTCTCATATCTTCCTGGTAAATATTCAGACAGTTGATTTAGAGACTTTTGGTCCCATAATTTGGTCAGAACTTGCCAGCTGTGATTCTTTGCGAATTGAAGAGATTAAAAAATAGATGTGCAAAAATGTACTTTGTATGCTTGGGGGAATGTAGAAAGCCCAAAATCTGCAAAAACAGTTGGGAGATCCAATAAAGAGATATTACCGTTAAAGGCAATCTGAGATAGGGGAGAAGAGGAACTACAGCAGGCAAGGAATTTGCCTTGCATGCCAAACCCTGGGTTGATCTCAAGCCCCCAGATGGTCCTCCAAGCACTGCCAAAATGATCCCTGTGCACAGAATCAGGAGTCAGCCCTGAGCATTGCTAGGTGTGGCCCATAAATCAAAACTTAATAAGTCAAAGGCAACCTAGGTGTTAAATTATTTCCCCCTCAGAGAACCTAAGTCTTTTTGTCTTAAAGCTTTTGTTGGTTGGAAAAGACCCATCCAAATTATGATGGGTAATCTGCTTTACCTCAAGTTTACTGATTTAAATGTTAATTTTTCTCAAAAGACACTTTCATATCTAAAAGTTTTTGCTCACACAGTTGGGTGTTCTAGTCTTGTCAAGTTCACACACACACACACACACACACACACACACACACACACACACACACACACACACACACACACTACCACCATGCTACTTATTTTGGACTGGATTTTGTTCCAAAAATAAATTCCTGCTTTCTTCTTTTCTCCTGTCTGTATATGGACACCATGATCCTTGCTGTGCTTGTAAGAGCATAGATCAGATCATCTGAGGAAAATGTCAGGAGAATTGCAAAGGCCTCTTTCTGATCTCCCAACTGTGGAACTGAATGAATAGTGATCACAGAACTCCAGACTTATTAAACAAAAATTATTTAAATTTTAAAATTAATGCTCTTAATTAAATTTCTTTGAAATTTGCCCTCGGGGGTCAGAAAGATACTACAGCAGGTAAGGCACTTGCTAGGTTTGGTCTACAGGATCTCATATGGTACCCCCCAAGCACTAACAGGAGTAATTCCTGAGTACAGAGCCAAGAAGAATCCCTGTGCACTACCAAGTGTGGCCCAAAAACAAAAACATAAACAAAAAAAAAGAAGAAAGAAAGAAAGAAAATTACTTACAGATTATCCCTTGTGTGAACCATTATGAAACAGATACCATTACCAATCAGCCACCATTACTAATCAGATATCCAACTATCAAGCAGATACTTAGGAATGAGTAAGTTAATTACTAAATAAACTGAGCATTTATGGTAGCATGTATTTAAAAGGCCTGTGAGCTACATAGTGCAAAAAATTACATAACATTACAGAGGAAATTTTACCTGATTTAAAGTTTGAATGTTGGCCATTATAAATCACAGAATATACTTTTGAACAAGTCAAAAGTTTTTTAATTTATTTGTACTCTATTTACCTATATTTCTGTTCTCTCTCTTATCTTTTGCTCTTCCTTCCTCTCTTTCTTAAGCTATACCTAAGCTAATTATTTATCTTAATTCAACCAGTCCTTAAGAGCTCAGACCCATCCTATTAGGGTCAGACCACTAATAACACCTTAAGAATAGATCAATCACTATTGTATGTTTTTATGTGGGCATGAGTACATAGAGAGAGGACTCCTCTATGAGCTCCAAACCTAAATTGTAAATATTCCATGCCTATACTGTAAATAGCCCCTGCTATTTACTATTCCTCCTGCCCCCTTTAAAAATCCTACTATCCCTTCAGCCCCAAATCCCAATTCGATATGCTGCCTTATTAATGCTCTTTACCCTCCGTTCTTAACCCATTAGGTATCAAGATCAACCTCCTGCCCCAATACACCATGTATTTTGTACTTTTTGTGCACAAGTGCACAAGCTCCCAAGTGAAGAGACACCCACTCAGCCCCACATCTCATCTCCCGGCAAGAAACTACAACCAACATTTCTGTTGACTCATGCTCTGTGGCCCTCCTTCTCAACCTTCCCAAATGTGGACTGTTACTTGATACCAGATTCAGCTCCAGAAGGGCCCCCAGTGCAAGTCTACCTGAGCCCTTTCTGGCACAAATCATTTCTCAAACTCAACAAGATCAGGATGTGTGATGAAAAGTGTCCTGGATTCCACCCCCCACAAGAATATCTCAAAAGACAATGGGGAAGCCTATATTTCCTTTGTAAGTTTAAGACCTCTATAACACTATCTCTTAACCTATTTATCCCCAAATGTAAGGTAGTTTCCTGCATCACTTTCTTCCCTTAATTACTTTTTTAAACCCATTTTTATTTATATTTTCCTTTATATATGTGAGTGTATATATGTGTATGTATGTATATATGTATATATATGTATGTATATATATACACAAGACAAATATTTTTCTTGTTTTTGTTTTTATTTTCTTCTCTTCCTTAACTTCACCTGTTTTGGTTCTGCTGGGTACAAAAACCTACAAGAAAAAGTCTTACCTGGGATTAAAGCTCAGGTCAAAACTAGGGCACAGAGATGATGGAGCCTGACACTCTCTCCCCCAAATGCACCAGCAATATAATATAGCACCATATCTTTTTTGCAAAGGCATACTAAAAAAGAGAAAATTTTATGTATAGAACAAGCTCTTATCTACTAGGAATAAGAACTCATACATTTTACAATGCAGGGGCATCTCCAACCTTGAACATATGCCGTGTGGTCCCAACTTAGACTCCATGGGATTAAACAGTGACCATCCAAACCTGAACCCTAGATCTCAGACATAGAACCAATAGTTCTTTCAACAGCTCCAGGAACCAAACTCCCTCTGGGACTTTCTTAACACTGCTCGGACACCAACATGTACCACCAACTACAGAAGACTGATTAAAACAACAGTGATGATGGAACAAAACTTCTAGAACCGTAAAGAAAGACTCCATCTTAGGCTCCATCCTCTGACCTGTGCAATTACCATGATCTCTAGTTACAAGGCTTGATTTTATCATCCACGACTGAGCGGAAAGTTTCCAGGCATCACGAAAGGACCTAGGGGAGAGTCAAAGAGTGTGTACGGAGCTGTAGTTATACCCATGAGTATACTTCAAGGGCAGAGAAACCCTGTATCTCTTAGGCCAAGGAAATTCCCTTTCTAATCTCCCCAATATTTATTGTGCCTATGGAAAAAAAGCACAAATTAAATATATTTTTGTTGCTTTTGTTGCTTGTTTTCTTTGTGTGTGCTTTGTTTTATTTTTTTTTTATTTCAGGACTATGGTTATTGTTTGGTTGTTGTCTTTATTGCTGTGGTGCTTTTAGGTTTTTTTTGTTTAATTTTTTTGTATTGTGTATGTTCTTCCTTTTTCCCTTTTTTTTTTCTTAAATCGATATTTATAGCCTCTAGAAGGACTCCTCCCATTTTTTGCTTGTTTGATTTTTGCCCCCCCCCTTTTTTCTTTTTCTTTCCTTCAAACAGAACCACATAACTTGAACCATCTTGTTCTGCCTCACAAATTGAGGGGGAAATAATGGAGGGTACCAAGACCAAACAGTCATATGAATATTGAGTAGAATTAAAAATGATCAGACTTAAGTACCAAATCAAAAGCCAAAGACAACAGAATTGATACCCAATCTACAATAAACTAGACAAGAGGAAATCACTTATACTATCAATACCCAATCTACAATAAGCTAGACAAGAGGAAATCACTTATACTAGCAGTCCGGGGGGAAAGGGAGGGGAATAAGAGATGCATGCTGGGAACAGGGGTAGAGGGAGGACAACATTGGTGGTGGGAAGCCTTTGATTCAATGTCACTATGTACCTAAAATATTACTGTGAAAGATTTGTAATCCACTTTGGTCAAAATAAAAGTTATTTAAAAAAAAAGTGGTTAAGTGGTCACTTTTGATCTAAATCTTTCAGTGAGACAGGCATAGATCCTGGGGGCAGTAAACCTCCTGCATGAAAGTTTGTTAAATTTGATATACCAGACCAATTAAAATTAACTGTTTCCTTTGACAAGTTAGGTAAGAAATGGGAAGGGTGTCCTGCATGGTACTACAGTGTGTAGAGCGCTTTCTTTGCGTACAGCAGACCCTGGTATTCTATATGGTTCCCTGAGCACTATCTCTCCGGACCCTGCAAGCAATTTTCTGCCATACTACAGATAGATGTGTGTAAGCATCATGGAAAGGGATATGATAACTAGTAAGTACCACAAGCACATGGGCAAAAAACACAGCCAGAAAACACAACCCCTAGTAAACACTGTGTAAATTGAACCATCCCCCTCACAAGTCCTACAGCCAATTTATGTGCCTCAATTAATAGTGTGCACCCCATAGCATCTGTGCAAGTACTGATACAAAAGGAACTGTGTAAACCTTAAAGGAGCACCACAGCAGAGTAGTATGTGCACACTGCAACCTCCATTATGACAACCAGACAGCACAACAGCAACAAATATGCAAGTTCCCCAGTTGTGCCTGTGTGTTGGTCATTGCAACAATATCAATCGAGGCAGGGACTAGCATTAAAGATATTTAAATAATTTTTGTAATAAAAATAGAAATTCTGACTTTTTTTTAAAGGCAAAGCCTGTTTCTAAGCTTATTTACAAGTGTGGATACAAAGTAAACTTTAATTTAGCAGCTAAAGCATAACAGACTCCCTGCTAACTATTGGGACCCTGTTCTGACACTCTTTCCCTGAAGCACTCAAATGCACTGTTTCAACAAGTGGAAAGCCCAAGAGAAGGAAAAGACATATCAAAGGAAATATTATCCTGAAGTTGCTGATGTAAAAAGTATGTGTTGGAAAATGGCTCTATTTCAAGAAAATCTGAAAAGAATGTTTTTCGTACCCTTAAAAAAAACCACATCATGAATCAACAAAATATGTCCCATGTGTTTTTGTTATTTTTTCAGAAAAAGAAAACTCTGTAGCAAGCCATATTTGCTTTGCCTTCTGAGCAATCAGGCTTGCTTGTAATATCGGCAGCATGTATTAGGCCTCTGTCTGTTTCAGTCCACAAACCAAAGAAAAGCATCTTTAGATCACATGTGAACTTACCACAATTAAGTGTTGTTCCCTGAAGAAAGAACTTGAAAAATGCCTAAGGCAGTCTTGAGATTAAGTGGCTAAATATTATTCCTATTAAAACTTAATTCAAATTTTGGATGAGAAGTCTGAAAGGACCTCTAAGAACTACCATTACTCTGACAAAGTAAGAGCTAAATTAGGAAATAGGGTAAACCTATGATTTCTTACCATAAGTGTAATACCTTAGACTTAAAGCTGAATCTTCATTTAGTTCTTAAAATATAGTTTCTTTGTTAACCCCAGCCCTGCGAAGAAAAACTAAATTGTTCATGAACATAACCATTTTGAAATTGTCGTAAGTTCCACAGCCTTTCTGTGAATCATTTTTTACTTAGCTCCTTACCACCAACAACTGTTCTCTAAAGATCCAATTTTATATAGTGTGTTTACCAGCCTTGGTCTTAACTCCAATAAAAACAGAAGAGGAGCTGATGTGAATTATTCCCCTGACTCATGGATTAATCAATTTTACTTGAATATACCTATCATTCTAAACACTGCTCAAAGAATATTTGTATATCTATTCTCTCTGCCTTTGACCTGTCACTGTAGGCTTTTATTCCCTGTCCCGTAGGCTTTTGACAATTAGACTCTATGATTTGAGAAGATTTTTCTCTAAAAGATTGGCTTTTAGTGAGATGAAGGAAAGTATAGAGTCCTTGCATAAATTACACAAGCCTTGTCCTACTTTTTTGGCAAAGAAGTCAGACTTGTGTACATTCCTATCAATCATTGCTTGGATGGGAGCCAATGGGTAGGAATAATCCTAGGCATTTCTATTACTGGTAAAGTCAGCTTCTACGTCCAAGGTCTGTCTTAGGATTTGGACCAGAGGCCAGCAGCAAATAAAGAGGCTGGGAGAATAGGAATCTGAAAAATGGTGCTTAGGAAATGGCCTAGTGAGGACTCACAAATAGACTCAAATATAATGGACATTGAAGAATAGATTCCAGCAAGCACCATGACTAGAGTACAGAAAGTTTGTCTTGAAATATGAACTGTTTTGGCATATGAAAAATTTGTCAAAAGGTCTTCTTTCTCTGTCCAATCCATCTTCATCTTCTTCAGTGAAGAATGTTCTGATTATTGTTTGCTATGACTAAAGAATCTTCTAGGTCTCCACAATTTAATACAACAGGCAAGAGTTTAAACAGCCTATCTAATAAAAATAAAAGAAAAAATTTTAAATGATTCATATACTTTCATCATTTTATATTTGCTTATCTTATATTTCTATTACCTCTTACTCAACTATTATTTCCAATATTATTGCCTTGAGTTTTTCTCTTATTTGATGAGCTGAATTAAAATCAAAGGATGTTAAGATCTATTTTATATTATGATGTTTGGACTCTAACCAATTCTTTTAAAAGTGCAACACTAAGGACTGGGGAGATAGTGCAACAGGTAGAGGTGCTTGCTTTCCATGGGATCAACCTGGATTCACTCTTTGGCATCCCATATGTTCTCTTGAGCCCACCAGGAGTAATTTCTGACTACAGATCCTAAGTAAGCCCTAAGGAGCACCAGATGTTCCCCCAAAACAAAACAAAAAAAATACACAAAAATGCAACAGTGAGGGACCAAAAAAGTAGAACAATGGTTAATGCATGAAGGTGACTCCAATTAGATCCCTAATAACTCACCTGGTCACTTGAGCACAGTTAGATATGAACCAATCATCTCTACCCACCCACCCCCCAAAAAACACAACACTCAGGGGGTTGGACAGAAATTACAGGACTTATGACTCATGCCTTCATTGCTGAATGAATATTATGAGGTGACGCCCTGGAGGCCTCACCTGCAAGCAGTACCACACCATTAGGCCCTTCTACTGGACTTTAGGGCACCCAGGCCTCCTAGGAATGGATTGGGAGTGTCCTCATACACAATGCATATAAAACTTTCTACTTCAGAATGTAAAAGAAGAGTCATTTGTTCTTTTAGGAATATTTCTTTTCTTTTTATAGGATCTTTAAAAAAAGTTCTGTTCCACCTAGGATGGTGGCTATAGCAAAAGTTCTGCCAGCATGAAAAGTGAATCTTAATCAGAAAACAAACTTAATTTGTGAAAACATATCTCTGTGTCCAGAGGTAACTCTCAGGGACCCACTGTTGACATATGTGTTGTAATAGTCATGGCCAGCCTGGGTAAAGTAAAATCAAATTCTTTTTTTGTTTTGTTTTGTTTTTTATTTTTGGGTCACACACAGCAACACTCAAGAATTACGCCTGGCTCTGTACTCAGAAGTTGCTCCTCAGAAGTCGACCATCCCATATGGTCGCAGGCTCGGGGGACCGTATGAAATGCTGGGATTCAAGCGGGGGTTCTTCCTGTGTTAGCCGTGTGCAAGGCAAACGCCCTACCGCTATGCTATTACTTTGGTCAAAATCAAATTCTTAAGTTCATACAAAGCCATCTCCCTACCATTATGGAAGTTTTTAGGATCTTCATTCCTGCTTTGAGTTGGGACCTCAAAATCCTAATCCAGACTGCTTCTTTTAATAAACTCTCTAACACAACCAGTCACTGCTAATGAACCCCACAATCCCAATAATAATTATTGCTGCATAGCATTTAGATATAATCACACCTTGATCTCTCTGAATCTTACTCTTCATCAGCTCAATATCTCACACCAATGAAAATTCCAGAAATGACATGAAAACATGCTGTTCATTGCCAGGATTCAATTTCTATCAAGTAAAGAAGTAATTCTTGTGTTCATAAGATATAGGAAAAAAACATAATTTCAGAATCTCCTTTAGTCTATTTTCTAAAGTTACTTTTAGTGTACCAAATATTATAACAGTCAACTCTAGCATGGTAACTGAGGCACAGAAAAGAGCAATAAAGACAGATAATGATATTGGATAGGAAAAGATGGTGAATGGTCAAGGAACAGTACCCCAAATCTGTGATTCCTATAAGTTTCATTTCAAGATCACTACATTTTTAAAAATTAGCATAAGTTTAAAACTATCAACTAGTAACAGCCTTAAGAGTTTAAGTTGTTTGAAATTTTCATAAGGACTTTTCATCATTTCTTTCTTCCATAGAGATACAGAAGTATAATCCTTTCTATCCTCTGCTTCTCTTTCCCATATTTATAGACCTTGACTTTTTTATTTTATCATTATCATAATTTGATTTAATGTCTTGTGTTACTACTTCAAGATTAATAGCCCTGTACATGTTTCCACTTCTGCAGAAGTCTCAATGTTTTGCCCGTGACCATATAAACTGTGTACCCAGGAGCTATTTAGCAAAGACTTTCAGGCAAGCTCATATAGACAGCTAATTCCTTCATTATCTTAAAATGGTTTCCTACCACATTGTGGGATGTTTCTTGGCCTAACATGATGTGGCATGATATAATGGATATCAAGAGATTCAGAAAAACGTAGAGAAAACTTTGTCTAGGAAAAAAAGCACATAAAGCTTTTTGCCAGATATTCATTCCAGACTTGCTGGAAACTCAGACCTACCATCTTAGGCTTTGGTAGTCATAGCAAACTTTGAGTGGTGCTAAGAAATCTTTGACATATGTGAATTGGCAGCTTGTATTGCTTCTGATTCAGCATAATTTCTTAAGCTGGTTGGCATATTTGTTAGTAGTTATGAAGCACAAAAGCTTAGGTCTCAAGAGATAAAATACCCTACTTAGTCATTGTGACAACTTGTAAGATTAAGAAGTTTGGTTCTTAAAGTCATCAGCTACAGCTGGTATCTCAGCTGGTAGTTCTGAAAGTGCGAGTGAACATTTCAAAGCCCAGGTGTTTCCTATGATTTAAAAAAAAAATCTTAGTTCTACATTTTTCACAAATTACTTTGTAGAGGGTGATTCCTTCTCTAGAGATCCAGTCCAACAATGACTTGAAATCAGTGACTTCAAAGGCAATTTGATTTGCTTTGTAGAGAAAAAAGAAAAAAATAGTTTGAACAAAGTAGAATATGACTGTGTCTTTTCCAGTTTTAAGTTTTATTCTTCATGATGATGATTAAAGTGATAAGTTCATCTACTCAACTCACAAAGTATTTGCAGAAATGAAGAAAAATTCTAGGCTGTATTTTCCGCTCTGAAATACTACAGAACTTAGTGAATCTTACTGCAATATATTGTTCCTGTCAAATGACTAGATATCCAGGAAAGGAAAATCATTTTAATCTGTCTTTATCCAAAATAAATATTCACTTGCGGTGTCCTAATTGTAATAATAAGTTTTTGTCTGGAAACATTCAGTTTTTAAGTATTCAGTTGAGGACACAGGTCCAACTAGGCGCTACCAAAATAACAATGAGCATAATTAATCAAAAACTTCCTACCTTCTTGAAGTCTAGATTCTAGAGTAAGAAGATAGACATTAGAAAGTAATTACAGGGGCTGGAGAGATAGTACAGGGATTAAGGCATGTTCCTTGATCACAGGTGACATAGATTTGATCACTGGTACCACATGATCCCCTGAGTTTCCCATGAGTACAGATCTAGGAGTATAGCTGTGCACCACTGGGTGTGATCCAAAAGTTTTATTATTTTGATTTAGTACATAAATGTGTAAAATCAAGATGAATAATAGATATGCAGTAGGGAAGAAGTGTCAAAGAAACCAGGAAACTAGTTGATTATAATCAGTAGTCAAAGACAGCTTTATAGGTGAGAACTCAACATTTAATGAGTACCAGAAGAAGAGAAAAGAAAAGTCACATGAAACAGAGAGAAAAATTCAAAAAAGAGTAAGAATAGCCACAGTGCAAACATTGCATATCATTATAGCTTTTATGCCATGTAGTACTAAGAAACCAACAATAAATTTTATGTATAGTGTATGTTTTGTAAATAGAGGAATATAAGGTCCCTATTAAAATTATTGGACTGCTTTGTTGAAGTTGACTGCCAGGAAACAAATGTGGAAACAGAAAATTCAGCTAGAAGGTCATTGCAATGATTTTGATGAGAAACAATGATGACTTGGCCAGAGGAGATGAGGGATGGAGAGAAATGGTCAGGTTTCAAATATACTTTATAGCTAATGCTGAGAGAATTTGGTCACAATGACTTGTGGAGAAAAGGAGAAAAAGAGGAGTCAAATCAGATCTCGGTGTTTTGGGACTAAGCATGTGGAAGACTAGATTTGAAGTTACAAAATTGCCTAGCCAGTCCAGTCCATACTCATAGGAAAAGGTAGTTAATATGTGACTGTCTTAATGTTTTTCATAAATGAGCATGAGTGCATTAAAAAGTCATGTCATTTGAGAGGCAGAACATAGTCTTTATAAATTTAAGTTTCATAATAGTAAAGACTATCCCTGCCTAATTAATTGGAAGTTATATCACCTTTAGTTAACTTGTAATTGAGTCTTACAAAAATACTAATGAATCATCTCAGCCTTAAGAAAAAATAATGTGGGGCTGGCGAGGTGGCGCTAGAGGTAAGGTGTCTGCCTTGCAAGCACTAGCCAAGGAAGGACCGCAGTTGGATCCCCTGACGTCCCATATGGTCCCCCCAAGCCAGGGGCAATTTCTGAGCACATAGCCAGGAGTAACCCCTGAGCATCAAACGGGTGTGGCCAGAAAAAAAAAAAGAAAAAAAAGAAAAAAAAAATAATGTAAATTTTCACTTAATCTAAATTCAAACAACATAAAAAATGGAGAAAAACATTAATATAAGTAAATATAAATAATAGCAAAATCCTTTTGAACTGGAGAATATATTCATCTTATTGTAAAATTTTAGTCATAACATTATTTCTTTGGGTATATTTTTCTGTAATTATCACATTTTGTCCGAAAAAATGTGGCAATGTAAGAAAAAATAGATGAAAAATTTTGCAGAGGACCATCCTGCTGGCTGAAAAGTAGTAGACCCACTCCACTACTAAGTTCCAAAAAAAAAAATGAGGTTTACTGACTCTTCCCAACTAGATTGATCTGGGCTGACAACTCTGGGGCCTTCTAGGAATGAGGGCAGGCAGATTCCCCTTTCTGTCTGAAGCCACAGCAGCCCACAGCTACTTCTGACAACTTACACCCTTCCAAGGAGCCTAGCTCCACAACTTAATCTTATCAAACTGACTGTCCACCAAATTTGTTCCAGATCTATAGATCAAAATCACAGCAAATATGATTAGACCGTTGCACAGAGGACCCCAAGTTCAGGGAGCCGAAACAGTAGCACAGAAGACTCAACTAGCACCAAGAACAACCCAGAAAATTCTTAGACACTTACTTTAGTAACACCATTTAGAGATACAATTATTATTACAGACTAACCTTTGATAATCTAAGTTTTGATTGCCTTTGTGTTGTATTTTCTTTTACTAGAGTTTTTTTTCAATTAATTTCATTATCATTAAATTGTAACAAGCAATATAAAATAAACCAGTTTGTGGAGCTATAGAGATAGTAGGTAGCCCATAGGGCGCTTGCCTTGAATGCAGCTGGTGTGGGTTCAATCGATTCCCAGAATCCCTTATGTTCCCCTAAGCACTGCCAAAAGTTATTCCTGAATGCAGAGCCAGGAGTAAACCCTGAGTACCATGGGATATGGTCCAAAAACCAAAAAGACAAATGAACAGAAAATAAATGAATAATTTTGTGCCTGCCAAAGGCGCAGGCTTGGGGGAGATGAAAAACTGGGGACAATGATAGAGTGAATGTAGGTGGTGGGATTGGTGCTGGAACACTGAATGCCGGAAACAACTGAATTATTAACAACTTTGTAAACCACAATATTTAAATAAAGTAATTTAAAAAATTGGAAAGGACAGTGTGCATAATTTGCATACTGGAGGGCATGATTTAATGCCCAGCAAAGTGCCAGAAAAAGTCCTTGAGCACCACCAGGTGTTGTCAAAATTCAAAAGAATAGTGGACAAAAATATAAATTCTGTATAAATTCTGTTATTCTTTTTTCTATGCATAAAATCACACACTGCAATAACAATTCCAGCATTGTATTTCATTTTTAATTATTATAAATCTCTGGGAAGAAAACCTCAAAGATCATTATTTGGCTTCACCGTTTTCAGGTTGTTTGCTTCTTTTGTGAATATGTGATGGAGTAACTTTGAAATCATGTGGAACAAGTTTTAATAATGGAAAAAATCCAGACCCTTGAGCTAGTCAGACTCTGGAAGTGTAAACATGGGGAGTTTCTTTAATACTCTAAGCCTCAATTTCTATAAAGAGCAATGATAGATCATATGCTTCAGAATAATACTTCATTGGGTTATTGTAAGGCTCAAATTAATCAACAAGTATAAAGCATGTATGTAAAAATATGGATTCAATAGAAATAATTATTACTATTAAAAGTTTCAATAAATGTGAGACTAAAATCTCAGTGGGCATGACCACAGTTTTTAAGAAATAAAATTTTGAGATTAATCTGTATATAAAACATTTTTAACATAAAATGAAGCATGTTTACAAGAATACATGAACGACCATTATTCCATATATTCTGCTTCCCCCTCATTTTTATGACACATACGAGAACTCATGTGTCTCAAGCATGATGAGAGTGAATTTTATTTGCTAATTCATGATTACAAGCATAAACATCAAGTGACCACAAATAATTTGCTGAAGAGTTTAAATTTGACCATCTCAATTGTATTATAAAGAAAATAATTATATTTTCTATAATGCTCAAGAAAGAGTTTCTTTAAACAACACCCCATTCCTTTCGAATTAGAATGTGGTGGGCAATGATTATTTGGACATTTCAACAAGCTCTACCTGCCTCACAAATTGGAGAACTGATTACTTTTAAACTGGTCAATACAATCTTTCAAAATTTGGTGAAGTCAAACGTAAGTTAAAATAGAGAGAATTATTATATTCACAGTGATAATGTGATATAGTGTAATGTGGGTTGGTAGTCTTGCTCAAAAAATTATTAAAAATGTAAATCTTGAACTTTACTTTCAGTTTTTTTGAATCAGAAACTTTGGAGAAGGATTTAAGAATCTATTAAAAGTTTCCAGATAACTTTAAGTCACTCTTGGTCACAAAAAATGTAAATGACCCTAATACATGAGTCTTTCACATAAAATTTCTCTACTGAAAAAATAATCATTGGATCATGGTATATCCAAATATATAAAATTGTTCCTCTCAGAGTCTTAGATTACCCATTAACATTAGTTATTCATATACAAACTAATTATTACAAAGAAGACAAAGTTTTTAGTACAGATTACTTACAAATTTTTTATTCTAAAGAAATTTTAGTTTATATTTTATTCTTTTTTTATTTTTTTTATTTAAACACCTTGATTACATACATGATTGTGTTTGGGTTTCAGTCATGTAAAGAACACCACCCATCACCAGTGCAACATTCCCATCACCAATGTCCCAAGTCTCCCTCCTCCCCACCCGACCCCCGCCTGTACTCTAAACAGGCTCTCCATTTCCCTCATACATTCTCATTATTTGGACAGTTCAAAATGTAGTTATTTCTCTAACTAAACTCATCACTCTTTGTGGTGAGCTTCCTGAGGTGAGCTGGAGCTTCCAGCTCTTTTCTCTTTTGTGTCTGAAAATTATTATTGCAAGAATGTCTTTCATTTTTCTTAAAACCCATAGATGAGTGAGACCATTCTGCGTTTCTCTCTCTCTCTCTCTGACTTATTTCACTCAGCATAATAGATTCCGTGTACATCCATGTATAGGAAAATTTCATGACTTCATCTCTCCTGACAGCTGCATAATATTCCATTGTGTATATGTACCCCAGTTTCTTTAGCCATTCGTCTGTTGAAGGGCATCTTGGTTGTTTCCAGAGTCTTGCTATGGTAAATAGTGCTGCAATGAATATAGGTGTAAGGAAGGGGTTTTTGTATTGTATTTTTGTGTTCCTAGGGTATATTCCTAGGAGTGGTATAGCTGGATCGTATGGGAGCTCGATTTCCAGTTTTTGGAGGAATCTCCATATCGCTTTCCATAAAGATTGAACTAGGCGGCATTCCCACCAGCAGTGGATAAGAGTTCCTTTCTCTCCACATCCCCGCCAACACTGTTTATTCTCATTCTTTGTGATGTGTGCCATTCTCTGTGGTGTGAGGTGGTATCTCATCGTTGTTTTGATTTGCATCTCCCTGATGACTAGTGATGTGGAGTACTTTTTCATGTGTCTTTTGACCATTTGTATTTCTTCTTTGTCAAAGTGTCTGTTCATTTCTTCTCCCCATTTTTTGATGGGGTTAGATGTTTTTTTCTTGTAAAGTTCTGTCAGTGCCTTGTATATTTTGGAGATTAGCCCCTTATCTGATGGGTATTGGGTGAATAGTTTCTCCCACTCAGTGGGTGGCTCTTGTATCCTGAGCACTATTTCCTTTGAGGTGCAGAAGCTTCTCAGCTTAATATATTCCCATCTGTTAATCTCTGCTTTCACTTGCTTGGAGAGTGCAGTTTCCTCCTTGAAGATGCCTGCAATGTCCTGGAGTGTTTTGCCTATGTGCTGTTCTATATATCTTATGGTTTTAGGGCTGATATTGAGGTCTTTAATCCACTTGGATTTTACCTTCGTACATGATGTTAGCTGGGGGTCTAAATTCAATTTTTTGCAAGTGGCTATCCAATTGTGCCAACACCACCTACCAAGGAAGACCTTGATAATTGAATTCATTTTATATTTAGATTTTACTGTATTGATCACTGTTGAACATATTGTAGCAAAATAACAGATTTAGTAGGCATAAATTAGCCCTTTGTCATGTGACATTTCATCATAAGATCATGGAACACATAATTTTTGTGTATTTGATTTGTTGAGATATTGTGATCTGTCAATGTTTTTGTTCCAGAGATCTCAAGTTTAGATGTTCCTTCAGTGAATGAATACATGAAACAAACCATGAGTAACACATAGAGATTGGTGAAAACTGAGCCATGCTTCATATGCCTGCATGGTTTAGGATCAGATTTCAGAAATTCAAAATCAAAAATGGTGAAAATGCTGTATTAGTTAAAACATGTAAACTTCTATATTTGAACTGTGATTCTGTGTGTGTATGTGTATGTGTGTTTGTATAAGAGAGAGTGACATGGTATAATCCTACTGAGTTTCTGTAGGCACAAACATATGAGTTTATAAATAATGCAACCCAGATCAATCAGAAAAGCAGAAAAGGATTACTCCATGGAAAACAAATATTTCTTACTTTACTTTCTCTTACCCAAGTCAACCCTTCTTATCAAGAAGCAGATACAACATTTATTGGAAGTTTTCTTTTTTTTAAGTTTACTGAAATATTATTCATATTCCAGAGAGGATAAATGCTATGTTCTTAATAATTCATATTTCCAGGTACTCAGATGTGACCATGTTTGAAGATAGGATCTTTGTAGGTGTAATTAAATTAAAACGAGGCTACTAGTGTAGATCTTAATCCAATATAACTAGTGTTCTTATAAGAAATGAAAATGTGGAGACTGGAGTGGTGGCACTATTGGTAAGGTGTTTGTCTTGCACGTACTAGCCTAGGATGGGCCGTGGTTCCATCCCCCGGCATCCCATATGGTCCCCCCAAGCCAGGAGCGATTTCTAAGCTCATAACCAGGAGTAACCCCTGAACGTCAACCAATGTGGCCCCAAAACAAAACAAAAAATGAAATGAAAATGTGAACACAAGACTCTACTGGAGAGATGACACTTATCTCTAAATCAAAGATGATTCTTCTCTTAAAACCTTAAGAAGAAACTAACTCCACCAGCCCCTAATTCTTGAAGGCACAGACTTCAAAATTATGAGAAAATAAATCTTTGTTGTTTAATTCAGTCTGTGGAACTTTGACACACTTACCCTAAGTAAACAAATGCACGTTACAACTCATCATTTATAGTGTCCTTTTTTATGAATTTTTATACTCATAAGTATGTGCAATCATCACCACAATTTTAAAACTTTCTCAAAATATTTAAAAATAAACTCTTTACTGACAATCCACAGTTATCACCATGCCTGCCCACTGGTCAGTGCCATAGACACATTTAACTCTCCAAAGAGAAGCAAGCCAAACCTCAAAAACTCGCCTATGCATGGATCCCAAAGTTTATCTCACCAGGGCTCTTTGGGAATGGTGTAGGGCAAGTCCCCAACGTTGCTGAAGCCTCAGTAACTACACACCTGATAACCAACAAATGCAACAGCAAAAGCTCAACTTTACCACTTTTCCACTAATCTCTGCAGATATCTAACCGCCCAAAACTCTAGGTATGCTGATTTGGGGCTGAGACCTCGGGGTTTTCTTTGGAGGCAGGGCAAGCTGGATTCCACCCACCAGTGCCTCTGTATTTCTGGCAGCCCTGACAGCCATTCTATGACCCACAGACACTGCTATGTCACTCATAGACCCAACTCCACAGATCCTCAAAGTCCTGGGCCTCCATATCATACCTCCATGTCTTTTCAATACTGACATCCCAGTAGGAATATACCAAATTTGATACGAAGCCATCTAAGGACAACAAGCAAAACCAACAACAGAAGGCTCAACTAGCAACAAACAGCTAAGTAACTTCACACAATGATATAATGACCCCGAGTCATATGACAATTTTCATAAACTTTCCTTTAATAAAGTTTTTCAATAATTCCAATACCTTATAGCTTAACAGGCAATTTAAAAAATATATGGAATGCTTTACGAATTTGCATGTCATCCTAGCACAAGGGCCATGTTAATCTTCTCTGTATCATTACAATTTTATTATAATACACACAATATTATGTAAATTATTCCTGCCAGTCAAGGGCAGACTTGGGGGGAGGGTGGAAACTAGGGACAATGGTGTTGGGATTGGTGTTAGAATATTGAATGCCAGACAATGAGGACTTTTTAAACTGTGGTGTTTAAATAAAAAGATTATAAAATAAATACAATAAATTCTAAACTACTTTGCTATCAATGCTTATTACTCTGAGTCCTAAAATTAATCTACTTTCTGTCTCCATAGATTTGCCTACTTCAGCTGTGTCATATAAAATGAATCAAAATTATATGCAGTGTTCAAGGACTGTTTTTTTTTCACTTAATATGTTTCCAATATTTATTGTTTCAGTATATATTTTGCTTCATAATACTTGAACTATTATTATATGAATATACCAATTCTTATTTAGTCAATATGTTAATAGAAATTTGCGTTCACTTCCACCTTTTGGCCACTATAAATAGCCATGCAAAAATTTTTCTATAAAGTCCTATTTTGTTTTGACTAAAATTTGTTCTAAAGTTTTCTCTTGCATAATTTCTGAAAAATGTCCAGCTTTATTTTCTCTCAGTCCTTCCCATTATTCTTATTTTAAACAAGCTATTGTTATCTATGTTCACAAGCTGGTAAAGGTATATTTGCTCAATAACTTTATGACTTTGAGTTTACTAAAAAATAAGGAGAACCCATGAAGAATAAAGATGTCTTGTAAATGTGGAATGAGGTTTGTTATAAAGCTCAGTTTGAGAAAAGGCCTGCCAGATGAGTAACTAGATGGGTGTGGGTTTGAATGGTTGTATTTGAATTCAAAAGCATTAAAATCTTCCCAGGTGTGGAAGGGTTGACAAAATCATGTTATATTTTAGAGCAATGGTTGAAGTTCTGCCAGAAAAGGAGACATTTGAGTTAGATGTAGCACACCTGGTATGTTAGCTCATCGCATTGTTTCTCATAAAGGTATGATTTATAAGAATTCAAATTAACCATTAGTTGTGATAGGCAGTAATAAACAGTATAAATAAGCCAATAAGCAGTGGGAAATTAACATAATATTGATATTTATTAAATTATGTTATTTGAAGCATGAAATAATAAATGTGGGGCTGGAAAGATAGTGCAGCAGGCAAGGTGCTTGACTTGTACTAGTCCAACACGGATTTATCCCTGGAACCCCATATCCCCAGAGCCACTATGATTGATCCCTGAATGCTGAACCATGAATAAGTCCTGAGCGCTGCAGGGTGTAGTCCCCAAACCATATATAAATAAACAAATAATAAATGTATGTGTATGCAAATCCATCAGGTCATCAAGTCTCTATTTTCACCAAAGATGTCTTCCACTTAATTTTTGGCATAGGAATGCAGTTACCAAAATAAGATCATTCTCAGAGTAATTACATATGAGATGGAAGATGCATTGTAACTCTATGATAGCTTTAAAATAATAATACCATCATAATGTTGATTCTGCAAGTACATAAAACTATATGACAAGTATCATGCAACATGCTGTTGTGAAACATGATTTCTACACTCAGAATTGCCTTATACAAGGTTGTTCAGTAATTTGTGGATTAGTAAATGAGTCCTGACACATCTTCTGTAAACTTAGAATCTTATTAGGAAAATAATACCTCTCTTCTGAATTTGAACTGTTATTAAAAATTAATCTAACATGAGTATTGAGAGACAATTTCTTCTATACAAATGAAGAAATAACCATAATATATAGGCCTTTTCTGCAGAGATCAATAGAGGATGTACAATATCACATGTACAATAAATGCATGTACAGTACCACATATTTGAAGTTGTGCATATACTTTATGCAAGATAGAAGATTTCAGAATAGAGGTATATAAAGGAGGTAAACATAAGTCTACCTTCTTTAAAGGAATATATTTAGTGATTGATCAGAGGAAAAAGACTGGAGATTATTTTCAGAGAAAATGAAAGTTGAGGGAACAAAATCTTAAATATTAGAATAATTTTTGTATATATTAAAGGAATTTAAGTGAGTTATAGTTGGAAGGAACAGCTTAAGAAATGGTTCTAAGGCAGATATAAAAGTAGAATAGCAAATAGAAGACATTTCATTTTCTCTTTTCTTCATCACTTCACAAAGAGGGAAGATGCCAACCCAGAGATTTTTCTGGTTAAACATGTCAATGAAGTTAAGACCAGTATGTTATTTCTCATTTGAACACCTGGAAGGTCACTAAGCACATCAAAGTATACACAACTTTCTGGGGCTTATGACATATTCAACTTTACCTTCTATAAAAGTAGAAGACAGGTTTAGTAGACAAATCATGTTGATTGATAGGTTAACACAGTGTCAACACCAAGTAGAGATGAAAACGTAAGACATGTAATATGTCCTTAGCAAAACTAACATTAGTCTTCCAATTTCCTGGATGACTTAAAGTTGATGTAACTGGTAACATAGTTAACATCATAGACCTATGTAAGTCAAATGTCAAGGACAAACTGTACCTAAATCCGAAGACTTATTGCAGCACAACCTAGTGATAAGCTCTAAAATCAGCCTGCATAGCTTCTAAGGTCCAATTCTTTTACTCCGATCTTTTCAAATCACACAAATTCATTTTGTCTCAACTGTTTAAATGCAAAGTGTGTATAATCACTTTATCTGGCTGCAAGTGTCCTTGTGATGAATAAATATAATAGTACATATAAAATATGCAGCTGGACACTTATATGTATTGGAGCCTGAGACTCACACATGTGGAGTGGTGAAGAAAAACCAAATCAGACTTGGCTTCCATCTACATCTAAATTCTACCTCTTTTAGTTTTAAACCTAGTTTTCCTTGGCTATAAACATGGAGCAATAATGTAAAGTTATTGTGAAGAATAAATAAAAATATTATTTCTTAATAAATGTGTAAATAACACATATCCCCAATGTGTAAAGTAATTACTACAATACTGGCACATAGTAGAAACTCAAAAAAAGACATATTATTGTTATTGTAAAACATTGAAAAGAAGATTCGAATGTTCTTTGGGGGACACACACATTGTAGTACTTGGGATTTACTCTTTGCTCTATGCTCAAGGATTGATTGAACCAACCATAGAGGGTGCCAAGGATAGAACCTGAGTTGACTGTGTGCAAGTGAATCTATATACTGTCACTCTTAATGTTTTTAAAAGTTACTTTTTCTAAATTTTTAAAGTTTACTTTTGAGGTTAAGTAATTTTGAATTCATTCTCAATATTTAATAAGAGCCTGTGATTGATTTATTCATAGAGCGAACATCCTTTGATAAATATTTGTATTACAAATTCTAGTGGTAGTTTCTGCTTGCCCTGAGCATTTACTCCTGTTTATTTTAATGCATAGCCTTTATAACTTAATATATGTAAGTACATGTGTTTGTTGTAGGGAAGTAGGGAAGTTGAGGTTGTTTTCCCTGAAAAAGCATCCAAAAAAGAATGTGAGCGATTATTGAGGAATGAAAGAAAAGGTGGGTTGGTGAGTAATATTGCAGTCAGGCACTTGTGTTGCACAAACCTGGCCTGGGTTGATTCCCGGCATTCCATATTATCCTCCCAGCACAACCAAGAGTGAGTCCTAAGAGAAGAACCAGAAGTAACTCCTGTATATTACCAGGTGTAGCCCCAAAACAAAATAAAGAAGGAATATTGGGCAATGGTTAGAGAGAATCTTCTAGATCTGTTGTGACAGGGTCTTTTCCAGGTCAAAGAAGCACTCCAAAGAAAGTTTGACCAAGTGTTAGGCAGAAAAAGTTGAGTCCTGATATCCAGCCTTTATTAATCATTTGTCAGAGCTATGCGAAAAAGTACAGTCATAACTACCACTACTTGCATATCTTCCAAAGCAATCTCAGTGTGAAAACAGCTTGTGTTTTAACGTTTTTAGCTAGATGTGTTCCTCATGGCTAAGCAATAAATTCCTTCCTGCAGGAGCATTCCTATTTGCTACAGTAAAGTTCAGGAGACAAAGGCAATAATGAAACCTGTCTTATACTGCTCAAGATGCTGTAGCAAAATTAAATAGACTGGATAACTCATCAAAAACAGAAATTAATTCCTCTCTATTATAGGGGCTGGGAAGTCTAAGAAGGTGTTGACTAATTCAGTATGTAGTGAAGATCCACTTGCACTTTCATAGATCTTCCGCTTGCTGTGTCCTTATATGGAAGAAAGGTGGAGAGTTCATTGAGATCTCTTATACAAGGTTACTTATCCTATTCTTAAAAGATCATTTAATTTTATTTTTCTAGGACTTCACAACTCTCAAAAGCTTCAAATAGCATTACATTGGAGATTCTGTTTAAATATACATTTAAATATACATTTTTTGCTGAAATTATTAAATTTAGGACAAGCCCATTTCCTTAATCCCTAAAGGTCACTGAACTTCAACCAATTTCTCAATGAACTGCTTAATAACTGGTCACAGTATTTCTAACTCCAGCAGCTATTTCAGCCCTCCTTGGATTAAGGATTGAATCTATATTTGACCACTTCGCACCCACTACTGTAAAGATTGCAGCAGCTCTAAAATGCACCTCAGTCAAAAAGATCCAGAAAGCTTCTTGATTCTTAATTTCTGAACTTAGCCTTAGAGTTAATATCCTACGCACAGACTTTGACCTTTAGTATAGTGGATAGAGTTCACACAGTTGTGCTTCACACAGTTGACTCAGGTTCAATCCCTAGCATCCTATAGAATACCCCAAGCCCCACCAGGCATGATCCCTAATCACAAACTCAGAAGGCCTAAATATAGCTGGGTTAGATTCACAGGAAGAATAGCATTAGCATACAGCCAACCTGGATTCAATTCTTAGCTCCCCATGTGGTCCTTTGAGTCTGCCAGGGGTAATTTCTGAATACAGAGCCAGGTGTAACCCCTGAGTGCTGCCGGATATGGCCCAGAATTTAAAAAAAGTATAAAGAATGGGGCCAAGGCCTCACAATTCTTACCACAGGCTGTGTTCTTTACTGTGTAGAAAGAGGAGGTACAGTAAATGCACCCCATATACACCTCAACACAGGCCCTTTGCCTGGTTTGTATTGTGAATTGGGGGACCAAAAAAGAAAAAAAGAAAAAAAGAAAGGGGCCAAAGAGATAGCACAGCGGTAGGGTGTGTACCTTGCATGCAGCTGATCCAGGACTGACGGTGGTTTGAAAATCAGCATCCCAGATGGTGCCCCAAGCCAAAAATACCACCACCAACAAAAAAGTATCAAACAAAAAGAACTTTTTCTTTCTCTCCTTCAATGGAGATGCACTGGTTGCTTCTATATATAGCCTATCTGCATGGATTTCCACAAGACTGAGCACTCATCTATTTTCCTGTATCACACTGGCCACCTCAAAAAACATACTATGTTGTATTTATTTTATATCTTATCTTCATTTCCTTTTTTTTTTTTTTTTGGTTTTTGGGCCACAAGCGGCTGTGCTCAGGGGTTACTCCTGGCTGTCTGCTCAGAAATAACTCCTGGCAGGCATGGGGGACCATGTGGGACACCGGGATTTGAACCAACCACCTTAGGTTCTGGATCGGCTGCTTGCAAGGCAAACGCCACTGTGCTATCTCTCCGGGCCCTTCATTTTCTTTTTTTAAAAAATAATTATAACACTGTGATTTACCAAGTTGTTCATAATACAGTTGATTCAAGAATTAAATGTTCCAACAACAATCCTACCACCAGTATAACTTTCCCTCCACCAGTGTCCCTAGTTTCCCACCTACTACTCTACCTTGCCCCCTTATAGAAACAAAAATGTGCTTAATATTGTTTGTTATCAAGGCAAATGGAATGATCAAAATTTAAGTCAAAAACAGTCCATTTGGGGTCAGAGAGATAGCATGGAGGAAGGGTGTTTGTCTTACGTGCATAAAGACAGTAGTTCTAATCCTGGCATCCCATATGGTCCCCTGAGCCTACCAGGAGTGATTTCTTTTTTTTTAATTATCTTTATTTAAACACCGTGATTATAAATATAATTGTAGTTGTATGATTACAGTCATGTAAAGAACACCCCCCTTCACCAGTGCAAGATTCCCACCACCAATTTTCTAGATCTACCTACTCCCCACCCCACCCATACCTGTACTCGAGACAGGCTTTCTTTTTCCCTCATTCATTCACATTGTTATGATAGTTTTCAGTGTAGTTATTTCTCTAACTGCACTTATCATTCTATGTGGTGAGATTTATGTCATTAGTTGCACCTACATGGGAGGATGGGGGGAAGTAAGGGTTGGGACTGAGGCAGTAAAATATTAGAAATGAGCTTTGTAGGGCAGTATCAAGGTCCCAATACAAGATGGATATTATGGATATATAGAATATATGCACACAAAGACTACTATGTAGTAGGATAGGTACATAGGGGACCACAAATTCTAGCAGCCCTGGGGGTAAAGGAAGAGGATATGGGAAGTAGGACAAAAACGGAGGTGTAGGGAGGACAATTTGGTGATGGGAATCCCCCCTGATTTTATGTAAATATTTACCTAAAATATTATTGTCAACAATATGTAAGCCACTATGATCAAAATAAAAATTATATTTAAAAAAAAGAATATATGCACACAATACTATCAATATGAAAATAAAGAGAAAAAATTTCCACTGACTGTCCCAATTTAAACCAGTGCTAGAACAGCCTGCCCTCCTTTCAGAGTGCATTCCCATTAGTGTAGGGAGAGATGGGGGAAAGCCTGTTGACCCCTATAGAGTCCACCTAGACCAGTGCCCAGGGAAAGACTGAAGTCCAGGGGAGAAAAACCCTATACCTGGCAAGAGCTGGTCTCCAGAATCAAGGACGAAATCGGAAGCCAGATGTCTGCCCGCCTTCCTCCCCGTGCACCTCTCCCCTGGAGTACGGAGGGAGGGGGGAACCTGAGGACCACTAAGAGTCCACCTGAACCCACTTCTGGCCATCTGAGCTGGCACCCAGGGAAGACCTGGAGTCAGGGGAAAAAGACAAGGACAGCTGGGGGCCTGCCAAGCCTCCCAGCACTCCTCAGGCTAGGGAGAAAGGCTCTGGTATGGGGCCTCAGGAGTGATTTCTGAGCGAAGAGCCAGGAGTAACCCCTGAGCACTGCTGGGTGTGACCCAAAAAATGGAAAACAAAACAAACAAACAAACAAAAAAGTCAATTTTAAATAATCGTTCTATCTCTCAATGGTGTTACTAAAGTCATTGCCTAAGGATTTACTGGGTTGTTTAGTGCTAGTTGAAGCCTCTGTGTTACTCTTTAGGTTAACTGAGCTTGGTGGTCTTCTACGTAACTTTCCCATCAGTTTTCCTATGATTCTACTGAGCTGATACTATTATAAAATTTGGGTGTCACATGGTCACTTGATGATGCACAGATCTATAGATCTAGAACATTTTTGATGACTTGACAGTTTGATAAGGTTAAATTGTTGCACAGGGGTGTTTCTATGGAAAGGGGTCAGGTATGATTTGAGGCTTCTGTACCTTTAGGTAGAAAGGGGAATCTGCCCCCTTACCCATTCTGAGAAGGCTCCAGACTACCTAGGAAGAGTCAGTGGCCATAATTTTCTTTTGGAGCTTAGTAGAAAAGGTAGGCTGTTTTTCTGCCAGGAAGATGGCAGAGTGTGGGCAGAGGCTGCTAGATTTTGTTGTGGCTGGAGGTTGTGCATGTCAGGTATCATGGCTCGCCCACATTATGAGACTACCCCAGACTTTTTTTTTATCCTGTAGTCTTATCCCACCTGAGAAGATTAGACTGTTCAAATTATTTGAGTTCAGTCATGGACCTGGATGCTTCTGTCTGTGAGTGTCATGCATGGTGGTAGGCTACTGTGACTATAGGCAAAAAAGGGAATCTGGCCCCACCCATTCTAAAAAGTCCCCAGAATCTTTAGCTTAGACCAGACTGCTTAGAAACTTGGAGCTTAATAGACTCATTTTCTTCTTTTCTCTTTGAAGCCCTGGAGTCATAACTCCAAGTAAAATTTTAGCACATAAACTAAGCCTCAAGAGAAAGTTTTCCCAAGTTTTCTCATCTGAGAAAACAGTTAACCCAGTGATCACTAATCTAGAACTAATACAATCCTGTTCATGCTTTAAACATACTGCCATCAGATTCTTAAACACAGCAGTGATAGAGTGATCTTTATGTTAATCATTTCTGTTTTATAAGTGAGGCTGTGGGGACAGAAATGTTATATATTTTTCAAAAGATTTATAGCAAATAATGACAGTTTCAGATTGAAATACAGTACTATTCTAGAGACGAGACCTTACATTGAACCTAAAGTACAGTTTGGTTATCAAGTCTATTCTTAAGTTAAATGTACATGTGGTGTATTTGTGCTACTAGGTTGGCATACATCACCCAAGTAAACCAATGGTAGTAAATGTCCACTGTGCATGGGTTCTTCTTGATCCTCCATCTTCCCTTGCAAATTTTCCCTTAATACTGCAGTTCTAACCCAAATCTACTGCAATTGCTTTGGCCCAGTCAAGGTGCATAGCTATACTGCCTCTGCCTCTACTTTAACCATAAAATGAGATAATATAAATCCCATATCACAGGGTTAGAAGTCAAAGAAGACAGAGACTGCCACACAGCAAAAAGAACAAGAACAAGCAGTGCTGGCGGGGATGTGGGGAGAAAGGAACTCTTATTCACTGTTGCTGGGAATGCTGTCTAGTTCAGTCTTTATGGAAAGCAATATGGAGATTCCTCAAAAAACTGGAAATTGCACTCCCATATGATCCAGCTACACCACTACTAGGGATATATTCTAGGAACACAAAAGTACAATTCAAAATGCCTTCCTCACACCTATATTCATTGCAGCACTATTTACAGTAGCCAGACTTTGGGCACAACCCAGATGCCCTTCAACAGATGAATGGCTAAAGAAACTGTGGTACATATACATAATGGAATATTATGCAGCCATCAGGAGAGATAAAGTCATGAAATTTTCCTATACATAAATGTTCATGGACTCTATTATACTGAGTGAAATAAGTCAGAGGGAGCAAGATAGTGAGACAAAATAGTCTCACTCACCTATGGGTTTTAAGAAAAATAAAAAACATTATTGTAATAATGCTCAGAGACAATAGAGATGAGGGCTGGAAAGACTGGCTCATGATATGAAGTTCACCACAAAGAGTGGTGAGGACAGTTAGAGAAATAAATACACAAACAACTATGATGACAATGTCAATTAATGAGAGAAGTAGAATGCCTGTCTCGAATACAGGCAGGGGGAGGAGGAGGGATATAGGGGACATTGGTAATGGGAATGTTGCACTGGTGAAAGGGGAGCGAAGAAAAAAAGTACTAACAATACTTTGTAAATTTTTTAATTCCTTTGATGGAGGAATGGGAAATGGTGAAGTACCTCTGAGCCAATCACACTGTGCTCTGAGTCAGGCAGGAGCAGAGAGAGGAAAGTGCTGCAAAGCTCTTTTGCCAGAGTCGTTATTGTGAAGCAGAGTAAGTAATTGTCTTCTGGTCCTTCTTTTGTTTCACGTTGCTGTATAGAGTGTTATCATGGAGAGTGAGTCCTAAATTTACCACATCTATCAAGATGTTATAGAGACTGCCAATGTTTACCAAAAATAGAATGTGTGCATTTCATGCTAAAATTTTTTTGGAAAGAATGTCTTCTGAAATGTATTATAACAGTTTGGGTTAGATGAAGGAGGGAGAAATAGGAGAAGACGTATATTAAACTGAATTTTTATATTTCCAAGACACATTCTGTTATATGTGTGCATTTAATTCAAGACTGCTATGTATGGGGCCAGAGAGATAGCATGGAGGTAAGGCGTTTGCCTTTCATGCAGAAGGTCATTGGTTCGAGTCCCAGCATCCCATATGGTCCCCCGTGCCTGCCAGGAGCGATTTTTGAGCGTAAAGCCAGGAGTAACCCCTGAGCGCTGTCGGGTGTGACCCAAAAATAAAAAAATAAAAAATAAATAAAAAGACTGCTATGTATAAAGTGGACAATTAAACTTTAACTTGAAATATCTAGTGCATCTAGATGTTTAGAAGTGTCTGATGTATGTTAATGTAGTATGTTAATATATGTAGTAAAATATCACTTTTAAATATCATTTTTACTAAAATTGATGGAAACTACTGTCCTCGGAGCAGAACTATTAAATCACCTCTGTGCACTTAGCCTGCTAAGTTGTTTAAAGAGGTAGAAGGGAAAGAATAGCAAAAGATAATCTGTTTTTGTTCATATAAGGACTTTTTAAGACAATTAATTTTGCATTTTGTTTTACTACATACAGTGTATATAATGGGCATGGTTTTTACAAACATCTAGTCTCTAGCTTACAGTGATTCTTAAAGTGGGTGATACTGCCTTCTCCAGGGTGCTGGGAAGGATTAGGAAGGCATATCAGATATAACTGAGTAATCATGACTATGTTATTTGATTCTTGTTATTTTCCATTTTCTATTATGCACATGTTAACTTCTTAAAAATAAATATTTAAAAACCTCTAAAAAAAACTTTTCTTCCACATAACTAGCCTGTTTGATCTCTGGTACTGCCTATGATCATCTGAGTATTGCCAGGTGTAATTGTTGAGCATGGAGACAGGAGTAAACCCTGAGCACAGCTGGTTGAGGCCAAAAATAAATAAATTAATAATAATAATAATAATAATAATAATAAATATTGCAATAAGAAAATAGAAAAGTGCAAAGGGTATATTGGGACTTTGAGATGTTCATTGGAATGTTTGCAGTACAGTGGACTTGCAAATGTGTTTTCTGTGACCAGGCGAATTGAATGGCCAGAGGTACCTACATTCCCTCCCAGACTGGGAAATTAAAGAATATTTGCACTTCGGACTACTACTTTGTTGTGTATTTTGCTAATACTTAACAAAGCTTCCTTTAAAACATTTTTGTTGTGGTTAGTTTTGTTTTGTTTTGTTCTTTTTCTGGGAAGCCTGGGGCTCTAACCCCTTTGTTTAAAAGTTTTAACTCACTGAGCCTTGATAAAAGTATTACTGGGTTGGAAAACTAGCAAGAGATTTAAAAAAGATTAACAACTCAAAGAGGCCAAGAAAGAATGAACAATTATATGTTTTCTTATGTAAATGCCTTAAGGAAGGTCAGGGTCCAAGTTAGAAGAAGCCTTTCTAAAGATTAATTATACTGAGAAAACATAAAGCTATTTTTGACAATGTTTACACATACTTCCACTTAATTCATTTTCAACATATTCAGCATATGCACTGTGCTATGTGATCACAATGTTTCAGCTCCCTTATGGCTCATTTACTTGACAGAATTTGCATAGTAAGTATTGCTAACATGTGTTTTTTGACTGCATGCATTTTGCCTTATATAATAATGATATAACAGAAAAAATACACTTTGTACATAATTTTTCATTGCTAACAGAAGATAAAGTCAACAGAGTTGTGATATTGATGTTCAACATTTTGTTTCCAAACAAATACCATCATTTGATTTAATCATCCGTCTCTTTCTAAAGTATAGGCAGGTGATTGCTAAATGCTACTTTTATGTTTTAGCAGCATTTGAGAGATATTTCATGACATTCCTTGAAACTATTTGTATCATCAAAGACTATCACATAGCAGACTAAGAATGACTTTTAAAGACTAATATCCCTGACTATCTCTAAGAAAAATACTAATTTTCACATACTAAATATCTTAGCATCTATATTTCTATCAAAGGGAATTCCCATTTTTCAAATGTTGAAAATTAATCTTCTTTTGGAAATATTAACAGTTCTTGGAGCCAGAGAAATAGTACAAAGATTAGGGCACATGATTTGCATGTTACCAACCTCAATTCAATACCCTATACCACATAGTTCACTGGGCATTGCTGAATGCAACTCTGAAAGCCCATGAAAACTTTCAGGGTGGCACCACAGAGCCTGAGCAACACATCTTTGGGCCCATGTATTGAACCATTTGCCTCAATATCCAAGTTTCACTAGGAAGTGCCCTTGTGTCTACTTGAAGAAGCTGACTGAATGAAATAGCAAAATTGCTTGAAAGTGAGAGGAAACAGTAGAATTAGGCAAATATAAAGATGATTCATTCGGAAATTAGTCAGAAATACAAACAGTGACTAGTAGTATAGAAATGTCATCTTCTTTCAAAATACTTGGTAAAGACTCTTAATGAAGTAATTTAATGACTAATTGGTCCTATTATTAATAAGTATTGACTTCAAAAAAGTAAACATCTTAATATAGGACAGGTTGAAATTGCAAAGGTCATATATATATAAGAACAAATCTGAGCAAAAAAAAAAAACAACAAAGAAAAATCCATATAGTGAGACCAAATAGTAGAGACCATTTTTATTTATTTATTCATTTATTTATTTATTTATTTATTTATTTATTTATTTATTTATTTATTTATTTATTGGCGTCCCTGGGTGGACTCAATAGAGACTTTTTTTTTTATTGTGGCCAAAGTGAATTACAAATCTCTCACAGTAATATTGAAGGTACATAGTGACAATGAATCAGGGGCATTCCCACCACCAGTGATGTCCTCTTTCCACCCTTGTTCCCAGTATGCATCCCATATCTTTCTCCTTTACCCACCAAATACTAGTATAACTGGTTGCCACTTGTTCAGCTTGCTGTGGATTATAGGTATAGACTCTGTTGTTATTGACTTTGGGTGAGATGTTCAGGTCTGATTGTTTTTTTATTTCCACTAAATATCCATGTAAGTGTCTGGACTTGGTACCATTCATTTTTCCCCCTCTATTAATGAGGCTGACCAAGATGATTTAAGCAATGTGGTTCTGTTGGAGGTATAGAAAAAGAAAAGAAGAAAATAAAAAACAAAAACAAAAAACTAGGAGGAATTCTAGGTGTTATAAATATCAATTTAGAAAGGAAGAGAAAAAAGAAAAAGGTATCAAACCCCCAAAAAATAACAAACAAAAACAAACAAAGCAATAACAAGAAAAATAAAGAAAAAAGAACCAAAAAAACACACAAACCAAACAAAACAAACAAAAAACCAAAGACAGCAACTACGAAAAAGACACACACACACACACACACACACACACATACACACACACACACAAAAACCAAACAAACAACAATGACAAAGAAAAACAAACAAAAAAACAGTCAAAACCCCAACCGCGGGCCCGAAGAGATAGCACAGCGGTGTTTGCCTTGCAAGCAGCCGATCCAGAACCTAAGGTGGTTGGTTCGAATCCCGGTGTCCCATATGGTCCCTCGTGCCTGCCAGGAGCTATTTCTGAGCAGACAGCCAGGAGTAACCCCTGAGCATCGCCGGGTGTGGCCCAAAAACAAAAACAAACAAACAAAAAATCCAACCGCAACTACATAAAAAGGTTTGTTGTTGTTGTTGTTGTTGTTGTTGTTCTTCTTCTTCTTCTTCCTCCTCCTCTTCCTCCTCCTCCTCCTCCTCCTCCTCCTCCTCCTTCTTCTTCTTCTTCTTCTTCTTCCTTCTTCTTCTTCTTCCTTCTTCTTCTTCTTCTTCTTCTTCTTCTTCTTCTTCTTCTTCTTCTTCTTCTTCTTCTTCTTCTTCTTCTTCTTCTTCTTCTTCTTCTTCTTCTTCTTCTTCTTCTTCTTCTTCTTCTTCTTCTTCTTCTTCTTCTTCTTCTTCTTCTTCTTCTTTTCTTTGCAAAGTCATAGTAAGTATTGGGGAAGTTAGAAAGGGAATTCCCTTGGCCTAAGAGATTTTGTGTTTCTCCGCCCTTGAAGCATACTGTCATGAGAACCACTATAGGCCCTGTACACACTCTTTTTCTCTCCCCAAGGTCCTTTCATGGTGCGAGGCATCTTTCCGCTCAGTTGTGGATGATATAATCAAGCCTCTCTAATTCGAGATCTTGGTATTTACACAGGGCATAGGACAAAGCCTCGAAATAGTCTTCCTTTATAGTTCTAAAAATTCTGTTCCATCACTGTTGTTATAATCAGATTTTTATAATCGTTGGTCTCAGTTTTTGCACAGATCCTCTGGCAAAGCCTGGACTAGAGTTTTTAAATTATGATTCCAGAAGTTCTATTTCATTGCAGTTGTTACAGTCAGACTTCTGGGATTGAAAATCTTGGTTTTGTACAAATCCTAGGCCGAAGCCTAGGTTAAGGTCTTTTTTCCTGGTCCCAGGGTAAGTTCTGCCTAGTCTTGGCTGTCAATGTCAGTCTTCAGTAGTTGGTAATCTTAGTCTTGCATAGGTCAAAGAGTGATGTGTCTTCTGATTTCATCTTATTGTTAGGACATTCTGCTCAAGTTATTACCATTGCTATTTCCTCTTGGTCAGGATGGATAGAGACCATTTTTAACACATATTTATTTGACTTACTCTTATATTGGAAAAATGGTGGAAATCCACAAATTTTATTTTTAGTTTATAATAATTAATCATACAATATTAATATTAATATTAATCATTCAATAATTTAAATTAATCCTTATTTCTCCCACTAAGTCTAGAAATCCAGAAGAGCCCCTAGATTGAAAATGGGAAATTAGTTCAAAAGAAACCCAACTGACCACTATAGCTAAGATTCAGGTGCTCAGCAGGGCAAAGAAGATAAAAAGAGCTCTGTTAGCAGAAGTGATACCTGTCTGGGCCTGCTTCCATGGCACAATTTGGAATAAGGAGGCCAAACATCAACCTTTTTCCTTATACTTTGAGTAATGCTTTCAGTCACTTTCTCATAATAAGTATATGAGCAAAACTTTAGAATCCTTGTAAGTATTCCTTGAAAACTGGATTATCAAAGCTTGTTATTGGATATCAACCATTTATTTCCTAACAAAAGTCAAAGTGATGCTTAAATAATTTAGTCAAATCTCTATTATGATAATATTCAGCTAATAAAGGAGGACACATAACTAATATTATTAAAAAGGGGGAAATTGTAGTGAGGGTTTATGCATCATGTTGTATTTGACATAATTGATTTCAGTGGAGATAGTATGTATACTCAAAAACACCAAGAAAGCATAAGCAAACTATTTTCTTTGCATTTTAATAGTTATTAAATAAAAGTCAAAAGATATCACTTTTGTCTGCCACGATAATTTTTTAAAGGCAAAGTGATCAGTTGAAAGTGCTACTAGGATTCTTTTTAAAAGGTCCATTTGGAACTAATTTAAGTTTCTACCCACTCTGCCAATGTTTTCCATTTCTAACAGTCCCATGAGTCATTGACATCATGTCATTTACAGTAGCCAATCTCTTTACCTGCATTTCTATAGGGACTTGGCAGGCATGTGAATTTAGGAAATGCATGATGCCATTAGGTCAAGGGAAAATACAATAGTGCCTCCAGAAAGTTAGTAAAATGACCTCTCAAAAGGAATAAGGAATATCAGGTTCCTCCTCCCTGGTTTTGATTATATCTCTTCTTTTTAGCCTTTGAAATTCTGGATAATATACAAACTTTGATATATGCAGGTTTTTAATCCTCCTAAGAAAATATTACACATATGAATATTATCAAGAAGACATCAACTGCTCCTAATTTCCAAAAAAAAAAAAAAAAATGAAAAGAAAACCACACAGCTGATGAGAAGACTCCAGAGAACAAAGCTTATAAATGAAACACATTATTTCCTTTAGTTTGAGTTTCTCCTTTCATGAGGAAAACTCTTAAGATATACAAAAAGAGTTTTGTATGACTAGAGGCTCTTTTGTAGGTAATGGCTTCTGACAGTGCATTACAGCTTATTTAATGCAATAGAATTTGAGTATTCATGTCAGTAACATTGATTCATATCAAATCTACAAAATCAGTTGTTTAGAGGGAAAAAAAGAGATAATAGGGGCAAGTAACAGACCAAAGAGATACAATTCTAATCCAAACTGTTCCTGAAAATTGAATATAACTATGAAGTAGATATCGATTGTGAATAGAATTAATGTTGGATGCCAGACTAGTCTCTAATATTTGGCTTTTAGGCCAGCTCATAGTCTTCCTGGTTATGTTTGAAAGATACTGTTTAAATTTTCAATAAAAAAATAATTCTGGGCCAGATGGATAGCACAGCGGCGTTTGCCTTGCAAGCAGCCGATCCAGGACCAAAGGTGGTTGGTTCGAATCCCGGTGTCCCATATGGTCCCCCGTGCCTGCCAGGAGCTATTTCTGAGCAGACAGCCAGGAGTAACCCCTGAGCACCGCCGGGAGTGGCCCAAAAACCAAAAAATAAAAATAAAAATAAAAATAATAATTCTGTCTAACTACTTCAATGTACTCCACAAAATTTCCCCCTAAGTTTCTAAGTCCCTTTAGATGTAAGAAAAACAAACAATGATAGTGGAATGTCAGAAGATCTTCTCTTTTTTTCTACATATGCCATGGAAATATAGAAGGGCCTGGGACTAGTATAAATGAAAGTCAAGTTAAACGTAAAGACTAAATTCCACGCTTGAAGGCTGTAAATCTAGTAGAATAACAAATTATTTTGTTGCTTATATAAAGAGATTTAGGGAAGAAAAGATCATTTTTGTATAAATGTTTATTGATGGCTTATTAAATGTCAGGCAAATGGAAGCAGTAAGATACTTATTTACCAACAGCAGTTAACTAAACAAGAAGTTAAGACAAAGTTTGATGTTCATGACAGAGTAAATTTAGGGTGAGCTGACCTCAGAAAAAGGAACAATAAAAGTTTACAAATGTTTGAAACATTCACTGAAGCATGTATTTGTCTATAACAATGAAAATACAATAAAAACAGAACTGTCAAAAATGTACAAGGAGTGGAATTCAAAAAGAGAGGGTGAAGTGCAAAGAGATAGAATTAAAACCCAAGAGGAGAAAATTGCAAAATAAATATTGTTTTCTTGAGAAATATACGAAACTCCTTAAGAGAATTTTATTTTAGAAAACAACTGACAGCAGTGTGGCAAACGGATTAGAAGCAAATTAGGATGTGGTAGACCAGTTAAGAGCTTGTGACAGATAATAGTAAAAGAGCCACTTAGAGTAAGACAGTGGCAAAGGAAATAAAAAAATTTTTAAAAGGGGCCGGAACAATAGCACAGTGGTAGGGTGTTTGACTTGCACGCAGCAGATTCAGGACGGACCTCGGTTCAATCCCTGGTGCCCCATATGGTCCCCCGAGCCAGGAGTGATTTCTGAGTGCGTAGCCAGAGTAACTCCTGAGTGTCACCAGGTGTGTCTCCAAAACAAACAAAAACAAAGAAAAAAAAAAACAAAGAAACAAAAAAAAGTTTTCCAAAGGATAAAATCAGAAAAGAAAATTTAAGTTAAATTGTTTTATTTGAAAATAACAAAGTTAAAAAAAAAAACAAGTAAGAAAGAATAAGATAGTGGTTTCAAAGTGAGGGGAAATTTGCTTTCAACAATAGAACTCTCAGGGCCAGATAGATAGGACATAGGTAATGTGCTTGCTTTTATGTAACCAACCCTAATTTCCTCCCTAGTGCCTCATTCAGTTCCTCAAGCACCTCCAGGGTGATCCCTGAATGAGTGAGAGAAAGATATAAGCCTTGAGCACAGCTGACTGTAGCCCAAATCTTGTGTTGGGTTTTGATAAATCCATCTCTCTCTCTCTCTCTCTCTCTCTCTCTCTCTCTCTCTCTCTCTCTCTCTCTCTCTCTCTCTCTCTCTCTCTCTCACTCTCTCTCACTCTCACTCACACACACATTTCTAGTAAGTTAATTATATTTTTTATCAAAAACTTAAAAATTATTTAAATGATTCAATGATTTTTATTGACTGGTTCTATAAGTATCTTTTAGACATTTAATGCTAAGAGGCAATTAAATTTTAAGTCTTATCTGAGAATATAGAAAACCATTATTAACAGGGGAACATAGCAATTAGACAGTCATAATTGATATATCATTGTAAAATGGATCTCTATTACTTTTTTAATTTCAATAAATCCTAATAAATAAAAATAATAACCCTGAGGAAGGTAACTGGAGAGACAGTTATTGATGTGTAGTTCAACAGATAGGGCATATGCCTTGCATGCTATCAACCTACATTCTATCCCCAGCATTCCATATGGTCCCCAGAGCACCACCAGGACTAATTCCTAAGTGTAGACACAAAAATAATCCCTGAGCACAGTTGTAACTAATTTACCCTCCTATGGTCCTATCTCTATACTGGTTTGTACGGATGGGCACCAAAATTAGCATCTGGGAAGCATGAGAGTTATCACTCCTGGTATCTCCTCTAGTCTCTATTTTAAGTCAATTATATTTACAAAGTATTGTTTAAATTCACATTTTTGTTAACTAAAATAAAATATCACCACTGAAAAAGGAGGCTTTATTTTTCAGTGATTAAAATTTAGGTTATCAGGAGGAAAAAGTTAATAGAGGGTTCTAATATATGTCCTCATCTCCCCCCAATCAAAATCCAAATTCCATATTATTTTGACAAGTGGATTATTCTCTCTAATTCTCTCAAAAAATGACACTTGAAATGGTTGAAGAAAACAAAGGATTTGTCTTTTCATGAGCATATATGGCAATTCCCTTCAAATGCTGAAGAAAAAAATGCACTGGATCTTTGAGATCTTTCTGAGGAAGAAAATGTAGGTTCAAGGAAATGCAAGTTAAGAGAGACCAATTAATCACAAGGAATGTGATGTAGATGAATGTTTGTCTAGTCTCACAGTTATTGTAATCAGCCTGTCTTACAGGTGGTCTTAACAAGAGGCTGGAATGTAGAAGTCTGGACCTGTTGTAGAAGTAGAGAAAAGGGAAAGACTGCTTTCCTCTCTGGCTTATTAATAATAAAAAAAAAAAAACTGCAAAATTCACCTTTGTGCTCAATCTTTACTCCACAATTTGCTCAAATTTTATTTCATATTTTGTACTTTAGAATAATTACTAATCTTCATGTTTCTTGTCTGAAATATTGCAATATCCTTCTTACTGGGTTTCTACACTGAATTATTATTTTTATTTTAAATCCATCATCACACTTCATCCAAAGAGATTCACTCTAGGAAGGCAGATATACTCTTGCAGGAACACCATTGACAATAAGTTTTAGAAAGCAATTAAACCAAGAGATAGGTCCAGAGCAATAGAACAGTTGGTTGCCTTGTATGCAGCCAACCCAGGTTTGATCCAGGGCATCCCATATGGTACCCCAAATTTGCCAGGAGCTTGTTTGCAGAGCCAAGAGTAACCACTGATCACTGCAAGGTGTGGTCAAAAAATATTTTAATAAAACCAATATATGGGCCATAAAAACTGATGATTTAATTTTAGTTGCCTTGTATGCAGCCAACCCATGCTTGATACAGAGCATCCCATATGGTACACCAAGTTGGTCAGGAGCTGGTTTACAGAACCAAGAGTAACTACTGATCACTGCCGGGTGTGGCTAAAAAAAATTTTTTTTTAGTAGAATCAATATATGAGCCACATAAACTAAAGATTCAATTTTAGTTACCAGTCCTATATGCAATGGTTGAACCTCTTAAGAGATGTAAGAATTGAGGCCTGATAGGTCTCTGAATGACATCAGCAGCAACTCAGGCTTACTGGACCCTTTTAGAGGAGGATAAAGTTCAGCAAAAACAGGAGGCCATTATAATAATATAGGAGAAAATTAACAAAAGCTCAAAGATTTTACCACTTAATAACACCCTAGCTGTGGAATCTTATCTGTATAGAAAGCCTCTAAGACTCAACACAGTCCTACTAAAATCAGTTTTGCAAAAGCAAGCACTCCATTCTGGGGGTCTCCCACTTCCCGATGTAGGATATGTGATTTCTTTCCTTTTTTATGATATGTTCTCTTCTCTCCTCTTTTCCCTCTTATCCCCTGAATAAACATAGTTTTCTCTACAGTGTCTAAAAGGAGAGAGAGAGAGATGTGAGAGAGAGAGAGAGAGAGAGAGAGAGAGAGAGAGAGAGAGAGAGAGAAATATCTACTATAGAGGTAGGCAGAAGAGAGAGCAAGCGGAGGACACCCTCAGAGAGAAACTGGGGACATTGTGGATTGATTAAGGATATTTTACACTATATGAATGAAATTCAATCATGAACAACTGTGTATCTGTGAAAACAACAACTGTATTATAAACAACCTTGTAAATCATAGTGTTTAATTAAAGACAGTTTTTAAATAAAATACTTTGTTTCACTATTTGTCTTCTTTGGTTTTTTTCCTTTAGCAAGAACAGACAATAAACCTAGAAAATCTAAACAGGAATCAGAACTAACTTTTCTGTTTTCTGTTGAAAAGCAAATATCAGTCCTGCATTAGAATCATTGTTTCTTGAAAAATCAAGCAATAAGTTTCCTTCCATTGTATATCAAGTGAACAACAAGTATAGCCCTAAAGTTCTGTGTCTTTATAGGACCTTAGTATCCTTATTGTGCTTATTGATGCTCATGCAAACTTTACTAGACCTAATGCTCTTCCTGGGCACTTCCCTGATAAGGTTAGGTGAGTTGAGCAAGGAGCCAAAAGCATTCTATTTATTGCAATTACTATCTCCTTGCTATCCATAATATTTAAAACAGACCATATTCTACTAACCTCTATTACCTTTCCAGGTGCTCTTTCAGGACAGAGCTTTTGTTTCTTTTTTAAAAGTTTTATTGGAAGTTCAAATACTATGATCTCAGAGACTTCAACCCTAATTACAAAACTTCTTGCATCATATTACTACTTCCCCATAAAATTGTCAATCTTGCACAAAATGCTATAAAAACAATCGTTTCAGGCAGGAGAGATAGTTCAAAGGACTGAGAACATGCTTTGCATGTGGGGGAACTGGGTTCCTGCATGGCATGATTCCCAGACCACTACCTACAGGAATAACCCACAAAGAAAGCCATAGCTTCTGCATACCACCACAAGTGAGCCAACTCCTCCCTTCTCAACTAAAAAAAATATATCAGCTGTAATTTATAAGCACAAAGTGTGAACAGAAACAGGTAGAAACAGGATACAAAACCTTTGGAATTAGGGAATTACAATGGGTGTGGTGTATAATTTTTTCTTGGGGCCAACTCTGGTTTCTGTGGTGTTCTGGCTATAGAGTTTTTGTGGGATTTTTTTCTTATAATCTACAATTTTATTGGCCTGAGAAGTAAACTTTTAAATTCCTTTACAGAAAAGACAAAGTCACTGAAAAGGTGACTTCAAATTTACATGTTCCCTCAAATGCATATACATGGGGAGGAAGGTCCAAGATAGAGAAAATAAGTAAAAGACTGAAAGAGTAAAATATATATATTATCTGCTAACTGCTACAAAGAGTTTAGAGTTCAAGTTCAAATAAACTAGAAGAGTTTAGTAAATACAATGAGTTTGTTATTGATGTTCTTGAAAAATTACACTTTAAAAGTAAAGTATAGTTTCCACAACTAAGCCATTTTTCTCTGAATTAAGGAAAAAATTAAAGTCAACCTTACCAAGTACTACTTGATCCAAATAAGTAAACAAATAATTTTTAAAAAGCAGTCTAAAAAAATCTCAAAATAAGTTGCATATAATTTAACTGGCTGCTTGATAAAATGTAATTATATCTAGAGCAAGGTAAGTAAACTAAAGATTATGTTTTCTTTTATGACCCTAAAATAAGAATGGTTCTATATCCTTAAGGAGAGGAAAGATAAGAAATAATATAACTTAAGTCATTTTCATAGCCTAAATACCTCACTGTCTATCCCTTTAAATAAAAGTTTTCTAATTCATTGCATATTTCTAAGAAACATAGCATAACGTAATATTTGTGTGAGAGATTAAATATTTCAATGGTATTGAAGAAATTAGATAAAATACACTAACTATCCATGCCCTCATTTCCAATTTCCAAAGGTACTATTACTGTCAGGCTCTTTTCTTTTCATATCTTTACACACATACCTCTTACAATAATATTACAAATTAGATTGTGGCATGTAATTAGTCTGTACTGTTCTGAACTTGCTTCTTAACAACACAATCTATTTTCCATATTAACACACAGAATTCATTGTTTTTCATCAGTTGCTTAGAAACCCATTGTATGGATGTACTCATATATTTTATCAGTTTCTTATAAGTGAACATTTAGTTTGTATTTAACTTTTTGCTATTGTTGTGAGTAGGGTGTGCCTGGGGAGGTCAGGACTGGTAAAACTGTGTATCAACTTTTTTTTTTTTGGTTTTTGGTCACACCCAGCAGGATTCAGGGGTTACACTGCTCAGAAATCGCTCCTGGCAGGCTCAGAGGACCATATGGGATGCCGGGATTCGAACCACCATCCTTCTGCATGCAATGCAAATGCCCCACCTCCATGCTATCTCTCTGGCCCCAAGTGTATTAGTTCTTATAAAGTGAGGACACTAAGGTCCTTCTAGACACAAGAAGACAACCATCAGGCTGAGTACAACTTGTTCCATCTAACCTGGAAACTGGTCCCTAAAATCCAAATATTTGGAAAAGCAGGGTTCTCTGGCTGAGGCCAGAGTAATCTCTTCACAGGAAAAGGAAAGTCATTCATAATCTCTACCCATATTTAGGCTTTTTGACCTTTGTCACAAAAACAAATTTCCAATTTTAGTGAAATAAAATACCTTTATTGAGGGACAATATTTAGTCTAAGAAGAATATGAGATTCTCGAGGGAAATAAGTTTGGGGACAGAAAAAACACATGAAAGACATAGAAGTAAAGAAAATCTGCCTTAAAGAAGCCTATGGGCAACCCCAGGATGGAGAGTAATAGAGATCATTCACTCAGAGTTGGGGTGAAGGCGACCTGAGCAGAGTGTCCCTAATAGAAAGACATAAACTCACCTGGACTGGGATTCAGGGACATGGTGCTGCCCTGGGAAACTAGCCTTATGCCTTTGGCAATTTGACTTTGTCTGGAACTGTGAACTTAAGACTTTATTGCCAAGGTTTATCAAGAACATTGAACTCTGGTGGTCTTCTGTCTACTTACCAGTATTTAGTTCCTGGTGAACTACATCCTGAGGAACACCATTGTGCTAGGGCTGGAACCTGAGATATCTTGAGTTGGCCATGTTAGGCTGGTCTTCAGTCTGTGATAAAAACATTGAATCATTTTAGGGGAGGAGTAGAACAAAATATCAACTTTCAGATCAGCTTTTAAGGGTTCCTAAATTGATTACTATGCTTCCCCATAGTGTAGTCATAATTACTATTGGCATAATAAAATGATAAATGTCTAGATAGTTTTGCCTATTTTAGATTGACATATAATTTCATCTTTAAAAACTGTACCAATGACTAGGGTATCATAAAAATACATAAATTTCTATTATTTTATTAAAAAGAGTTAGGGCTGGTGAGGTGGCATTAGAGGTAAGGTGTCTGCCTTGCAAACGCTAGCCAAGGAAGGACTGCTGTTCAATCCCCTGGGGTCCCATATGGTCCCCCCCCAAGCCAGGGGCAATTTCTGAGCACTTAGCCAGGAGTAACCCCTGAGCATCAAATGGGTGTGGCTCAAAAAAACAAAAAAAAAGAACATAGCATTATGCAAAGTTTATAAGCCGTATCACCCATAATGATTAAAATGCCATTAAAATTACTTGAATTTTGTAAAATCTATAAATACATCTCAAGATTAAGAGAAAATATATATTGCATTCAATAGTTATATAATGCTATTTCACAGAAATATTTTAAATCATAATAAATATTGCTAATACAGCTTCTGAGAGGAAGAAAAATTCCAAGATACATCTATAAACTAAAAGTAACAACAAAGATACAAATGGAAGTCCTAGAATTGAAAACTCAATATCTGAAACCAAAACTTCATTAGATGATATCAGTGTACTGGCTTACAGCAGAAAAATGGATCATTGAAAGTGATGCCTGCTTAAAATACTACATAGAAAGAGAGCTTTGATAATATAGAGTAAAGAAAGAGAGTAAAGAAGTTAAGACTCCTGACTTGCACACATTCTACAAAGTTCAATTCCCAGCACCCCAAATGGGGAACTGAACACTCTCAGAGTGATAGCTAAGTGCGGTCAGGTATAATCTCTTGAGTACCACTGGGTGTGGCCAAAAAAATAACATAAACTAGAATTCTGATAGATAAAATGTGACCATATGTTTTAAATATATATCAATATCTAAACAAATTTATTCATATATATATATGTATATTTTTTTTAGGGGAGAGCGTGAACACAGTCCCCCACTACCACAAATTATGCAGTCGAGTTTTCCACATTTGGGGAAATCGCAGGGGTCAGCACATCCAGAGTGCAATGGATAAGCCTCGCCCTGGGGAAGCCACCTTTGTGATCATGGTATCTCCCTTGCCAGGTAAGTATTATTATTCCTATATATTAAATTGTCTTACTAAGTGTTTGTTCTGGAGAACTATGCAGGAGTTGGAGGCTTACTATACAAACCCTGTATAAAACTATAAGCTACAAAACTATAAATCTACTCTCCGTAGAAACCAAGATCTTATTTCTTGGTCCAGTCAAAAAGTAAAAAAATAAATTTTATCTTAAGCAACCAAATTGATATAAATTCACCTTGATTTTTTAATTTTTTACTGCGCTGGGCCATAAATTTACATTATTTAATACCCACAACCTAGTGTATAATTTTACAGATGAAAAACCTAAGCCTTAAAAAGGTTTGTAACTTGCCCCAGGTCATAAACCTTGTAACTTTTAGAGACAGAATTTAAATATAGGTTTGTCTATAAATGAAACCTATATTCTTTCAACCACACTTTCCTGGACCTCTTCAAGTACGCATACACATACAGAGGTTAGTAATTATTTGTTAAATTAATGACTAATGTTAAACTATCATATGATTCTGATAATATGTAACTCATGGTAATCCCTTAGGTTGGGTCAGCCATGGCCTACAACCAGCTACTCACTGTGAACTACTTATACCGTCAGACTTACCAATCTAGAAGAACTTTTGTTCTGGATTTTTCTATATCTAAACAGAGTAGGTAGTGGACTAGGTGGTTTTGCAAGGCAGATTTTTTGCTCAGCCTCTAGTTCATTTGCTTACTATCCATCAATGAATTTGGTAGTGAGTGATACTACCATCATCACTCAGAGTAATCAAGAGATCAAGACAGTGAGACCAGTAATCAAGGCACTTTCAAAGTGAGTGGAGCTTTCTCCTTAATTTCATATCAAGAACCATGCTACAAACCAAGTAGGCCACAAAGTGTGACTCTCCACACTAGTTTTTGTAAATAATTTTTATTTTTACCACAGTGGATTAAAAATCTTTCACAGTAATATTTTAGGTACATAGTGACATTGAATCAGGGGCATTCCCACCCAATATTGTCCTCCCTCCACCCTTTTTCCCAGCAAGCATCCTATATGCCCCTCCTTTGCCCCCAGGGCTGCTAGTATAAGTGGTCCCCTCTGTGTCTAGCTTGTTGTAGATTGGGTATCGATTCTGTTGTCGTTGGCTTTGGATTTGGTATTTAATTCTGATCATTTTTTATTTCTACTCGATGTTCATACAACTGTTTGGTCTTATTACCCTCCATTATTTCTCCTCCAATCTGTGAGGTAGAGCAAGATGGTTCAAGTTATGTGGTTCTGATAGAAGGAAAAAAATAAAGGTGGGGGGAATCAAACAAGCAAAAAACAGGAGGAATCCTAGAGGCTATAAATATCAATTTAAGAGAAAAAAGGAAAAATGGAAGAAAAACAACAAGAATACCAAAAAAAAAAAAATCAAACAAACAAAAAGACCATGAAAAGTACCACAGCAATAAGCACCACAGCAATAAAGACAACAACCAAACAATAACCATGGTCCTGAGATAAAAACAAAACAAAACACGCGCGCGTGCGCACACACACACACACACACACACAAATAAGCAACAACAATAAAAAATTAATTTGTGCTCTTTTTTTTTTGCATAGGCACAGTAAATATTGAAGAGATTAGAAAGGGAATTCCCTTGGCCTAAGAGATACAGGGTTTCTCTGTCCTTGAAGTATACTGTCATGGGAATAATTACAGACTTCGTACATGCCCTTATTCTCTCCTCTAGGTCCTTTTGTGATGTCTGGAAACTTTCCACTCAGTCGTGGATAATAAAATCTGGCCATTGTAACTAGAGATCTTGGTATTTTCACAGTTCATAGGATGGAGCCTAGATGGAGTCTTTCTTTATGTTCTACAAGTTCTGTTCAAGGTGGGAGATGCCCCTGTATTGTAAAATGTATGAGTTCTTATTCTTAGTAGATAAGAGCTTGTTTCTATATGTAAAATTTCCCCCTTTTTAGTGTGCCCGTGCAAAAAGAAATTGTGCTATATTATATTGCTGGTGGATTGGGGTGGGGGAGGGTGAGAGTATCAGGCTCCATCATCTCTGTGCCCTGGTTTTGACTTGAGCTTTAATCCTGGGCAAGAATTTTTCTTGTAGGTTTTTGTACCAAGAAGAACCAAAACTGATATAGTTAAGAAAGAGAAGAAAGCAAAAACAAGACAATACATTTATATAAAAAATAAATAAATAAAACTGAGTTTAAAAAAATAATTAAGGGAACAAAGTGATGCAGGAGACTACCTTACATTTGGGGATAAACAGTTTAAGAGGTATTGTTATAGAGGTCTTAAACTTATAAAGGAAATATAGGCTTCCCCATTGTCTTTTGAGATATTCTTGTGGAGGATGGAATCCAGGGCACATTTTTATCATACACCCTAATCTTGTTGAGTTTGAGAAATGATTTGTGGCAGAAAGTGCTTGGGTAAAGTTCTTGCACTGGGGGTCCTTCTGGAGCTGAATCTGGTATCAAGCAACAGTACACATTTGGGGGGGTGAGAAGGAGGGCCACAGAGCATGAGTCAGCAGGAGTGTTCGTTGTTGTTTCTTGCCGGGGACGAGATGTGGGGCTGAGTGGGTGTCCCTTCACTTGGGAGCTGGGTGATGGTGTCTTGGGGCAGGAGGTCGGTCTTGATACCTACTGGGTTAAGAAAGTAAAGATCGTTAATAAGGCGGGATATCAGATGGAGATTGGGGGATGAAGGGATAGTAGGATTTCTGAAGGAGGGAGGAGGGATACTATATAGGAAAGACTATATACACTATAAGCATAAATTGTTTACAATTTAGGTTTGACTTTCATAGAGGAGACCTCTCTCTCTATGTACACATGCCCACATAAAGACAAACATTAGTGACCTATTCTTAAGATGTTGATAGAGGGCCCAGAGAGATAGCACAGCTGCGTTTGCCTTGCAAGCAGCCGATCCAGGACCAAAGGTGGTTGGTTCGAATCCCGGTGTCCCATATGGTCCCCCGTGCCTGCCAGGAGCTATTTCTGAGCAGACAGCCAGGAGTAACCCCTGAGCAACGCCGGGTGTGACCCAAAAAAAAAAACAAAACAAAAAACAAAAACAAAAAAACAACAACAAAAACAAAAAAAAAGATGTTGATAGAGATCTGACCCTGATAGAATGGGTCTGAGCTCTTAAGGAACTGGTTGAATTAAGATAAATAATTAGCTTAGGTATAGCTTAAGAAAGAGAGGAAGGGAGAGCAGAGGATAAGACAGAGGAGAACAGAAAAGTAGGTAAATATAGTAGAAATAAATTTTGAAAAAAATTAATAAATCAAATAAGAGACTGGGTTCGTGAGTCGGAGTTGGGAGGTTTTCCCAGTTTCTAGGCATGATGTTGGGACTTGCTAAATGAAGTTTACAGGGTTAGATAATGGCTGGAACAGATTAGGATACACATAGTTTTTCTGTCTCGAGTACTAAACAATGTGTTAATGAAGCCTACCTATGTGGGAGGCTACCCTTTGTAGTATTGTCTGCTGCATTTTATGTATCAAAGTTCCTTTCCTAAAGAGAAACTATCTGTGTGGGTTTTATTTGACATAGATTGAATTGATGAGGAGGAGGAAGAAGAAGAAAGGGGAGAAGGAAAGAAGTAGGGAAAAGAGAGAAAGAGAAAGAAAGGAAATGTTAATTTGCCCAAATGTATTCGAAGAGCAGGTCCTGTAATATGTCTGTGGTTCGCAATTGACTATTTCAATGGTCTGAATGGTCATTTGCTCCAGGTCCTAATGTTTTATCAAGATATTTTCTTTTTTTATCAAGACATTTTCACAATGCAAACTGAATGTGGTATCTAGTATGTCTGAGCACTGAGGTATCAAATAAGGGTGTCCACCCTTTGTATCCAAGAATCCCTGTGGACAGAGAAGCTGAGAGGTTATTTTATACCTCGTAAATTTAAGGCACTAAAACATATTGTTAGAAAACGCTGCCCTTGAGTTTCTGGCTTCCAATCATATTCTTTTTTTTTTTTTTTTTTTGGTTTTTGGGCCACACCCGGTGACGCTCAGGGGTTACTCCTGGCTATGCGCTCAGAAGTCGCTCCTGGCTTGGGGGACCATATGGGACGCCGGGGGATCGAACCGCGGTCCGTCTCCTAGGCTAACGCAGGTAAGGCAGGCACCTTACCTCGAGCGTCACCGCCCGGCCCCCAATCATATTCTTCACCAGTATCTGTATATGAGCTCCCTAAGACATTATTTAGACCTTTGTAGTAAAAGGCTGATTACATATCTGTTCACTAAACCATTGTTTCCATTGTTGCTGGTTTCTTTATGATATAATGGATAGTCGAGGCGTTGTGTTCCTCTTTCATTTGTTTTTGAACACTTCTCCCCAGTAAATGGTGATAACTACAGTGCTTGGAGTTTCTACCCTATTAGACCATTGTATTTGTTCTTGGAATATTATATGTTATACGGTATATATTCTAAGTACCTCAGAAAAGTGCTATTCATTCTGTATTTATCCTTCATCTTCTGTCTTACTTCATTTAACATAATATTTTGTAGATGCATCCATGTTGCTGCAAAATCCATGACTGTATCATTTCTAACTGCTATGTAGTATTCCATTGTGTATAAATACCACATCTTCTGATCCACTCATCTGTTGTTGGGCATTGAGGCTGCTTCCAAATCTTGGCTATTGTACTGAGTGCTGCAATATATAGTGGAGTGGTGCACACAAACTTTGGGATAAATGTCCTTCTGACTTGGGGATAGATACCCAAGAGAGCAATTGCTGGGCGATATGACAGCTTAATTCTGAGTTTACTGAGCACTATCCATAGGGGTTGTTTTCCATAGGGGTTGGACCAGGCAGAATTCCCACCAGCAGTGGATGAGAGTTCCTTTCTTACCACATCTCTGTCAATAGAGATTGTTCCCATTATTTTTTATGTGAGCCATCTTCACTGGTATAAGGTGATACCTCATTGTTGTCTTGATTTGGATTTCACTAATGATGAGTGAAAGTGAGCATGTTTTCATTTGTGTGTTGGCCATCTTTTGGTCTTCCTAAGAGAAATGTCTATTCATTTCTTCTCCCCGTTTTTCTATGGCTTTATTAGATTTTTTGGAGCTCACCTTTCTGAGTTCTTTGTATATCCTAGATATCAGCCCTTTATCTGATGTGTTGAGTTCAAAATTATTTTCCTATTCTATTAACTGTCTTCTAGATTAACTAAGGTTTCTTTCACCATGCAGAAACTTTTTAGTTTGATGTAGTCCCATTTATTTAGGTTTCTTGCCATTGGCATTCTATCCTCAAAGAATTTTTGATATATAGGTCTTGGAGTGTTCTGCCTATTTTTTTCTCTATAAACTTTATAGATTCAGGTCTGATTTCAAGGTCTTTAATACATTTTAGTTGACTTTTGTGTAAGGTCTATGGATGTATGTGTAAGGTTATGGATTAATCTTTAATTTCTTACAGGTGGTTATCCAGTTGTTCCAACACCATTTGTTGAAAAGACAGTCTTTGTTCCATTTCAAGTTCTTGGCTCTTTTGTCAAATATTATTTGACTGTATATTTGGGGATTTATCTCTGGATATTCTGTTCTAACCCACTGATCTGAGACTCTGTCTTTGTTCCAGTACCATGCTGTTTTGACCACTACAGCTTTACATTAAAGCTTCAGATTAGGTAAAGAGATGCCACTCAGCTTCTTGTTTTTCAGTATGTATTTGGCTAACCTGGGTCTTTTGTGGTTCCAGATGAATTTTATAATTGATTGTTCTAAGTACTTAAAAATGATGTCTGAATTTAAATAGGGATTGCATTGAATCTATATAGAAGTTTAGATAAGATTGTCATTTTGACGATGTTGATTATACCTACCCATAAGCATGGGGTGTTCTTCCATTTCCTCAAGTCCTCTTCTATTTCTTTCTGAGGTGTTTTGAAGTTTTCATGATATAGGTCCTTCACTTCTCTTGTAAGATTGATTCCAAGGTACTTGATATTTTTGTAAACTATTTTAAATGGAATTTTCTCCTTAATCTCTTTCTCCTCTACTTTGTAGTTTGTAAAGAGGAATGCTACTGTCTTTTGTGTATTGGCATTGTAGCCGGCCACTTTGCTGGTCTTGGTTGTTTCTAGGAGTTTTACTGTGGACTCTTTAGGGATTTCAATGTATATCATCATATCATTTGCAAAAAGAGATAGTTTGAGTTTCTCTTCCCCTAATTGTATTCCTTTGATTTTCTTCTCTTGTCTGATTGCTATTGCTAGGACTTCTAAAACTATATTGAATAAGAGTGGAGATAATGAACAGCCTTGTCTAGTATCTGACCTTAGTGGAAATGCTTTCAGTTTTTCGCCCTTAAGGATAATGGTGGCTGTGGGCTTTTCATAGATATTTGTAACTATCTTGAGGAAAGTTCCTTACAGTCCTATTTTTCTGAGTGTTTTTTTATCATGAAAAGGTGTTGGATTTTGTCAAAAGTCTTCTCTGCATCGATTGATATAATCATGTGATTTTTTTTCTTTCGTGTTGTTGATGTGGTGTATGATGTTGATTGATTTGCACATATTAAACCATCCTTGCATTCCTGGGATGAAACCCATTTGGTGTATAATATTTTTGATGTAGTACTGGATTCAGTTTGCTAAGAGTTTGCTAAGAGTTTGTTGAAGATTTTTGCATCTATGTTCATTAGTGAGATTGGTTTTTAGTTTTCTTTCTTGGCGGTGTCTTTGTCATCTTTGGGAATGAGTGTGATATTAGCCTCATAAAAGGAATTGGGAAAAATTCCTGTCTTTTCAATGTTTTGGAAGAACCTGTGGATCAGTGGTAATAATTCTTCTCAAAATGTTTGATAGAATTCACCTGTAAAACCATCTGGACCTGGACTTTTATTGTTGTGGAGTTTCTTAATTACTGATTCAATTTCCTCAGATGTGATTTGACTGTTTAGGCTTTCTACATCCCCTTTATCCAGTTTTGGAAGATGATATGTTTCCAAAAATTTTCTGGGTTTCTTCTGGATTCTCTAACCAGACTGAGTATAGTTGTTCATAATAAGTCCTCATGATGTGCTGGATTTTTCTCTTCCCTTTTATTTGTGATCCTATTTTTTTTTTTTTGGTAAGTCTTGCCAGTGGTTTGTCTATATTTTTTATCCTTTTGAAAACACAACTCCTGGCCTCATTGATTATTTTTATGGTTTTCTTAGTTTCTATGTTGTTTATTTCTTCTCTGGTTTTTATTATTTCTTGTTTTCTGGTTGTATTTGGGTTTCTTTGCTGCTGTTTTTCCAGCTCCTTAAGGTGTCCCTTTAAACTGTTAATTTTGTCATTTTTCTTTTTCCTGACATAGGCCTGTATTGCTATGAGATTCCCCCTAATTACTGCTTTTGCTGTGTCTCACAGATTTTGACAATTTGTCTCTTAATTATCATTCATCTCAAGGAATTTTTTTATTTCTTCCTTGAGTTCCTCTTTGTTACAGCTGTTGTTGAGCAACATGTTTAATCTCAAGGTATTGGATTTTCTCCATAGGTTCTTTTTACAGTCAATCTTGATCTCTGTTGCATAGTGATCTGATAGGGTGCTTCTAATAATTTGTATATTTGTGACGTTATGCAAGTTAGATTTATATCCTAAGGCATGGTCTATTCTCAAGAAGATTCGTGTGCACTTGAGAATAATGTGTATTCTGCTTTCTGGGGGTGTAGGGCCCTATATAAGTCCATTAGCCCTAGTTCTTCTAATTTCTCATTTAGGGCTATTATTTCTTTACTAGTTTTTTTGTCTGATGGATTTGTCTAGTGGTGATAGTGGAGTATTGAAATCTCCTACTACTATCACATTTCCTTCCATATTTTTCTCCAGGTTTGTGAGCAAATGCCTTACATATTTTTCTGGCTCTGCATTTGGAGCATAAATATTGACCAGAGTTAGTGCTTCTTGGTCTAGTGTTCACCTGATCAGTAAGTAGTGATCCTCTTCGTCTCTGATCACTTTCTTGAGGTTGAATGAAATTTGGTCTGATATAAGAATAGTTGTCCCAGCTTTTATTTTTGTTTGTTTTCCATTGGCTTGAATAATTGATTTCCATCCTTTTATTCTAATCCTGTCCTGTTTCTATCCTGAACTTGTAGGAGTGTTTCTTGCAGGCAGCAGAAATCTGGTTTTTGTTTTCTTTTTTCCCCCAACATTCCCATCACCAATGTCCCAATTCTCCCTCCTCCCCACCCTATCCCCACCTGAACTCAAGACAGGCTTTCTACTTCCCTCATTCATTCATATTGTTATGATAGTTCTCAATGTAGTTATTTCTGTAACTGCACTCATCACTCTTTTTGGTGAACTTCATGTCATAGTTTTTGTTTTCTAATCCAACTCTCTACTATGTGTCTTTTAATGGGAGAGTTTAGTCCATGGGATATTATTGACAGAGAGGGCAGTTGTGCAGTTGTATTTTGTAGGATGGTTGTTGTTACAATTGGGGGTTTGGATTGTGTAATTCATCTCTGAGTAGATTATTTAGAATTGGTTTTGTTTGTAATAATAAAAAATAAAGAAGAATTGGTTTTGTTTGTGCAAATAATACGAGTTCTTTTTTGTCTGAGAATGTTTTTAGTCCTCCCTCCCATATGAATGAGAGTTTTGCTAGGTAGTGGACTCTAGGTTGGAAGTTTCTTTCATTCAGTCATTTAAATATGCCATTCCACTGTGTTCTTGCTTGAATTGTTTCAAATAGAAGATCTGGTTTGATTCTTATGTTCCTTCCTTTGTACTTGAGGTTTTTGTTCTCCCGTATTGCTTTAAGGAGTTCATCTTTCTCTTTGGGTTTATTATTATTATTTCCCTGACCACTTGTTCTTCCCCTTTTCCTATTTCCTACAATCCGTAAATTATTTCTTTTGTCTTTGTTCATTAAATACCTAACCTTTTCTTCCAGTGCTTTACCTCTTTTTTCCTTATTGGCATCTTTGTCATTTTTGGTTTGTAGTTTTTCTTTAAGTTCTTCTATGTGATTCTCCAACTGTGTAATTCTGCTACTAAGACATTTTTTATTTTCTTTAATTCCATTTGTATGGATTTTCTCATCTTCTGTAAAAGTTCTTCTTTGAGTTGGTTAATTTGTTCATCTATAAATTTCTTGAACTCGCTGGCTAGTGATTTCTTGATTTCTTTTGCCATGGCTTGCATTGCCACTTTTAGGTCCTCATCTATTGACCTCGTGTGTTTTGATGGGCTTGGAAACTTGCTAGGATTTCTCTCCATATCCCCGGTTGTTAGAATCTTTCTTAGTTTGCCCATATTTCTTTGCATTTGGTGATTTGGCTTGGAGTGTACTGCCTTCAGCTTTCAGACCTCCTTTGCCACCTGTGGCATGAGGCTGGGTCCCTTCTCAAGAGTGCAACTCTAGGTGAGTATGATGGCTACGGTTGCTGAGGTTTGGCCCTGCCCTCAAGACTTCTCCCTCACTTTACCTGCCTGAAGGTGTAGGTCGCCTCCATCTTGCCCAACCACAGCAAGGTTTCTCCAGTCTCTTCACCTGTTAGAAGGTGTGGTGGAGATCCGGACCTGTGTCAATTTCCCCCACTTCCTCTACCTGTCAGAAGCCTGGTTCCCCACCTATCGCACCTGTCTCGCCCCATAATGGCGGAATGGCTGCCCAAGCTCTGCCTGTTGGCCTGATCAATTTCACCCTACCTGGTCAATTTCAGCCTCCTGCTCTACCTGTCAGATGGCATGGTTCCCACTGATTGTTCCTCTCCCCCAGCTCTCCACACTATTAACTTGAAAAATTATTCTGCCTCCTATGTTTAACAAACATCAATTCACTTTATTAGTACTTTATTAGGAGGGGTGTCAATGGGCCATATCCCAAAAATATTTTGATCGTCTTATTGTCAATGTTCATGGTCTGAACATCACAACACTTTCAGTTATCCTTTTATTGTTACTAGCAAATAGTGAAATTTCCAAGGCCTAATAAGATCACCTTAAGATTTAGGATTTTCAAAATCCCATTTTCACGAATATCTAAGTGAGAAGGGTGGCAGTACTTGTGGTTGGTGAGCATTCAAGCAGAAATGACACATCTAAAACCTTGTCTTTAAAATGAAATATTAACATTAACTACAATTTCTTGAACATTTGCTATGACCAGATTTACATGTATAGTTTGCTATTTTTGTCCTAATAACCCAGTAAGAGGAATGTATCAGGTAAAATTATCTCCAAAACTGATTCTCATTGGGGTGGAGTGATAGCTAAACGGGTAGGACACTTGCCTTGTACACGACTGACCCTGGTGCAATCTCCTGCATCCCTTATGGTTCCCCAAGTACCAGCAGGAATGACCCCTGAGCACAGAGCCAGGAGTAATCTCTAAGCACCTTCAGGTATGGTCCAAAAAACAAACAAAAAAGAGGTTCACATCCTACACCCAGAAACCTTCTATCATGTTCTATTTCTGTGCAAAGAAGTTGTAATGTAACAGGTAAAATCAAGGTTGGTAATCAATCTGATTCTAGATTAACTGAATAGATCATTTCTGATCACAAAAGTGTTAAAGATTCGGAAGATAGAGACAGATCAGAGTGGTATAATGTGAAAAAAATCCAATTGGCTGTTGTTGCCTTTCAATATGGAAGGGGACCACAAACCAAAGAATATGGTAGTTTCCAAAATCAAAAAAGAAAAAAACACAACAATAACAATAACAACAACAAAGCAATAACAAGAAACAGAGTCTCTCCCTAGGCCTGCAGCCCTGCTAACATCTTTACTTTAGTCCATTAGACCAACATAATAAATTTGACCACAAAACAAAAAGATAAACATGTGTTGCTTCATTCCGCTATGATGATTCATTACAGCGCTCCCTAGAAAGTAATACAGGGAGGTACTATTATTGTGCTGAATTTCACATGAGAAATTTTGTGTCTCAGCAAAGAAGAGTTAATTACCTCAATATATGCTCTATTATAATTATCCAGATATACATGCTAAGACAGTCTCCTTATTCACATTATAAATAAAATGTTTCTCTTTATTTTCTTTAATGACATTGTTATGAATGCCACCATGCTCCCCAAAATAGATGTGAACCAATGATTGAATGTAATTAGAGTAGAATAACATTTGTCTGTTAGAACTCAAAATTTAAAATTATTCTTTTTTTTTTTTTTTTTTTTTTTATTTTTTTTTTAATTTTTTTTTTTTTAAATTTTATTTTTATTTAAACACCTTGATTACATACATGATTGTGTTTGGGTTTCAGTCATATAAGGAACACCACCCATCACCAGTGCAACATTCCCATCACCCAAGTCCCAAATCTCCCTCCTCCCCACCCAACCCCCGCCTGTACTCTAAACAGGCTCTACATTTCCCTCATACATTCTCAATATTAGGACAGTTCAAAATGTAGTTATTTCTCTAACTAAACTCATCACTCTTTGCGGTGAGCTTCCTGAGGTGAGCTGGAACTTCCAGCTCTTTTCTCTTTTGTGTCTGAAATTTATTATTGCAAGAATGTCTTTCATTTTTCTTAAAACCCATAGATGAGTGAGACCATTCTGCGTTTTTCTCTCTCTCTGACTTATTTCACTCAGCATAATAGATTCTGTGTACATCCATGTATAGGAAAATTTCATGACTTCATCTCTCCTGACAGCTGCATAATATTCCATTGTGTATATGTACCACAGTTTCTTTAGCCATTCGTCTGTTGAAGGGCATCTTGGTTGTTTCCAGAGTCTTGCTATGGTAAATAGTGCTGCAATGAATATAGGTGTAAGGAAGGGATTTTTGTATTGTATTTTTGTGTTCTTAGGGTATATTCCTAGGAGTGGTATAGCTGGGTCATATGGGAGCTCGATTTCCAGTTTTTGGAGGACCATTTAAAAAATTAATCACACTAAGCATTTTTTCTAGACTCCTTAGAATTTTTTCCCTGTTCCAAATGTATTATTTCATCCAAGGCTAATATTAGATCACACACTGCTTTTATCCAAAACAAAAGTGTCTCCCCTACTTGTTTCTTTTAACCAAGCTCTTTGACTTGTAAAAGTCCATCTAGATCTCACTTGACCCTCCCCATCTTGATTAAATTTGTACTGGTAGGCTATAAAGAAGTTTGGTTTGGCTTGGCCTGGGGAGAGAGACTATGAGTCAAGAAGCCAGCCCAATTCCACGATTCTCTCCTGACTGGCTTGGTTTTTTAATTATTTGCAACTATCTGCTTCAGATCCATTTAATCTGGGGTTGGAAATTTGGTACTGTGGGGTAATTTCACAACTGACACCTAAATGGTGAGTGACCCAGGGACATGGGAAGACTCCCAACAATGGTCAGTGATTGGACCTCTGGTGGATATCACTATCACAGTTCCCCTCATACTGGACAGAATGTGTCTTGCCTTTCACTGGAACATCAATGGACATGGCCCCTATTCTGAATGACTTCAAGTTGCTCTGGTCTATGTACCTGCATTTCTCTCTCTGGTCTCTATGTGTCAGGCTCCTTAGAAATTCTTCTGCATACATACTCCACAAGAGAAAGGGTGCCTTCCCGATGGTGATGAGTTCTCCATCTAAAAGCTGATGGCCATTGCCATTCTTCTACCAAGAGTGCTTTGTGCAAGGACGTAGGTCCCCAACCTGTAGGTCACCAATAGGCTTATAGTCATTGTTCTCGCATTGGAGGGGAACAACAACAGGGATGTGAGTGGGTCCACCCATCCAGATTCCAGCCCAGGTATCGAAGGCTTTTTCATCCCTGGCAACCAGAGCAGCCTACCACAGAAGGTGGAGAATCCAACAACAACCTAAACACAAATGAAGAGCAAGCTTTTTTATTTAAACTGTATATATATATATATATATATATATATATATATATATATATATATATATCTGCAGAAATGTTCTTATGATGTTATTTAGAGAAGTTTATGGAAAAGGAACTTGAATAATGTAGACTCTGATTACAGTGCATATTATAAGAATATTTTAGCAAACTTACTTCAAATTAACTATATCTTCAGAAAGTTCTAATAATTTTGTTTAGAAAAATTTACAGAAAAGGAACGTGGATACTTTAGATTCATATTACAGTGCTCATTGTAAGAATATTTAAGAATTTGTTTTAAAATGAAGTATATCTGCAGAAAATTTCTAATGTTTATGTTCATAGAAGTCTATGAAAAATTTTGTGATATGTATAAGACAAGGATATGGAAAAAGCTGATTGTTCTGAGAATGATGTATGTACAATCTATCCTATGATTCTCTTTAAAGACAAGTCTACCCTCACCAGCAGTGATTCCTAGGAATTAGAAAATTTCCTCACCACCTTACTTACTGCTTAAGAATATTATCTTTTTTTTTATTTCCCCAGTTTTTTTTTTTTAATTTTTTTTTTATTTAAACACCTTGATTACATACATGATTGTGTTTGGGTTTCAGTCATAAAAGGAACACCACCCATCACCAGTGCAACATTCCCATCACCCAAGTCCCAAATCACCCTCCTCCCCACCCAACCCCCGCCTGTACCCTAAACAGGCTCTACATTTCCCTCATACATTCTCAATATTAGGACAGTTCAAAATGTAGTTATTTCTCTAACTAAACTCATCACTCTTTGTGGTGAGCTTCCTGAGGTGAGCTGGAACTTCCAGCTCTTTTCTCTTTTGTGTCTGAAAATTATTATTACAAGGGTGTCTTTCATTTTTCTTAAAACCCATAGATGAGTGAGACCATTCTGCGTTTTTCTCTCTCTCTCTGACTTATTTCACTCAGCATAATAGATTCCATGTACATCCATGTATAGGAAAATTTCATGACTTCATCTCTCCTGACAGCTGCATAATATTCCATTGTGTATATGTACCACAGTTTCTTTAGCCATTCATCTGTTGAAGGGCATCTTGGTTGTTTCCAGAGTCTTGCTATGGTAAATAGAGCTGCAATGAATATAGGTGTAAGGAAGGGGTTTTTGTATTGTATTTTTGTGTTCCTAGGGTATATTCCTAGGAGTGGTATAGCTGGATCGTATGGGAGCTCGATTTCCAGTTTTTGGAGGAATCTCCATATCGCTTTCCATAAAGGTTGAACTAGACAGCATTCCCACCAGCAGTGGATAAGAGTTCCTTTCTCTCCACATCCCCGCCAACACTGTTTATTCTCATTCTTTGTGATGTGTGCCATTCTCTGGGGTGTGAGGTGGTATCTCATCGTTGTTTTGATTTGCATCTCCCTGATGATTAGTGATGTGGAACATTTTTTCATGTGTCTTTTGGCCATGCGTATTTCTTCTTTGTCAAAGTGTCTGTTCATTTCTTCTCCCCATTTTTTGATGGGGTTAGATGTTTTTTTCTTGTAAAGTTCTGTCAGTGCCTTGTATATTTTGGAGATTAGCCCCTTATCTGATGGGTATTGGGTGAATAGTTTCTCCCACTCAGTGGGTGGCTCTTGTATCCTGGGCACTATTTCCTTTGAGGTGCAGAAGCTTCTCAGCTTAATATATTCCCATCTGTTAATCTCTGCTTTCACTTGCTTGGAGAGTGCAGTTTAAAAAAAAAAAAAACCTTCATCTCATAGTCATAGGTTAAACATGTCCTATAACTCAAGTTGGCAGAAGTATCCTCCCCATTCCAATACAATTTTCCGTGTAAGAAGTCCAAAGATTTTTTAAATTAAAAAGGAATCCCCTTTAAAAAGTAATAGCCAAGCAATTAATCTATCATAAAATGGTTGCAATTCATCAGCATATGCTTAAACTAGAAACAGCATAGGGGAATTTTTAAATAAGCTAAGGTGTCATTTTCTGTTGTCTGTATGTAAGTCAAATAAATAGTTGCAGCTCCTGAACTGAAACTTCTCACATTTAGTGTTTTTGTCACTGTATAGCAGAGTTTTAGTGTTTGTGCCAAATTCCTTAAGGGTGTCAGACACATCACATGAGCCTATTTCATTATAAGTTTCATACATGTTTTTTATTAAATACTATAGTAAATCCTCACCTGCAAAACTCCAAATAGTATATTTTTGTGGTAAATCCTTTACCAGGCAGTGATCTACACTGAGACTGAAAATTGCCTCAAGGAACTTCATTTTTAGTACTTTGTTCCAATGACTTTAATCTAAAGCTTACTTCATGAGCAAAGTATATGGCAATATTATCTAATGAGGCCTAAGCTCTTTTTTGGCTTAAAATACCATTCTCAGGGGGGGAAATGTGGTTATTATTATGAAGTCAGCTAGTAACCTAAAAATTATGCTCAGCAATTTATTAATTTCATTTAGACGGCTGCAGATCTGAGAGCCAAGGAAACAATTGCCTTAATTCTTTGTTCTTTATCCTATTTCCACCCACTGACAGGCAGCATTTGGTCGGCTCCTAGAGCTAAGCTAAGTCTGGCTGGGGAAGAGCTCGCCTCCACCTCTCACCCTCAAGCCTTCCTGTGATCATGTGAGGAAACTCTCCAGTTTCACATGTGCTCTGGACTTGTATTCAAGTCCCTTTTGCTTCTGACTTTGTGTCTATAATGACTCAGAAAGACAAAAGATTAGAACAAAAATTTTCTTTTTCTGCATCTCCAGAAATTTTACCTCCTGTAATTGTATATATAGCTCTATTAATCACTTAGAGGCATTATATTGGGATATAACAAATTATTCCTAAGACTCATTGGCTTACATCAATAAACATTTGTTTTTACATTAGTTGATCTGTATATAACAGGATTGGCTAATTTTGGCTCTCTTTCAGGTTATTGTTGGTGAAGCTTGTGTTCCTGGCAGCAAGTTTATTCTAAGTTCTATCCCAAATAACTTTGCTCTGCATTAGATTAATAGGTAACAATTATTTGGGGCATGTTCTTCACATGATGGAGTACTAGTGTAAAATACATCAAAAAAAAACTAATCCAGGATATTTCTGGTACCTGCTTATATCATCCACATCCTTGTTAATAATGTAAATTATATATCTAAGCCCAGAGTCAAAAAAGAACATTTGACTCACAAGAGAGCAAGACAAAGAAGGGAATATTTTAAATCTGTCACATAAAAATTAAAAATCTAAATCATCGACAAAAATTCATTTATTTAAGTATGTTAAGATTACTGATAAACCAATTCTTGGTTTACCGAAATCTTCAGGTAAAAATCTTGGTGTTTTTTTTTTTGTTTGTTTATTTGCTTATTTGTATTTAAGATATTTCAAACCCTACAAAATATACTTTATATTAGTAAACTCTGGGTTTGATCTCTGGTACCACATGGTCCCCAGAGCACCAGGTATAAGTACAGAGCACCTGTGATATGGAATTTGTCTTTCCCCAAGCTGCTGATACTGCTGAATGTATCTTCCTCAAAATAATCCAATAGCACTTAAAATAACTATGAAATTCAAAGAATAAATCAAAAACAAGAAGTTAAAATTTAGATAACATGGGCCGAAGAGATAGCATGGAGGTAGGCCGTTTGCAGAAGGATGGGGGTTCAAATCCCAGCATCTCATATGGTCCCCCGAGCCTGCCAGGAATGATTTCTGAGCATAGAGCCAGTAGTAACTCCTGAGCGCTGCCAGGTGTGACCCAAAAACCAAAAAAAAAGAACAAAAAGCAAAATATTTGGCGATCACCTAATGGAACTATTATAAAATCACACTTCAGAATTTGAATTGAAATCATAGTTCAAAGCTTCCAACAAATGTCTTAATTTTTAGAATTATGTGAACGTACATGTGATGCACATGTGTATACAGATAGCATATATAAACATTTAAATATATGTTATGCATTCTATAATGTTTTATTCATAATGTACATAACAAAAATTACAAATGTAGTTGATCAATGCTTGAAATATTAGAGTATTGTTCTTATGTAAATTTTTCTAAGTTGTATGAATTTTTCCAATTATTTTGGCACCATGGTTTACAATACTGCCAATAGCAGTTTCAACTAAAAAACTGATCTAACACCACCTCCAGCACAAGAGTCTTAAATTTCCCTCTCACCTTGAAAATCTCAGTTCTGTAGGCCAAATCCCAGGTCTGTTAACTTTCACCATTATTATTCCTGTACTATGTATGTTTCTTTGTATTCACTCCACATAGTGTATGAATTTTAATTTTATTTTATTTGAAAATAAATTTTGAAATTGTAAGGAAAATTTTAAATCAGAGATAAAAGGGGACATTTCTATATCCCCTATTATTTCATTAAAGAAAAAAATGTTCTGTTAAACTTCCAGAATATTTTGTATTTTCTCTAGTAAAAATATACTTATGGATATAGCTAGCTAGAGATAATATGGATAAAAAATATAGCAAAAATAAAGAAAGTTAAGTCTTCTATATAAACTTTTCTCCCTGCTTATCACACTCGATAAGATACACTATGGGGTCCAGATAGATAGTACAGCAGATATGGTCCCTTTCACAGAGCTGACACACTTTAAATCTCAGGAGTGATTCCTTGAGCACAAAGCTGGTAATTAGACTTGAACACTACCAGTGAGGCACCCCAAACAAAATATACACAGGATGTCTTTCAACAGTCTTTGCATTATTTTAATGACAATGTAACAATTATACTCCTTATCTACTTATTCCTCTGAAGTGAGACATTCAACCTATTTAAATTTTTTAATAATAACATAAACTAGAGAGTAATGGTGGTCTGCCTCCATCTACACTATCTACCCAGAAGAAGGCTTCAACTTAACTAAGCAGAATTATCCTCTTGGATCAGATTTTTCATTCAAGTAATCAAACAAAAGATTGATTCTTTTTTGGCTAAGTATGCATTTTGATTAAATCACATAAGAAATAGCACTAATCAAGATATTTGACCTACAAACTATTTAAAGGTAGGAAGATGGTTTTAGGCAGTAGGGGAATACATGGGTGATTCTATGTTATTGTCTAAATTATTATAAAGCAGAGTCCAGAACAAATAAGTATAGTACAGCAAGCAAGGCACATAGCTGACCTGGGTTAATCCTCAGCATTTCATATGCTTCCCTGAGCACCATCAAGAGTGATTCCTGAGTACTTAGCCATAAATAACCCCTAAGCATTGCTGGGTGTGACCAAAACAAAGAAACAAAAAGGAGTAACAAAGCAATGTCTTAAGCAATCTGTTTGCCTAAATACTATTTTTTATCTCTTTTAATAGTAAGTCTCTTTGAATGAGTACTAATGTCAGTTTTAGTGGTAAATCTCTGTGTGAATGCTAATGCTAGGTTTCACAGTAATTTATTGTTCAGTTCATTTGCTGAACAATGTTCTATTGAGAAACTCCTAGCTCCTACACTCTGCTTTTAAACGTTGGGGATACCTCTATAAACAAGACTAGTGCCATTTCTACACTTAGTTGATATACATTATGGCAAGAGAAACAAATACTTAAAAAGTAAACAATTATTTTATTTAAATCATATAATAATTACTAATATGGAATAAATAAAGATAAAGAAGAGATTAGAATAGATTTGGCATACTTGTCTTCATTTTATATGAGGCAGTCTGAATATTTCTTTTCATAGAAGGTACCCTTATTGTAAACTGAGGAAATGAACCGTGTAAATGGGGGCTGGAGAGATAGTCATGGAGTTAAGGCATTTGCCTTTCATGCAGAAGGTCATTAGTTCGAATCCCGGCATCCCATATGGTCCCCCAAGCCTGCCAGGAGTAATGCCTGAGCACTGCTGGGTGTGACCCCCCCCCCAAAAAAAAAGAAAACATGAACCGTGTAACTGCTACTAAAAATAATTTAAAAGTACTTGATGAAATGGAAACACATCTTATGTTCATAAATTGAAAATATTATCAAAATGATATTCTCACCCAAATTATTATGCAGATTCATTGCAGTTCCTGGGAAAATAATCCCATGATATTTTTCAAAGATATATATCAAACATTGTTGAAATTTATCTGAAGTAACCCTTTCACCTCCACCCAGTTGGCCAAATCAATCCTAGGAAAAAGAAGATGGGAGCATCTTTTAAATTTCAAATTACACTACAAGATCACAGTAATCAAAACAGTGTGGCACTGGAATAAAGACAAAATCAGACCATAGAATACAATTGAGAGTTTCAGGCTAGAGTACCAAAAGGTATATAAAAAATATTCTTCGTCCTAATTTACTTGGAAATGTAAATCAAATTAACAATGAAATATTTTCTCACGCTATTAAGATTGGCTCAAAAATTAAACAAACAAAAACTATTAAAAAAAGTGTTAGAATACAAAAATGCTTTCTGCATTCTTGTGTTCATTAAAACTATTTACAATAGCCAGAATCTAAAAAACATTCCAGGTGACCAACAACAAATAAGTGGCTAAAGAGACTGTGGTACATCTACCCCCCATGGAATACTATGCAGCTGTTAAAAATGAAGTCATAAAATTTGCTCTACAAGCACACATCAGAAAGGAAGAAGGAGCGTACCTGAATAACTTAATGGTGCAGCTTAAAAAATTAGAAAATGACCAACAAAAGGAACCAAAAATAGGGAAACAGAAGGAAATAACAAAGCTGAAAGCAGAACTCAATGAAGTGGAATACCAAAAAGCAATCCGAAAGATCAATGAAAGCAGAAGCTGGTTTTTAAAAAAATAAACAAGATTGATAGACCATTGGCAAAACTCACAAAGAAAGAGAGAGAGAGAGAGAAATCTGATAACCCATATTAGAAATGAAAAGGGGGAGATCACGACAGAAATTGCAGAGATCCAAAGGGTAATCAGAGACTACTTTGAAAAACTTTATGCTACAAAACATGAGAACCTAGAAGAAATGGAAAAATTCTTGGACACTTATAACCTTCCACATTTAAGTAAGGAGGATATAGTATATCTAAACACCCCCATCACTACTGAGGAAATTGAAACTGTAATCAAACATCTGCCCAAAAAGAAAAGCCCAGGCCCAGATGGTTTTTCTAATGAATATTTTCCAAATCTTTCAAGAGGAGCTACTACCAATCCTAGCCAAGCTCTTCCATGAAATTGAAAAAACAGGAACACTCCCAAACAGCTTTTATGAAACCAACATCACCTTGATACCAAAACCAGAGACGCTGCCAAAAAAGAAAATTACAGACCAATATCCCTGATGAATGCTGATGCAAAGATTTTCACCAAAATCCTGGCAAATAGGATCCAATGCATCATCAAGAAGATCATACACTACGACCAAGTAGGTTTCATCCCAGGAATGCAAGGATGGTTTAACATCCGTAAATCTATTAACATCATACACAACATCAACAACAAGAAAAATAAAAATCGCATGATCATATCAATAGATGCAGAGGAAGCATTTGATAAGGTCCAACACCCATTCTTGATCAAAACTCTCAGCAAGATGGGAATGGAAGGAACCTTTCTCAATCTAGTTGAAGCCATCTACCACAAGCCAATGGCAAATATTATCCTCAATGGAGTAAAACTAAAAGCCTTTCCTCTAAATTCTGGTACAAGACAAGGCTGTCCTCTCTCACCACTCCTCTTCAACATAGTACTGGAAGTTCTTGCTATAGCGATCAGGCAAGAAAAAGTTATCAAGGGAATACAGATAGAAAAGGAAGAAGTCAAGCTCTCATTGTTTGCAGATGACATGATACTCTACTTAGAAAACTCTAAAGACTCTACCAAAAAGCTTCTAGAAACAATAGATTCATATAGCAAGGTGGCAGGCTACAAAATCAACCTACAGAAATCAATGGCCTTTTTATACACCAATAATGATAGAAAAGAGATGGAAGTTCGGAAGGCAATCCCATTCACAATAGTGCCACACAAACGCAAACTTGACCAAAGACATGAAGGACCTATACAAAGGAAACTATAAAGCCCTGCTCCAAGAAATAAGAGAGGATACACGGAAATGGAAACATTTACCCTGCTCATGGTTTGGCAGGATTAACATCATTAAAATGGCAATACTCCCCAAAGCATTATACAGATTTAATGCGATCCCCTTAAAAATACCCATGACATTCTTCAAAGAAGTGGATCAAACACTTATGAAGTTCATCTGGAGCAATAAACACCCTCAAATAGCTAAAGCACTCCTAGGGAAAAGAAAAATGGGAGGCATTACTTTCCCCAACTTTAAACTGTACTACAAAGCAATAGTTATCAAAACAGCATGGTATTGGAATAAAGACAGACCCTCAGATCAGTGGAATAGGCTTGAGTTCTCAGAGAACATTCCCAGACATACAATTACCTAATTTTTGACAAAGGAGCAAGAATCCTAAGTGGAGCAGGGAAAATCTCTTCAACAAGTGGTGCTGGCAGAACTGGTTAGCCACTTGCAAAAAAACTAACATAGACCCCCAGTTAACATCATGTATGAAGGTAAAATCCAAGTGGATTAAAGACCTTGATATCAGAACGGATACCATAAGGTATATAGAACAACACGTTGGTAAAACACTCCATAACATTGAGACTAAAGGCATCTTCAAGGAGGAAACTGCACTTTCCAAACAAGTGGAAGCAGAGATCAACAGATGGGAATACATTAAACTGAGAAGCTTCTGCACCTCAAAAGAAATAGTGCCCAGGATACAAGAGTCACCCACTGAGTGGGAGAAACTATTCACCCAACACCCTTCAGATAAGGGGCTAATATCCAAAATATACAGGGCACTGACAGAACTTTACAAGAAAAAAACATCTAATCCCATCAAAAAATGGGGAGAAGAAATAAACAGACACTTTGATAAAAAATAAATGCAAATGGCCAAAAGGCACATGAAAAAAATGCTCCTCGTCACTAATCATCAGGGAAATGCAAATCAAAACAACGATGAGATACCACCTCACACCACAGAAATTGGCGCACATCACAAAGAATGAGAACAATCAGTGCTGGCGGGGATGTGGAGAGAAAGGAACCCTTATCCACTGCTGGTGGGAATGCCGTCTAGTACAGCCTCTATGGAAAGCAATATGAAGGTTCCTTCAAAATCTGGAAATTGAGCTCCCATTCGACCCAGCTATTCCACTCCTAGGGATATACCCTAAGAACACAAGAATACATTACAAAAACCCCTTCCTCACACCTATATTTATTGCAGCACTATTCACAATAGCCAGGCTCTGGAAACAACCAAGATGCCTTTCAACAGACGAAATGGCTAAAGAAACTGTGATACATATACACAATGGAATATTATGCAGCTGTCAGGAGAAATGAAGTCATGAAATTTTCCTATACATGGATGTACATGGAATCTATCATGCTGAGTGAAATAAGTCAGAAGGAGAGAGAGAGACACATAATAGTCTCACTCATCGATAGGTTTTAAGAAAAATAAAAGTCATTTTTGTAACAATCCTCAGAGACAATGAGAGGAGGGCTGGAACTCCAGCTCACTCCATGAAGCTCACCAAAAAGAGTGGTGAGTACAGCTATAGAAATAACTACACTGGGAACTACCATAATCAAGTGAATGAATGAGAGAACTGGAAAGCCTGTCTGGAGTACAGGTGGGGGTGGGGTGGGATGGAGGGAGATTTGGGACATTGGTGGCAGGAATGTTGCACTGGTGAAGGGGGGTGTTCTTTACATGACTGAAACCTAATCACAATCATTTATGTAATCAAGATATTCAAATAAAGAGAAAAAGAAAAACTCAAAAAAAGTATATAAGTTTAATTAAGTTACCATATTTGCCGGTGTATGACTGGGCGTATAATATGACCCCTTAATTAAAAAAAAGAAAGAAAGAAAGAGAATGGAAAGGGAGGGAGAGAGAAAGGAAGGGAGGGAGGGAAAACTAAGGGAGGGAAGGAGGGAAGGAGAAAGAGATGAAGGAGGGAGGGAGGGAGGGAAGGAGAAAGGAAGGAGAAAGAAAGAAAGAAAGAAAGAAAGAAAGAAAGAAAGAAAGAAAGAAAGAAAGAAAGAAAGAAAGAAAGAAAGAAAGAAAGAAAGAAAGAAAGAAAGAAAGAAAGAAAGAAAGAAAGAAAGAAAGAAAGAAGGAAGGAAAGAAAGAAAAAGGAAGAAAGAAAGAAAGAGAATGAAAGAAAGAAAAAGAAAGAAGGAAGGAAGGAAGGAAGAAGGAAGGAAGGAAGGAAGGAGGAAGAAAGAAAGAAAGAAAAAGAGAATGAAAGAAAGAAAAAGAAAGAAGGAAGGAAGGAGGAAGGAAGGAAGAAGGAAGGAAGGAGGAAGAAAGAAAGAAAGAAAGAAAGAAAGAAAGAAAGAAAGAAAGAAAGAAAGAAAGAAAGAAAGAAAGAAAGAAAGAAAGAAAGAAAGAAAGAAAGAAAGAATGAATGAAAGAAAGAATGAATGAAAGAAAGAAAAAGAAAGAAGGAAGGAAGGAAGGAGGAAGGAAGGAAGGAGAAAGAAAGAAAAGAAAGAAAGAAAGAAAGAAAGAAAGAAAGAAAGAAAGAAAGAAAGAAAGAAAGAAAGAAAGAAAGAAAGAAAGAAAGAAAGAAAGGAAGGAAGGAAGGAAGGAAGGAAGGGAGGGAGGGAGGGAGGGAGGAAGGGAAGGAGGAAGGGAAGAAGGGAAGGAGGGAGGAAGAAAGGGAAGGAGGGAGGGAGGAAGGGAAGGAGGGAGGAAGAAAGGGAAGGAGGGAGAGAGGAATAAGGGACAGAGGAATGGAATAAGGAACAGAGGGAGGGAATAAGGACAGAGGGAGGGAATAAGGGACAGAGGGAGGGAAGGAGAGAGAGGAAGGAAGAGAGGGAGGGAAAAGAGGAGGGAGGGAAGAAGAAAAGAAAGGAGGGAGGGTGGGAGGGAGGGAATAGAGGAGGAAGGGTGGAAGAAAACGATGGAGGGAGGTAGAAAAAGAGGGAGGAAGGATGGGAGAGAAGGAAGAGAGGAAGGGAGAGAGAAAGGAAAGGAGGGAGGGAAGGAGGGAAGAAGAAAAATGGGAGGGAGGGTAGGAGGGAGTGAGAGAGGAAGGAGGGAGGGTGGAAGGAAGGGAGGGACAGAGAAAGGAAGGAGAAAAGGAGAAAGGGAGGAAAGGAGGGAGGGAAGAGAGAAAGTGAGGGAGGAAGGGAGGGAGGGAAAGAGGAAGGAGGTTGGAGGGAGGAAAAGAGGAATAGAGGGAGGGAGGAGAGAGAAAGGAGGGAAGGAGAAGGGAGGGAGAGGAAGGAGGGAGGGAGAAAGGAAAGGAAGGAAGGAGAAAGGTATAGAGGGAGGGAGGAAAGGAGATAGGGAAGAAAGGAGGAAAAATGTAGGAAGAGAAGGAGGAAAGGAAAGAGAGAGGAAAGGAGAGAGGGAGGGAAGAAGAGAGGGAATGAGGATGGGAGGAAGGGAGAAGAAAGAATGCCTGTCTTAGAGATGATGGAGGGGAACTGGGGACTCTGGTATTAGTGGAGGGAAGTTGACATTAATGCTGGGATTGGTGTTGGGGCATTGTATACCTGAAACTCAAACATATATTCTTTAAATCATGGTTCTTTTAATTTTAATTAAAAGAGAAGACAGGAGCCAGAGCACAGTAGGTAAGGCATTTACCTTGCATGTGGCTAAACAAGTTCAACCCCCAGCATCCATTATGGTCCCCCAAGCCTGCCAGGAGAGAATTCTGAGAGCAGAGCCAGGAGCAACCCCTGAGTGACCCCAAATGTAACCCAAAACCAAAAATAAGACAAATGAGAAAAAAAAGAAAAGAAAAGAAACACAGGAAAGTATGCTGTTGAAGCTCTGGATTCCTAGGCACTACATTATAAAGAATTGGTGTTTTGGAGAGATGGAGAGTATGTAGATAAAGGGGTATGAGAGATATACAGAAAATGATAAAGATCATTTTCATGTTCACAGAAGAAGCTTAAGACTTATTAGACTTCTGAGACTAAGGAGAGTGTGAAACTTGTTTCATCCCAATAGCATCTTAGAAGGTGAAAAAAAATTAATCCTGCATCCATATTGTTTCATGAATAAGATAGTTAAAGAAGATACTTTGAAACAGGTAGATGCATTGAGAGGGTGGAGAGGTAGGCAGGAGTCTATAAAGCTCTAAAACACTTTTTTTAAGTTGGTCTGTGACAGAAGACTGTGACTTCTACTGGTGTACAAGATTAGTCTTACTGGGAGTAAACAATAGGGCTTAAAGTCTCTGAACAAAGCATTTAAATAAACTGGCTTTCATATTATTTCAAAGTATAGTACCATACTATTTTTCTGGGCTACCTGTAATTGGCTTTAAATTGCTCAAAAGATTTTCTTTAATTTATCTTTCTACTTCCAGCACCTAGTCTAGTGCTTATGTATAGGAAGTGCTTAATAAACGTTTGATGACCAAAGTAAAATACTTAGAAAAAAACAACCAAGAATTTGTTGTGTCTAGAATATAGTAATCAAGAAAGACACAATATTTTGTAAGAATTTCTGGACTGTAACCTTGGAACTGTTGCTAAATATGTTTATACTTCTAACCACAAGCAGCACTTTGGCTTTTTAATCATTAGAAGAATTAAATTTGTTACTGCCAAGAATAGATGCCATAATATAAGAGTTTAAGCATTACATTAAAAAAGTCAATATTTCTAACTTGCACTATGTGCATTAGTCATCCCTTAATTCAAGAGTGTGGATAGTGTTTATGATTAAGTTAATTTCTATGAAAAGGTGAATTGAATCTAATAATCCAAGGACACAATGGAACTTCAACACTGCTTTTAGTTCTATCCATTATATCTATTTAGAATACGAGGTTTTTTCTTTTCTTTGGAGTTTGTTGTTTGAAATTCAGATATCCTGACTACAGAGTAAAAGACTTTTTTCTCAAAAAAAATCACCATCTGCTCTCAGGTTCTTGTAGAATCCTACCTTAGTTATAACAATGATACTCAAAAAGACAAATGCCAGGGATTTAGTCTTAAGTGGTTGCTTGCTAAAATATTATTTTAGAAACATTTTAATAAATCATCTCAAAAAGTTGTGTGAAAGCTTTCACAAAAGGGGCAGAAAAACAACAGAAGAACAAAGTAATTCTCTCTGAATGCAAGCCAGATGCAATAAAGAAGATTTAAGAGACAGGGTTAAGGCCCTTGTCTTGCAGCCAGCCTACCCAGATTTGCACCTCAATATTGTACACAGTCCCCTGAAAACTAATTAAAGTGATCCCAGGACCTGTGCACTGTTGAACAAAATAACCTACCTAGCAGGGAAGATATCAGGATCAGGAAGTGGTTTTATGGGGGCAAGGCTTATCCTTTGCAATCCAAATGTGCTGACCCCTGCAGTTTCTCCAGATGTAAGAAACTCAACTGCATTTTTTGTACTAGAGGGGGGGCATTCTCACTCTCCTCAGTAAAGAAAAGGAAAAAGAAAATTTTAGGGAAAAGATTCAAAAGAGGGCCAGGGAGATAGTACAGCAGGTAAGGCACTTACCTTGCATTTGATTGACCTGGGTTCGATTCTTGGCATCCCATATGGTTCCCAAATCCATTAGGAATTATTCCTTAGTTCAGAGACCAGAGTAATTTCTGAGCACCCCCTCCAAAAAAAAAGAAAAAGCTGAAAAGAAAATATTCAATATATAAAAATGTATAAAACCATAAATAAAGGGGCCGGTGAGGTGGCACTAGAGATAAGGTGTCTGCCTTGCAAGCGCTAGCCAAGGAAGGACCTCGGTTCGATCCCCCAGCGTCCCATATGGTCCCCCCAAGCCACGAGTAATTTCTGAGTGCTCAGTCAGGAGTAACCCCTGAGCATCAAACGGGTGTCCCCCCCAAAAAAAATAAAAACCACAAATACATAAACTGCAAAACAATTGAGATGAAAAATATTTTCATCAAATGTGAAAAAGGGCTAAAAAAATATTATAAGTATATAATAATATACATGTTCAAATATATCAGAAAAATAATCCCAAAAATTTATTGTCAAAGGAAACAAATTATTCACTGAGAAAGTGCTAATTCAATATAATATATATAATAATAAAATAATTATCTTACACTTACCAAATAAGTCAAACTGCAGTAGTGAGAAAATGGTATAAATATTCATCATGATAACTTGAAATGATGTAACTTAAGACAATTAATTTGTAGTTTTATTGAAATGTCTATTTTTTTTTTTTTTTGGTTTTTGGGCCACACCCGGCGGTACTCAGGGGTTACTCCTGGCTGTCTGCTCAGAAATAGCTCCTGGCAGGCACAGGGCACCACCTTAGGTCCTGGATCGGCTGCTTGCAAGGCAAGCGCTGCTGTGCTATCTCTCTGCCCTGAAATGTCTATATTTTTATATATAATAACCTAGTTTCCCATTTTATAAAATCAAATGGTGAATGGATTTTAGGGTAAAAACAAAAATTCTCAGGATGTTCATTGTGGTTTTGCTCATAATTGTAAAATAATAATAGGAACAATTTGTCCCCCAAAAGGATAGATTATTTTAGGATTGTGAAACATATATAGCATTTTATTCTTAAACATCTTAAGTACAGAGGCTGGAGCGTTAGCACAGTAGGTAGAGAGCACTTGCCCTTGCATGCTGCTGAACTGGGTTTAATCCCCAGCTTACCATATGGTCCCCCAAGCCTGCCTAGAGTGACTTCTGAGTGCAGAGCCAGGAGTAACCCCTGATTGCTGTCAGTTGTGACCCAAAAACAAAACAAACAACAACACATCTTAAGTGAAATATATTTGGAACCATCAAAAATAACACTTTGAAGCCTGAGAGGTAGTGAAGAAGACAAGATGCCTGGGGATAAAATTCAAACCCAAGCATATGGTCCACTAAGCACCACCAGAAATTATCCTTAAGCACTGACAGTTCCCCCATCAGCCAAGTACCACTTAGGAAGTCTATGTATACAGATAGAAAATTATTTTCTGGCATGCAGCAATATTTTGGCTTCTCAGAATATGTGGAATTTTGACTAAGATGAAAAGGTAGTAAAGGAATTAATATGCTGATTTTAAGTTAATTAACAGTGATTAATAAGTGGGTCAATAAGCATATATTAGTGTCAAGCATTATTCTAATTCCTTTATATAGTTTTGTAAAGCTAATCCTCAAATAGTCATATAAGTAGACAAAATCAATTTCTCCATTTCATTTCTAAGAAGAAATTGGAAACAAGGGTGGTTAATTACTTTTTGTAGTTGTTGTTAACTTAACTTATATATTTTGTTCTTTTTTTAAATTTAAGCACTGTCATTTAAAGTTTTATTAATAGTAATATTTTGGGCATACAATGTATTGTGACCATTAGAATATTAGTGTCACTCCACCATTGTCTCTAGGGTTTCCCTCCCACCCCACCCTCATGATAACAGACCATGAGCAAAGGAACAACTTTTTTAATATAATTTTTATTTTAATCATAGTGGCTTACATATAATTGACAATAATATTTTAGGTACATATTAACATAAAATCAAGGGAATTCCCATCACCGAATTGTCCTCCCTCCACCTCCATTCCGTCCTTCCTCCCATATCCTCTTCCCTCACCCCCGGGGCTGCTAGAGTAAGTGGTCCCCTCTGTGCCTAGCTTACTACTTCAGTGGTCTTAACACTTGTTTGGGTCTTGGTACCAAATCACCTTATTTCCCCCTCTAACTGGGGAGACGGAACTAATAAGTTCAAGTTATGTGGTTTTGTTTGAAGAAGAGAAAAGTAATAAACTGGGGAGAAAATCAAATACTCTGAAAATGGGTGGAGTCCTTTTAGAGGCTCTCATCCTCGGTTTGAGAGACGAAGGGGAAAGAGAAGGTGAAACACCCCAACAGTACAAAAAGAAGTGTCAAATAAAATATCCAGTGAGCACTCCAAAAAAAAAAAAAAAGATAAGCACCACATAAAAGCCATGGTATTGAGATAAAAAATGTGGCAGAGCACATAAAGGAAGAAAAGAAAAGAAGAAAATAAATAAATAAATATAAATGGAGACAACAACTTCAATAGCCAAACCAAAACAAAGAAATCGACAAAAATAAATAAATAAATAAAATACATTGTTTTGTTTTGTTTTCTTCCCTCCTGCACATGCACAGTAAATATTGGGGTCGATTCGAAAAGGAAATTCCTTGGCCTAAGAGATACAGGGGATTCTCCACCCTTGAAGTATATTGTCCATGGGATTAACTATAGACTCCTTTCAGTTTCATTTACTCTCCCCTTGGTGCTTTTGTGGTGTATGGAAGACTTCTGCTCCGTCCTGGGTGATAAAATCAGCCCTCTTATCTAGAGATTCTTGGTATCTGCACAGGTCAAGGAATGGAACTTATGATGAAGTCTTTCTTTTGGTTCTAGATTTCTGTTCCCTCAGTGTCGTTTTAAATCCATCTTTCTGTGTTGGTGGTCCTAGTCTTTGCGCTGATCCTAGATGGGGCCCTGGGATAGGGTCTTTCCTTACGTTTTCCAGAAGACCCATTCCGTTGCAAAATGTCTCAGACAGACCTCTGGAACTATAGATCAGGGTTGTTGTGCAGGTCGTAGCTCAAACCCTAGACTAGGACTCTTTTATATTGGTCCCAGGATACATACAATCCAGTCATGGTTCTGTCAGCCAGTCATCTGTAAATGCAATCTTGGCATTTGGATAGACCAAAGGGTGACAAATCTTCTGATTTTGTCTTATTGTTACTGGTGAGGGTAAGATAACCTTGCTCTTTGGTCAAGTTGAGGAACAACTTTTTTTTCTTAGTAAAGTTTAATAATACACATTATACATGACTTAGAAATAAAACTGCACTAAATAATGTTCAAAGAATTTTCCACTCTATTTCTTCTCTTGTTTGGTCACTCAGAAATATGTTATTAGTTATAATTATTGTTTCTTGTTGCCTCACATTATTTTTATTTGCATATTCATCATAGTTTACTTTCCCTTCCACAAAAATTTGAGACTCTCTTTTCAAATACTGATGTGCCACGTTCTGAGGAGTGGCCAGAATATTTATATCTTGTATCATGTTATCTTTATCTTCATTTAATATTTTATTGAGATCATTGTGAATTACAAGTTTTTTGTAGTTGGATTTCAGGCATACAGTGACAGTGAATTAGGACCATTCCACCTCCAGTGTTGACCTCCTTTCCACCAGAGGTTCCCAGCTGCATCTCATACCTCGTGGCATCTCTCCCATCACCTCTGCCAGTGTAACAGGCCCATTTTAAAGTTCAGATTTGTTATAAATTGGGTATCTTGATTCTAGTGATGTTGACTTTGGTTTGGGTATTTTTATCTTTTTTATCTCACAATACACCTGAAGACCACTTGGCCCTTGGAACCCATCCGTCTCTTTTTTTTCTCAATTTGGTAGAAAAATGAAATAATATTAGGTAAAACAAAGTAATTCATGTCCCAAGGTTCTATGAAAAAGGCAGGAGCCCCTATCTAGAAGATATAACTGAAATTTTAAGAAGAAAAGAACAAAAAAGAGAGAGTAGTTTTGTTTGTTTGTTTTGTTTGTTTTGCATAGGCTCAGCAAACATTGGGGAAATTAGAAGGAAATATTCATGGCCTAAAAACAGGGAGTTCCTAACCATGAAGCATCCTGTCCCTAATGAACAGATTATAGACTCCGAGCATACTAATTCTCCTGCCCCAAGGTCTTTCTTCATGTCTCAGAAAAAGTTCTCCTCAATAGAGGTTGTCTCAGTCAGGCTTTTGTATTAGAGATCTTGGTTTTTGCACAAATCCAATGTTGAAGCTGGGGTGTCACGGATCGAGAGGAACAACTTTCTTCTATTTCTGTCAGCATCATGGACAAAGTCAAAATCCAATCCTAACTGGCCTCATGATGACAGAACTTTGAATTTTTCTTCAAACGTTTCTGTGTTTGAGATATTGAATAGTTGACAGACACTTTCTGTAAACTCTCAGTCAACAGAAAAAGTTCTAAGTGTAGATTTCTTTAGAAATCTAAATTTTCCGGGCCCGGAGAGAATAGCACAACCGTGTTTGCCTTGCAAGCAGCCGATCCAGGACCAAAGGTGGTTGGTTCGAATTCCAGTGTCCCCATATCCATATGGTCCCCCGTCGCCTGCCAGGAGCTATTTCTGAGCAGACAGCCAGGAGTAACCCCTGAGCACCGCCGGGTGTGGCCCAAAAACCAAAAAAAAAAAAAAAAAAAGAAATCTAAGTTTCCACAATAATTCCCACAAATATACTTGCTACTGAGCTTTCTCTTTCTTTTTCTTCTTTTTTCATTTTATTTATTTTTTTTCTATTTTCTCAATAACTTTGCTTTCCCTTATCTAAAACAAATGTATTATGAACAGTTATGTCAAATATGTGATGCATTTTATTTAAGTAAAAACCATTTTTTAAAAGAACAATATCTAAATTTTCTAGAAATTTCTCTATTCTCTTGATAGAGCATCCATCAGGGGTCTCAAACTCGCGTTTCGCGGGGCCGCAAATGGCCCTCCGTACAACATTTTGTGGCCCTGTTCTAGAGAATCTTTTTTTCGTTTTGTTTTGTTTTTGTTTTAGTTTGTTTTGGGTCACACCCCCCAATGTTCAAGGCTTACTACTGACTTTGCCTCCTTGCGGCCCCCAGGTAAATTGAGTTTTGAGACCCCTGAACATGAAGCCAGAGAGAAAAGAACTAGCACTCCATTCCAATTCAGACTCCAAAGAAATCAGTCTCCAGCTGATTTGACTTGAGAAGATCTGGCATTTCAGAACAAACAGCTCTGTGAAGTCATGCTGAGATCAAGATCATGTTCATTGCATTCACCTGTACACACTGCACCAGCTGCAGGCAAGTCCTCCCACACTGTGAAAAGAACCGAAACGAAACCACAGAAAATTGTGTTTCCTTTATAGATAAATGCAATGAACTGACTTGAAAAAAAAAATAAGTAAACACAATTGGATAGTTTTCCCCCTTTTCCTGTAGAAAATTTTACTTTGAGCATTGTTGCAAATGACTCAACATTCTCTTGCTTTTACTCAGCAAGATAAATCCGAGTGCCCTCCATCCCATTAACACAGCTCAGATTCCTTTAGGGAAAGAGTTCCCCTGGCAGTTCTTGCAGAATGTGAGACCACAATATTGTGGTCACATTTTCAGCAGATCCCAGAGAAGGATTCATTACTCCAAAGTAGTCTCCTTTGCCAGCACATTTCCAAGAATCAATATTTTTTTCATTTTAATATAGTAAGATTTAAATATTTCAGAGACTTTTTGTGCAACTCTGCAGTAATAATAATAATAATAACAATAATAATAATAATAATAATAATAATAATAATAATAATAATAATAATAATAAAAGACCTGAGATCAAAGAAGGAAACAATAAGTACGAGATTATTTTTCAGCTAAAATGAGCCCCATTGAACTACCTGTGGGTTAGAATTTATTTTCTGGAATTACTTGCTACAAATTTTATATGTTGCAAATTTTCTCTTTAGGGATGTGTCTCAGTATATTGGATATCCAAGAAACTGTTTAGAAAGTTGGAGGAAAATACAAATGTATCTTCCCTACCTTACTACTACCAAGAAATTTTACTTAGGGTGATGTTATAGCAGGCACAGAGTTTTTTGTCTTCAAGCAGTCAACCCTGAAACAAGAGACTACTAGGAGTAAATTCAGAGAAGTCTTTAAAGAAAGGGAAATGGAAGACAGGAAAGTTTCTCAAATTAAAATAGAATTTCCTATAGAATTCCAGAGAAAAGCGGAATATTTTCCCCTTTATACCTTTTAATAAGGTGGGTTAAGAGGTAAAGGGGGGGGGGCTGGAGAGGTAGCACAGGAGTAGAGCATTTGCCTTGCACTCAGCTGACCCAGGTTCTATCCCCCAGCATCCTATATGACCCCCCCCAGCCAGAAGTGATTTTTGAGTGCAGAGTCAGAGTGACTCTGAGTGTGACCCCTCAAAAAAATGTATAAGGGGAAATGAGCATTTCATTATTATGTTCCAGTAATATTGACCATTAAAACAGGGGAATGAATGCCAATATGACTCATCTGCTAACTGAATCCAGCAGGGCCTAAGTCATGCAGGTTATCAGGCACCACCTAAAACTCCCTTGTAACCTTCCATACCAACGATGCTCTTTCCTTAGGGCCAAATTCCTAATCTCACCCTCCTGTTCCCCTTTCATCTTTATCACTGAGTCTCCAGAAATGCCTTCAATTAGTATTGACTAATAGTCAGGTGACTAGACTTCTGGAACAACAAGTTATCAACAGTTAGACACAGTGCTTAAATTGCCTCTGAACTTCTCATTTCTCTTTCTCTTAATGGTCAGACAGAAAAAAAGACAATTATTATATATATGTATATACATATATACACATATATATATACATATATATAGTTAAATTTTTTCTTAAAAAATCTTTTTTGGAGCCCAGGATAATAGCACAGCCGTAGGGCATTTGCCTTTCACGCAGCTGATCCAGGACAGACCTCAGTTGGATCCCCCGCCGACCCATATGGTCCCCCAAGCCAGGAGCAATTTCTCAGCGCATAGCCAGGAGTAACCCCTGAGCGTCACTGGGTGTGGTCCCAAAACAAACAAACAAACAAAACCACAATTTGTTTGTTTGTTTGTTTTGGGGCCACACCCTGGCTCTGCAATCTAGGTTTGTTCCTGGCAGTCTTTAGGAGACCATATGGAATGATAGGGATTGAACCCCGGTCTACCGCATGCAAGACAAATGCCCTACCTACTATGCTATGGCTTCAGCGCCCTAAAAATCAAATCTAGAGCCATAAAAATAGTGTAAGAGTTAAGGCACTTGTCTTGCATGAAGTTGAGCGTGATTTCATCTCTGTCACCTTGCTTGAGGTTCCCAGAGCATTGTTGTAAATGACCCGGAGACCAACTTCCTTTGTGATATTTCTATACTCCTGACTCACAATTCCATCACATTGATTTCTCTGTGGTTGGATTGAAGCTCTGCTTAGGGGGTAGAAATTTGTTTGACTCACCCAACCTCCTATTACAAAGTTTCTAACATCTCAGACCTCCTATTGTTATTTACCTCTGGGAATTTTTGGTGAAAATGTGTTTTGGGAACCATGAACTAGTACTTTATGGTCAATTAAAATAATTAATGATCCACCTCAACTCATTGAGGGGAACAGGAAAATTACATTTCAAGGAGTTAGCTAACTTTCATCCCTCATAATCATCTAGTCCAGACTGTTGCAGGTCTTTTTAAACGTTTTAAGGTACCAAAAAACTATAGACTTGAATTTTCATTTTATTAAAACATTTGTGGCCTTAACATGAGTATTCTATAAGATATTCAATTGATTTTTTTGAGGCTAAGGGTCATATTAATGCTCAAACCTGATAAAGCTCAGGCAAAATATCACAATGTAATCTTTTTTTTTTTTTTTTTTTTGGTTTTTGGGCCACAAGCGGCGGTGCTCAGGGGTTACTCCTGGCTGTCTGCTCAGAAATAGCTCCTGGCAGGCACGGGGGACCATATGGGACACCGGGATTCGAACCAACCACCTTAGGTCCTGGATCGGCTGCTTGCAAGGCAAACACCGATAATAGTTTGTCAGTCCGAGAAAATTGACTAAGTTATAGTAACAGGAACTTGAAGAATTTAGAAATTTCTGATTTTGAACCATACATCTTAAGGAAGTCAAACAAACCGTGTACTGAAGTTCATAATTTTTCACTTGTCTAATGTAAGAAACTGGTGACTCTTGTACTGTAAAATACTCAGACTGCTTGGGATATCCTATGAACCATTCAAATGTGCAGCTTATTTTTAATATTTTGTTGCATAAGATGATTGATGTGTTAACTAATTTTACTGTGTCATCATTTGATACACAGTATATGTAACAAGACTCAAGACTATAACCAGTTTTTTCCTGATTGCCCACCTGACAGATGGATAGTTCCTCACACACATGCTCACCTGTATCCTGAGTCTGTATCTCTGGAAAATGCTGACAAAAGACACCAGGCACAGTTTCTTCCTGGGAATCATGCTGTGCATCTTTTTACCAAAAGTCAAGCTTGAGGATAGGATAGGATCTGTTTAGTCCTCTTATAATTTGCTTCCATAGTCTCATGCTCTGGACACAGTGAAGAGAATGTGAGACCTGCTATCTCTAGCATCCCTCTGTGCTCTGGCTCCAGCACAGCTGCTTCTTCTGCCTCTGCTGCCCTGCACAGAGCAGAAGCAGCTGTTTTGGAGTCTGCACTGTCAGCTGGGAAACTCCTGGATTTTATTTGTTAATAGCTAGCTCAGTTTCAGTTTTGTGCCTTTTTATAAAAAGTCAAAATTATTCAAAGTTTAATGTTGCCTTTTTAAAGTGAAAGCAGGTTTTAGACAGAAAAACCAGCTCAACCAGGTTCCGTCACTGCCTCTCAGTAGTTGTTTTGTGCTAGCTTCACCCATGTTGATTTAGTAGTAGTGGTGGTGGTGGTGGTGGTGGTGGTGCTGGTGGTGGTGATAGTGGTGGTGGTGGTGGTGGTGGTGGTGGTGGTGGTGGTGGTGGTGGTGGTGGTAGTGGTAGTAATAATATTAATTCTCCTGGTATTGGTGGTAGTGTAGTAGTAGTACTGCTGCTTCAGGCGGTGGTAATAGTAGTACTGCTGCTGCTGGTAGTAGTAGTAGTAGTAGGGTTAGTAGTGGTGGTGGTGGTAGTCATAGTAGTAGTAGTTGACGTAGTAGTAGTGGTGGTGGTGGTGGTGATTTGGGAGCTATACCTGGAAGTATTTAGAAGCTACTTATGGCTCTGCTCAGAGGTCACTCATATTGCTAGGAAGATCATGTGAAAGCTTACACTTAGCCTGTTGAGTTATCCCTTCAGCCTCACCTCTGCGAGAATGCATACATTTTTTAGAGTCTTTCCAGATGTATTAAGATGATTAATTCCAAGGGGACATCTATTGATGCTTCAAAGATGCCACCAAAGTAGATTGAGTTCTCCTCTTAAAATCCTAGAACTACTTGCATTCTTTTAAAAACAAAAGTAGTACAGCTTCCTCCATGAGGCAGCCAAGAAGATGACAGCGAACATAATCTTTCAGTGGTCCCTGCACAGGGTAAACTGTCCTCCACCCCAAATAATGGTGGAGTGAGAGGAGTGTGGCATGGAGTGAAGTGGTGTGACTGTGTACATCTTCTATCATATGAACCCCACCACAACACATAGTAAAAACCACACTACAAGTGTCGCAGATGGGAAAACAATGCAGGACAAACATGCATAGAAGAATGAATATGGCAGCTCTGATGACCTGAAAGTACCAACCACCTAGTTAGCCCCTCAGATAGGGAGTTTAGAGTAGAAATATGAAGGATGTTCAGAGAACTCAAGGAGAGCATAGATCAAGCTGAACAGACCACAAAATTGGGAAATCAGAAAACTCCAAGCTGAAGTAACAGGACTGAAAAACTTGGTAAGACTTGTGGGCAATAGCCTCAATGGGAAAGCCTCTCCAACAGAGTGGGCAGTGGCTGTGGACATAATCAGTGAGCTGGAGGATGAGATGCAGAAAAACTCCATACAGCAGAAGAGATTGGAAAGGAAACTTAAAGCACATGATCAGACAATGGAAAAAAATGCTTAAAGAATGTGAACATATTAAAATAGAAGTCTTTGATAAACTGAACAGAAACAACATAAGAATCATTGGAGTCCCAGAGACCAGGAAAAAAAAACCCCAGGAAGAATCAACAGTCAAGGACATCATTACAGATAAACTCAGAGCCCCAGAGTTAAAGACAGCATGCAAACAAATACTGTATGCCAGAAGAGACCTGAAGAAAAGTATCCCAACATACTTTCTAGTTACAATGATGACCCACAGATAGGGATGGAATACTGAAAGCAACAAGATCAAAAAGGGAAATTACATTCAAAGTAGCATCCTTAGTATTGACAGCATACCTGTCACCAGAAATCCTCTATACCAGAAGGCAGTGGTGGTATATAGTGACAAATGAATGCTTTGCCTAGAAAGCTTCACCCAGCAAGACTTACCTTCAGTTTTGAAGGAAGTATACATAGCTTCATAAATAAATAGCAGCTCATAAACTTTGCAGCCTTAAAAGAAAAACTGAAAAGTCTACTTTAAGACAAGACAGACCTAAAAACACACCAAACTTCTACACAAAGGTGACACTAAATTCCATGACAATTATCTCTCTCAACATCAATGGACCAAATGCACCAGTTAAGATACACAGAGTGGCAAAAAGGATACAAAAAGCTGAATCCAACATTCTGCTGCCCACAAGAAACACATCTGAATAGTCAGAACAAACTCAGACTCAAAAGTTGCAAGCACACATCAGGAAGGAAGAAGGGGCTAACAAAAATAGATTAATGACACAGTTTATAGAATTAGAAAACAATCACCAAAATGAACCCAAAATAAGTAGGCAGAAGAAATAACCAAGCTTTCTTAGAGCAGAAATTAATGAAGTGAAAACCCAAAAACAATCTGAAAGATCAACAAAAGCAAAAAACAAATTCTTTGAAAAATGAACAAGATTGATAAACCACTGGCTAAACTCACAAAGGAAGAGAGAGAAAATTTAATAAGTCAAATTAGAAATGAAAAGGGGGGAGATCACAATAGATAATACAGAGAACCAAAGGGTAATCAGAGACTACTTTGAGAAACCCTATCCCATGAAACATGAGATCCTGGAAGAAATGGGGAAAAAGAAAAAAGAAAAGAAAAGAAAAGAGGGGCCGGTGTGGTGGCACTAGAGGTAAGGTGCCTGGCTTGCCTGCGCTAGCCTAGGATGGACTGCGGTTCGATCCCCCGGTGTCCCATATGGTCCCCCAAGCCAGGAGCAACTTCTGAGCGCATAGCCAGGGTGTGACCCCTGAGCATCACTGGGTGTGGCCCAAAAGCCAAAAAAAAAAAAAAGAAGAAAAAGAAGAAAAAGAAAAGAAAAGAAAAGACATTATTGTTATTAGCCCAGAGACAATGAAGTTGAGTGCTGGAAGGACCATTTCATGATATGAAGCTCACCAGAAAGAGTGGTGAATGCAGTTAGAGAAATGACTACACTAAGAACTACCATGACAATGTTGATGAGTGAGAAAAGTAGAATGCCTGTCTTGAATACAGGCAGGGTGTGGGGGAAGAGGGAAAGAGGGGCATTGGTGATTCTTTCTATGAATTTGGCCCAACTACAAACATGTTTGTAATCATGGGGCTTAAGTAAAAATATTATTAAAAAAAGAAAATTAAGAAAATTTGCATACATTAAGTTGTACTCTTTGTACTGCAAATTTCTATGGGCTTTGACAAATGTATGTGCCGTCTTGCTGCCACTGTTATTTTTATTTGTTAAATAAAGATTTATATGATGTTTAAAAAATACAAATTTTTTATTTCTTCTAAAAAAATAAAAATAACAGAGGTGACTAAAAGATTGATCACTTCTCCACAGTAAGATTAAAAGTTATAATTTTCAAGGAATAGATTTTATATTATATGAAATATAATAATAATTCACTTTCTCTGATATATATCCAGTAACTTCTTACAATAAAATTTCTGTGAAAAAAGCAATCTAGTGTATCATCCCTCAATTTATCCTATGTTAAAAAATTGCCAGTTATATCTCTGTTAAATCTCCTGCTTAAAAGTCTTCATGCTCTAAATGCTTTTGCAATAAAATCAGAATTCCTTAATATGTCAGATAAACATGAGACAAAAAATAATGAGGTACTAGAGATGAGGTTAATGACTGAACCAAAAGAGGTAGGGTTGGAACAAGCTATGCTGTGCACTGTTCTGAAAATAGAAAAAAAAAATGTCAGAACCTCTAAAAACTTGTTAATCCCTATTTTTCCAAGTAAAAAATCCTCTATTTCAAATGTGTGCCTTTTTTTAAAAAAATGAATAATACACAAGTTAAACAAAATTAACACAACTTCCAAAGATAGTTTATGGATTTTACAGTGTTAGATTCTGACACTGATGCTTCACCTACGACTCTTCTAATCAATATCTGTTATCTGTGCCCAGATAATAGTTTGAAAAGGAAGCTCTGTAGTGAATGTATCACCCTGGATCTGACTGCTCTGCCTTCAGTAAAATGTCAGTAAACTCTTTCCCATTTTATTATTTTAAAATACATGGTCATGTTTCATAATTCAGCTCCAAGGCCTTTCCTCAAGGCATCTCCTCACCCCTACACAGCTCTATTCAGCACACATAGTACCTGTATCCCTCCTCAAACTACATATAACTTTACTATTACACTTACAGTGTGTGTTGGTATCTGGTACATTCTCCTCATAAGTAACCCATAAAGTACTTTTATGAACACTGTGCTACTCTCCTTGGTGTATGGATGAGGAAACTGAAGCAGAGTGTGACAAAGTTTAACACTAAATAGTCTGAGAACCCCCTTCTAGACCTCATTTCCTCCCATGGGAAGCTTTGTTCAATTGAATCTATGGGTTGTTTCATAGTGAAGAGCCAAGGAGGCAAATCTTTATTGATACAAAGTTCAAAGAAGCCATACCCACCTAGCATCTGAATCTTGATTCTACCCTTGATGTGCATTGGTAAAAAGCCTGACCCTATGATAACCCCATTAGGGAGTTTCTTTTGGTGCAAACAGCAACGTGAGTAAATATGCCTGGTTTTTTTTCCCTAGTGCTCTTTGTTGTTTTTGTAAAATTCAAGTTGGGCATTATGTAGAAAATCAAAGGGTCAAAGACAGAAGATTCACAGAACAAAACAGAATGCTTTTTTATTCTTCACCAAGCAGTTATTATGATCTTAATGGCTAAGAAATTGAAAATCTGAATAGTAAGTAAGAACTTCGTGTGCCTCTGCTCCTTGCCTAGTTGGAAGTTTCCCAGGCAAACTAAAAATCTGGGGCTTTCTGACACTGGCAAAAGCCAGTAGGTCTACATTTTTCTTTGCTGCTCAGTTGCCTTATTACACTGTTTTTGTCTTTGACCTGATGATAAAATTCAACTTAAGTAGTTAAATGTTTAAAAAAGTTGGAGACCTAATAATATGTAAGAGACTCTGAAGTACTCTGTTGACACATAGGTAAAGTAGTCAAGGACAACACAAGAAGTCATTCAGTGCTATTAATCAGTAATCTAAAAGCCCTGTGTCTGTGTGCAAGTGTTTCTCTTTGCTAACATCTGTGAATTGATCACGGAAAAATATCTGATAAAAGGCCATTCTAAAAATACACAGTAAAACGCAAATGATTGTCATCAATTACAGTTCACCTTTTGTAAAGCTCCAACTTGACATTTTAAAACATTTTAGTTATCGCCTAGCTACAGAATAAACAATGCACCTGTGGTTAAAATTCTACCTTCCTTCCATCAAGATGTTTGAAGCCTAATCCTCCACTTAGTATTGATTTTACTTTAAAGGTTGATGCTTTTTGAAAATAAAATTTTCATGCTCTGTATTTGCCTGATTCCCCAACGCCTTCCCCCACCACCCGCCAATCTTATTCTTCTGTGTACTTGACCTACAAGAAGTGCTGCCATCTACTGGTCATATGTATTTAACTACATATGAATAGGGAAGAACTATAAAATAAACTTACAGACCTGTATATATATATAATACATATGTATATGTATTTATACTTCTAGAAGCAATAAAGTAAAGTTCAACATAGCTGAAAATGTGGAGATGAACTTTAAATATTACCACCTTTCTACTTTTCTTTTCTTTCTTTTCACTTTTTTCCTTTCCCTCTGAAAAACCAAATACATTATTCTAGAAGCAACGAAGTGTACTTAACACTTTAGAATTGATTTTTAAATATTAACAACACTCTCTGTGTCTCATTCTGTCTCTGTCTTTATGGCTCTGTTTCTATCTCGTCTTTCTTCCAAACCTCTTCTTGCATTGAGGTTAATATGATTGAAGATGTTAACCTATAGGTTATTAAAAATACAAAAACAAAAACACTTTTACTGCCCTCTACTGTTCATTATGTTCCTTAGAATTTCTGAGCTTCCAGACATTTTCTGAGAGAGAGAGAGAGAGAGAGAGAGAGAGAGAGAGAGAGAGAGTAAAAAGAACAAAAGAAAGAAAAAAGAAGAAATAAGCAAAGAAAGGAAGGAGGGAAGGAAAGGGAAAGAAGAAAGGAAAGAGAAACAGAGAGCTTCCATTCTCTTGCTAAAATTAAAATTAAGACTGTTCTCTAGTTGAGACACATATTATTCATTGGGTTATTAATTCAAGGAATAATTATAAACTGCACTTGAAAACAAAAATCATATGCTATTCAAAATGACTAGGACACAAAACTGATCAAAATGACATGGAAAGAAAAGGAAGAATCCTCAAATTCTTCAAATGTACATAAAATTATGTTTTTATAAAATGTCCAAAGTTTATTAGCATATTTGTATAAACTTAGAAATGGCTGAACTTACCAATAGTCTACCAGTGGGCTCATATCTTCATAAAAATTTCCCCAAGCCAGAGTAACTTGGGGGAAAACACACCATAAAACCAGCTTTGTATAAGCAAGTACTGTCCACTCCATTCCTGAGCTTGCCCAGGTTCTACCTTTAATTTCTTTCTCTTATATTATGGAAATCCCTCTTTTTGCTCTCTCTTGTCTTATTAAAAAATGACTGCATTCTCTCAACTTTTTGTTTTTTCCTCCTCCTTAAAAAATATATCTATTTTTGTTATTTGTCTTCTGAAATTCTTTTCTGTGAGAACAGGCAATGAAGCTGGGAAATCTCGGTCAAGGTCACCATGACTGACTTTCCTTTCCTTGAGATAAACAAAATCTCACTTCCCTTTCTCTTTCTTCTTCCCTAAATCCCTCCTCCTAGCCCCCTTTCCCTTCTTCTGTTCCTCCCCAAACTCTTCCTCCCTTTCCTTCTCCTCCTCCCCATCACCTTCTCCTCCTCCCTGCATCCCTTCCTAAGAAAAAGAAAAAAAGAAAGAAAAAAAAAGAAAAACAAAATCTCACTCCAGCCTAAGAATCCACGACTCCCCAGAAAATTTAGGCAGTGGGGAAAAGTTCCTAAGAACTTGTATCAGATAGAGTCTGATGGCTGCTTTGAGAAGAGTAACTCGTGTTTGTCAGGAAATTTATTGTGCTTTCACCAGTCCTGATCACATCCCCCCATGGGTATTTATTTCACAGGTAAAGTCATGTGGGCAAAGCAGGTCACTAGCACTCCCTATTGTGGTTACTACCCACCAGTGACATATTCGCTGCTCCCACAGGGGAAGAAGAGTGACATTTTTCCATTCTATGTGTGACATGAGACTCAAAGGAAGAGTGACATTTCCTGGCCCCTTACTACCAACTTGATTCATTTCTATGACCTCTGTGAATACTGCTTTGAGATTGGCACAGTCTTGCAGCATTTCTGAGCATTCTAGTGTAGCTGTAATGTGTGTTGGGAAAAACATTATCTGGAAGCCAAGGCATGAAAGCTTTTGAAATAGAGTCCCCCTGGGGCTGGCGAGGTGGCGCTAGAGGTAAGGTGTCTGCCTTGCAAGCGCTAGCCAAGGAAAGGACCACGGTTTGATCCCCCGGTGTCCCAAATGGTCCCCCCAAGCCAGGAGCAATTTCTGAGAGCGTAGCCAGGAGTAACCCCTGAGCATCTAACGGGTGTGGCAAAAAAAACCAAAATAAATAAATAAATAAATAAATAAATAAAAAGAAATAGAGTCCTCCTGCAGAGTTGGCAAGATGGACATGCAGAATTTCAGGTCCTGGACACGGCTGGACTCCCAGGCAGGAGAACAAAGTCGTGCTAAGAATATCAAAAGATGGGGCCAGAGAGATAGCATGGAGGTAAGGCATTCACCTTTCATGCAGAAGTACAGTGGTTAGAATCCCGGTATCCCATATTGCCCCTGTGCCTAAGGGGTAATTTCTGAACATAGAGCCAGGAGTAACCCCTGAGCGCTGACGAATGTGACCCAAAAACCAAAAAAAAAAAAAAAAAAAAAGAAGAATAACAAAAGATGGGGCCGGAGAGATAGCACGGAGATAAGGTGGTTCGAATAGGCATCCCATATGGTCCCCCGAACCTTCCAGGAGCGATTTCTGAGCGTAGACCCTGAGCATTGCTGGGTGTGACCCAAAAATTAAAAAAATTAAAAAAAAATATCAAAAGACCATCAACAGCTTCTAGCTCCCCAAATCTCTACTCCTTGCAATATTCAAGCAAGAGACTTTGCAGAGAAGTTTGGAAAAACAGTACCATAATTATCTTTAGAGGAATGAATGTGACATTCTCCCAAATTTAAGATCACTATATTGCTGCCTGAGATTCTCTCTCTCTCTCTCTCTCTCTCTCTCTCTCTCCTCTCTCTCCTCTCTCTCTCTCTCTCTCTCTCTCTCTCTCTCTCTCTCTCTCTCTCTCTCTCTCTCTCTCTCTCTCTCTCTCTCTCTCACACACACACACACACACACACACACACACAGGAGAAGGCTGAGTAACCTCTTGAGCAACAAACTCTCATTCTCTTTCCTAGAATTTTCCAAATAAAGTTACCTTACTTCATTATTCATTTCATCCCTGAAATTTTTTTCTGAGCAGGTAGGTGACAGCCCTAAAAAAACAATTGTTCACTCAAGCCTGGGTTCCATTGTTCCCCAAAATATCTTGTGTAAGGATTAATTTTTATGCTGTAAAGAACAGTAAAAATCAGGTACAGTTTAAAATTTATATGGAGCTGGTAGACATATCTAAGACATAATAAAGTCTTTGCACTAGTATCTGTTCCATGCAGGTATTCAAACCTGAATCAGTCGTAACCTTCAGGCACTTTCTAGAAGATCACTTCCTATATGATTAATGGATGTGATGAGGAAAGAAGACTCACCTCTTGAGGTTGCTATCTCTTCTCTCCCCCACTTCACATAAGTTATTTGCAACACTTGTTTTGGTTTTTGTCAGCCTCAGCAGATATTACATGCTAACTCACCATTTTCCTTTTACCCCAAACCCATAATCCTAACAGATGCAGTGTGGACCCAGACAACCCACAGAAAAAAACATCTTCTATTCCATCTGGTTATACAATCCAGTTGTTGATTTCCTAGGTCTTGCCACAATCTAGAGTTATAAGTGTTCTAACATCCTTCACTTTATAGGCTCTGACCTTAGATTTCGTTGAGACTTCTAGTTTCTTGATCTTCCACTCTCACCATTCTCCAGATCTTTCCAGCTCTTTTTTCACTACTTAGTTTCTAAGAAAAGTGGAGTTCCATGGTTGATAATCTTTTTTTTTTTTTTTTTTTTTTTTGGTTTTTGGGTCACACCTGGCAGTGCTCAGGGGTTATTCCTGGCTCCAGGCTCAGAAATTGCTCCTGGCAGGCACAGGGGACCATATGGGGCGCCGGGATTCGAACCGATGACCTCCTGCATGAAAGGCAAACGCCTTACCTCCATGCTATCTCTCCGGCCCCCCATGGTTGATAATCTTAATTCACCTCCACTGTATCCTCCATATGTTAAGTACTATCTAATTAATAATAAGGTTCTACCAGAAAATTCATATGTCCTTGTAGAGTGGTACCATTTTCAAATCATTGTCCCTAATCTAACATGGTACCAGAACTATGTTAAATATTTGCCACTGATTCTCAAATACATTATGCAACCTCCTGCTCCTACTTCGTTGGGAAAAAAAAAAAGAAAGATCATGAGAGATACTCTGCAGTGGGTTTGTGACACCTACTCTTAAATCTAGAGCTTACATTCTACTTTTTTTTTTTTTTTTTGCTTTTTGGACCACACCCATGGACGCTCAGGGGTTACTCCTAGCTATGGTTCAAAAAGATCATATGAGATGCTGGGGGATTGAACCAAGGTCTCTCCTGGGTCAGCTGTGTGCATGGCAAACACCCTACCACTTGTGCCACTGCTCCAGCCCCACATTCTTAAATTTTTATTATAGTTCTACATCTCCATCTATACAAGACAAAGCTTCTTGCTCTAGTATGTATTATCTCATGCTTCTGAAATTATTTGGGGCCTTGTCCCATTTGCAATTCCTCTCTAGAATGTTTTCATTTTTGTTGTTGTTGTTGTTGTTTGTGGGTCACACCCTACAGTGTGCAGGGGCTATACCTGACTCTGCCCTCAGGAATATTCCTGGAGGATACTGAAGATTGAGCCTACATGGGCCACGTGCCAAGTAAGCACCTTACCTGCTGTACTATCACTCAGTCCCCATTTTTCATTTTCATTTTCATTTTGGTTATTATTTTGTTTTGAATCACACCCAGTGGTACTCAGTGGCTTTTCCCTCCCTCTGCACTTAGGAATTACTTCTGGCAGTGCTCAAGAGATCATATAGGTTACTGGAAATCAAACTTGGATTGGCTGCAAGCAAGACAAGCAGTTTACTCTCTCCAATTCCACCCCCTCACATTTTCTTTTTACTTCTTCTCTTCTGATAACATATTCAAAATGCTCCCATATTAACGTAACAGAGAGATCACTGCCTTCTTATTCTTCTCTAATAATGCCCCAATGTTTTCTTTTTTGCATTTAAAAAAATAAAGTATTTGTTGTTGTTTTTTTCGTTCACCTCCTGACTACGCATGTTCCTCACAATGACAGTTTTCACTCTTGATATATAAAGGGCTATTTTCTTCTTATATGTAATTCCAAAAGCAGATAAATCTGAAAGTTCTGTATATATATACATATATAAAGATCATTTGGCTTTTAAATTAATACATATATTATGGTAACAAAGCCATAAAAAAGAGGTCATTGTTAAGTATGCTTGACCTACAAAGGTATTCTATTTTTAACTTGGATACAATATGAAGTCATTGACATTTTAAATGAAAAGTGTATTAAGTATTATTGATTATTATTGCCATATTAGGCAGAATATTTTCCCTCCACTACCTTTTGTAGTTTATATATATACGTATATATATATTTTGAAAATTCACCAAAAAATAAAATATATTTTAAGCATTTCAATTTCTGATGTCATATGCATAAAGCCTAAAATTAAAAAAAAATTCTAAGAAATCAAAATATTTTACATAAACTTCTTTATATTCTTTAAAATCATTCCTAGTACTCAGAATTACAGCTAATCAAAATTATTATACAATATGGCATTGTGTGAAAACAGTCAAATTATCTTATTCTTATAATTTAAAATCAAACAAACCAAGTTTTACATTACATTAAGTGGAAATTTAAGGATAATTATCAATAGTATTCTATATTTATAATTACATTTAAATAACAAAAGTAGACTTTGTTCAAAACAATACAAATGAACTACTATGTTTGCTTTTGTTCATTTATGTATTTAATTCAAAACTTCCCCAAGGTAACAAGACACTGAAATCTACTTTATAAACTGTGTCATTTTTGAAAGGGAAGGTAGACTCACTAACAAAAATTCAAATATGTTGAAGTTTTATATCAGGAACATACCAGAATTGTTGCAAGAAACCCAGGTCATAATATATCTATATTTAAGGAGTAATTAATAATTTGTTTGAGCCTGGGTCAACTATTTATAGCCAAAATATATATCAGTGATTTTAAAATAGGATTTAAAAAATCAGAGATTTCAGTGACACCCCAGCTGCGACATAGGATCTGTGCAAAAACCAAGATCTCTAATAACAAAAGCCTGACTAAAACAACCGTGATTGAGCAGAATTTCTCCTGAGTCCATAAAGAAAGAACTCAGGGCTGGACAACCAGTATGCTTGGAGCCTGTAATCAATCTTATGACAGGAAGCTTCATCAGTAGGACACCCTCTATATTTTTAGGCCAAAGGTACTTTCTTTCTAATTTCTCCAACATTTGCCAAGCCTATGCAAAACAAGCAAAAATACCCAAAAGTGCCACACATACCCCGTTTTTTAAAATTGTGTGTGTGTGTGTGTGTGTGTGTGTGTGTGTGTGTTTGTGTGTGCTTTTTGGGTCACACCCGGCAGTGCTCAGGGGTTATTCCTGGCTCCAGGCTCAGAAATTGCTCCTGGCAGGCACGGGGGACCATATGGAGCGCCGGGATTCGAACCGAAAATTCTATTTGTATCTTCTAGGTAGGTCTCCTGCCTTTTTCATAGAACCGTGGGACATGAATTACTTTGTTTTACCTCATACTTCTGTGTTTTTCTACAAATTGAGAAAAGGGGTGAGACAGTGAGAGAGAGAGACAGAGAGAGACAGAGAGAGAGGCAGAGAGAGAGAGGCAGAGAGAGAGGCAGAGAGAGAGGCAGAGAGAGAGAGGCAGAGAGAGAGGCAGAGAGAGAGGCAGAGAGAGAGAGAGAGAATGAGAGAGAGAGAGAGAGAGAATGAGAGAGAGAGAGAATGAGAGAGAGAGAGAATGAGAGAGAGAATGGCACTCAGGGGCCAAGTGGTCTCAGAAGAATTGAGAGAGAAAACAAAAGGCAGAACTAAATACCCAAGCCATAGTCCACGACAATAGAATCAGAGACCTAAACTTAAAAAGGACCTGTTACATTGGTAGGCCAGGGAACTAAGGGTGGAAGTATGGGTTGCACTCTGGCAACTTTGCTGGAAGAAGGTCAACACTGATGATGGGAATGGCCCTAATTCACTGTCACTATGCTTGAAATCTATCTATGAAGGACTTGTAATTCACAATGATCTCAATAAAATTTTTCTTTTTAAAAAATTAGAGATTTCAGACCAGGACATAAGACCTGCTTCCTGAGTGATTCTCCTTATGCTGCAGATGGACCTAGGAGATGTTTGTTATTAACAATTTCTATGACAACCAGGAACTCTGGAGTCTCTCCTTCCCATTGATTTTGCAACTTATACCTCTAACGCTTTTAGCTAGTTATTTCTGCTGCCCAATGCCAAGCATGTGCTCCAGATTTTTTTAGCAATCATCCCTAGTCCTTGAAATAGCAAATTATTTTGTTCAAACTCAAGGATGAAGGTGATTGACAACTTCCAAATAGAAGAATCTAATCAGTCACTTTCATTTTTAAACTACTATTATCCCAACTTCAATTTCTTTCACACACACACACACACACACACACACACACACACACACACACACTCAATCAATCACCAATCTAATTCCTTGTCTCATTCCTTAACACTAATCTCTAAAATAAAATATCAGCTTCTCCAGAAGACTAAGAAATGCAAATATGCTCCGCTCTGCTCTGCTCTCAGCCCTGTGTTGAGGTCTCAACCTCACCCCTCCTACACTCTGGGTTACAACCACAGCTTCTTTAAATCCTTTCACACTGGAAGTTCCTGTGGCTAAGAGTAGATGTCATACATCTTCCTATCTTCAGCACTTAGCATAAGGCCAGCACATAGAAAAAAAGAATAATACCATAACTAAGGGTTCAGACAGTTAAGACAGATTTAGAACCGAAACCCAATTGTTGTATAAATATGGTACTTCTTAAATGTCTTGTGTCCTATGTGTGATGACAGACACCCACTGTTTGCTTTCTCACACTTCACATTCCATTTTACGTTTATTACCTTCTCTGGTTTTTAAATCTCTATAAAAATCACAAGCCCAGGGGTGGGACTTATGATGAAGTCAGTCTTTGTGGTTCTAGAAATTCTGTTCACTCAGTGTCATTTTAATCCATCTTCTGTGGTTGGTGATCTTGGTCTTTGCACTGAACCTAGGATACTGAGATCTCTAGACACAGAGGCCTGATTGTATCACCCAGGACAGAGAAGTCTTCCAAACACCATAAAAGCACCACCAGGAGAGTAAATGATCCTGAACAGAGTCTATAGTTAATCCCATGACAATATACTCCAAGGACGGAGAAACCCCATATCTCTTAGGCCAAGTGAATTCCTTTTCGAATGACCCTAATATTTACTGTGCCAGGGCAGGAGGGAAAAAACAACAACAAAAAAAGCACAAAACATTGTTTATTTTTTATATATTATTTTATCTTCATTTATTTTTTTTTTATTTACCTATCTATTTTTGGTCAATTTCTCTGTTTGGGTATGACTATTGAAGTTGTTGTCCCCAGTTATACTTATTTTTTCTCTTCGTTTCTGTTCTTTCTTTCTTTCTTTCTTTCTTTCTTTCTTTCTTTCTTTCTTTCTTTCTTTCTTTCTTTTCTTTCTTCTCTTTCTTTTCTTTCTTTCTTTCTTTCTTTCTTTCTTTCTTTCTTTCTTTCTTTCTTTCTTTCTTTCTTTCTTTCTTTCTCTTCTTTCTTTCTTCTTTCTTTCTTTTTTGTTTGTTTTGTTTTTGGGTCACACCCGGCAGTGCTCAGGGGTGACTCCTGGCTGTATGCTCAGAAATCGGTCCTGGCAGGCACGGGGGACCATATGGGACGCCGGGATTTGAACCATGAACCTTCTGCACGAAAGGCAAATGCCTTACCTCCATGCTATCTCTCCAGGCCCTTCTGTTCTTTCTTTACGTGCTATGCCATGTTTCTTATATCAAGACCATGGCGTGGTTTTTTTTGTTTTGATTTTGGTTTTTTTTTTTTGTTTTTTGTTTTTGTTTTTTTTTTTGTGGTGCTTACGTTATTGTTGGAGTCCTCACTGGATATTTGACACTTCTTTTTGTACTGGTGTAGTGTTTCACCTTCTTTTTCTCCTTCATCTCTCAAACTGATGATGAGAGCCTCTAGAAGAATTCTACTTATTTTCGGCGTATTAGACTTTTACCCCAGTTTATTACTTTTCTCTTCTTCAAACAAAACCACGTAACTTGAACTAGCTAGTCCTGCCCCCCAGTTAGAGGGGGAAATAAGGGAAGCACCAGGACCAAACAGGTGCAAGACTACTAAGTAGTAGGCTAGATACAGAGGGGACCACATATTCTAGCAGCCCTGGGGGTGAGGGAAGAGGATATGGGAGGTAGGACAAAAACGGAGGTGTAGGGAGGACAATTTGGTGATGGGAATCCCCCCTGATTTTATGTAAATATGTACCTAAACTATTATTATCAACAATATGTAAGCCACTATGATCAAAATAAAAATTATATTGAAAAAAAACAAGGACACAGGAAAAAAAATCACAAGCCCTTGAGGAAAAGATTCACTTTAAGTCACTCATAGGCATTTACAATTTAATAGGAATGATATGTTTAACATTTTGATGGTGGTGAAGGTGGGAGAATCTGCAGGCCCCCAACAGACAAGGTAGGTTTTGAGAGATGCCAACAAATAAACAAAAAGAGGTGCGGGTGGTGTAATTTCTCTTGTTCCTTTTCTGTAAAAGGGGGATTGTGTCAGCATTCAGATCAAAGGGTGGAATATGATGATTAGATGGTTCTGGGGTCATAGGGATGGCTCAGTAGTAAAATGCCTTCCTTAAATTCAATCCTAAGCACCACCCTGTGCTCTTCATACAATCCCTGAACTCCACTATCCCCTCACCTTAAAGTATTAGATCTAGGGCCCGGAGAGATAGCACAGTGGCATTTGCCTTGCAAGCAGCCGATTCAGAACCAAAGGTGGTTGGTTCAAATCCCGGTGTCCCATATGGTTCCCCGTGCCTGCCAGGAGCTATTTCTGAGCAGACAGCCAGGAGTAACCCCTGAGCACTGCCGGGTGTGACCCTAAAACCAAAAAAAAAAAAAAAAAAAAAGTATTAGATCTAAAGTGCATCTGAGAAAAGTGCGTCTCCTGGCCACATCACAGCAACAAAAGAAAAGGGAAGATTGGGTGGAGGTGAAGAATATATGGTTTGCAATAAATAATAGTTAATTTATCACTGCTTTTAAAAATATTCAGAAAACAATTACTCCACTCCCAATTTATTTTTAAATACTTTATTTCTAGATCATACAAAGATTTATCAGAGGAGGAAGCAAAGTTTTTAAAGTTATGTTCTTTATCTTCATTTTTATCCATAGTTTACAGGTTATGGCTTAAGTTATAAAATCATAATGAAGACTAGAGACACACAGGGCCTTTGTCTTAGTTCAAGCTATTTAACAAAAATTCCATAACCTGGAGACCTTTGATTATTTCTTTTTTTTTTTTTTTTTTTTTTTTGGTTTTTGGTTTTTGGGTCACACCTGGCAACACTCAGGGGTTACTCCTGGCTCTATGCTCAGAAATTGCTCCTGGCAGGCTCGGGGGACCATATGGGATGCCAATATTCGAACCACCAACCTTCTGCATGCAAAGCAAATGCATTACCTCCATGCTATCTCTCCGGCCCCTGATTATTTCTTTTTTCATAAAATCATTCAATCAATATTAGCCATCATAGCTCAGACTTTCACATACTGAATAGGATGGATTATGCTGCCATTATAAAATTAAATTATATCTGAGGATTTATAACTCCTTGGTCTTTTTCCATATAAAGGATAGAGAGGCCCATGTCTCTTTAAAACTGGAATGAATAAGCATTCTCTTCTTCACCAAAAGAGGGAGACTAGTGGGTCCGGAGAGATAGCACAGTGGTGTTTGCCTTGCAAGCAGCCGATCCAGAACCAAAGGTGGTTGGTTTGAATCCCGGTGTCCCATATGGTACCCCGTGCCTGCCAGGAGCTATTTCTGAGCACATAGCCAGGAGTAACCCCTGAGCACTGCCGGGTGTGACCCAAAAACCAAAAAAAAAAAAAAAAAGAGGGAGACTAGTAAAATTTAAGGGGGTTATCTTGTAATTTGTATGTATAGGTATATATACATATATAACAGAAATATATATATATATAATAGAATAGAAATACAAATTTACCCTGAAGAATGTGAGATTCTGAAATCACAGGAAAAGTCCCCTTTCTATCAACCAGAAAATGTTCCTCAGTGATTTGTGGGGGTCATTCCCATCTGTGCTCAGGACTATTCCTGGCTCTGGGTTCAATTAGACTCCTGATGGTCTAACTCCTGTGGGACAACACAGAAACCTATAAAAGCACTAACATAGTAAAAATAGGAGTTATCAAATAAATATGTAACACAGCCTTTATATAATCATTCCCCTCTGGGAAGGAAGGTTTGATTGCCTATATTTCTCTTATTGTTCAGGAGGCATACTGCATTTGAAATAGCTGCTACAAAAGCAATGCTGACCATAATTTTCACCTTTGCTATAAATGTGGAAATTCTCTTCCAGTTTCTTTCTTTCAGTTGGTAGGAAAACAGGTGTATACTAATGTAGGTCTTTTGTTGATATCTGTGATATAGGAATATTGGTTCAAGACCTGGCACATAAAGAAGTGGTGTCTGCAGAGATATTCATAGGTTCTTCAGGATTCTTATTTTGGCCCATATTTTGAGGATATAATAAATAGTTATGTGAGTTTTGTCAGATACAAACACTTAATAGTTTTAATATGTTTAGAAAGTATGGGTTACCTATCAACTTGGTTCAAACCATTTCCATTCTCATTCCCATTCAATGGGACAGCTAATATATTGTCTGAGATGATGTATTTCATTTATGTGAATTAATGTATTGCATTTGTGTGAATATTTCCCTTTGGATAGATATTATGATGCTGAAATGACATGGGAACGTTTAAAAAAGACATACATTATCATAAATACTACACTTATAGAGATCTAAGGCACACTGAGGGACTATTGCTAACAATCTATGTGGAAGGGCCAGAGTGATAGCACAATGGTAGGGGTTTGCCTTGCATCTGGCCGATCCAGGGCCAATGGTGGTTTGAATTCCAGTATCCCATATGGTCCCCTGAGCCTGCCAGGAGCAATTACTGAGCGCAGAGTCAAGAGTAACCCCTGAGCACAGCTGGGTGTACCCCTCCCCCCCAAAAAATCTATGATGAATAGTCTTTGGTGTCACCACTAAATATTCTGTTGACTATGAGCTAGAAGCTGAAGAGGTATGGATAAAATGAACTGGAAAAAAGAGAAAAGTATCCATATATTTGTTGATTTTCACATCAGAATTGTTGTTAAATGGTCTGAAACTTTTTATTTGAATTACCTTCTGAAAACCAGAAAAACAAGTTAGCAGATATAATTTACAGTCCAAAAATAGCCAGGGTAGTAGGGTAGTTTACTTTCCTGGGCCATAGAGAAATACCTAGATTGATTAAGGAATCTTATCAATCAAAAAAAAGAACAATGAGTATTATCATTGTTTTCTGCCTTTTATTCTAGAACATGTAAAAATATATACAATTATGAAATAAGCCCCAAAAGATTATAGTCTGCCTGCTTTTTCAGAAACATTATCAGTTTCTTCCACAAGCCTGCCTAAGGATCATCAGATTCTAGGAGAGGTGTGGCCAAACCAATCTCTACTCACTTCTACATAACTTTACACTAAGAATGATTTTTAGAAATCAAAGTAGTTTCTTAAATATGAGTAATATTTTGTCTTGTTGGAAAAAAATCGTTTCTAAAGTTGTATTAAGAGACAGCCATATCTTGTAAGTAGCTGATCCAGGACCAAAGGTGGTTGGTTCGAATCCCGGTGTCCCATATGGTCCCCCGTGCCTGCCAGGAGCTATTTCTGAGCAGACAGCCAGGAGTAACCCCTGAGCATCGCTGGGTGTGGCCCAAAAACCAAAAAAAAAAAAAAAGATACAGCCATATATATATTCCATACATATTGCCTCTTAAAAGGGAGCCCTTTCAAGGACTTTATTTTATTTTATTTAGGTTAAAAAAGTATTTATTTAGAACAGTATCATAAAAGTATTTAAACATCAAACTCAACTGCTTCTTTTTTTTGGGGGGGGGGTGGTGCTCAGTGGTCACTCCTGGCTCTATGCTCAGAAGTCGCTCCTGGCAGGCTGGGGGTACCATATGGGATGCTGGGAATCCAACCGGGTTCCATCTGGTGTTGACCTCGTGCAAGGCAAACGCCCTACCGCTGTGCTATCACTCTGGCACCTCAACTACTTCTTAATCCATTCTAATCTACCGCACTCCACTCACCCAATTTGCAGTTCATCAGGGTCCTGAGGCAGAGAAGACCCAGATTCCCCCTCACCTGGCTGTCTCAGTACTCTACCACTTCTCTGCAGGATGAAATGGGGTTTAGAAAACACTCCAGTGGCCCACTCTCACTTGATCAAGGGAATTGGAAATGGTGTGGATTCCAACTTTCTAACCCTTTTCCTTTAAACATTTTTTTCCCTTTGAAGTCTGGGTTGGTCCATAACCAGCTTGTCAGGGCTTAATCCTGGGTCTGTGCTCAGGAGACCATATGTGATGCTGGAGATCGAACCAGGGTTAGCTTCATTCAAGGCTAGTGCCTTTCTCCCGGTACTGTCTCTCAGGTCCTGACACCTTATTTTAGGGATGTAATCTTGTCTTATTTTTTCTTACTCATAAGAGTTAACATTCTGCTGCTAGGTTTCTTGTTTGATATGACTGATGTGACATTCATGAAAACCAATTATTTTTGTTTGTTTTTGTTTTGAGGCCACCTCTGGCTGTGCTCAGGGGTTACTCCTGGTTTTGTGCTCAGAAATTATTCCTGGTGGTGCTCTGGGGACCACATGGGATGCTGGTAATCAAACCTGGATAGGCTGCATGCAAGGCAAATACCATACTGCTGTATTATTACTCCAGCCCTTAAATCTAATTTTTGGCACTGAGGCAATGCTGTGTAGAAATTGGATTTGCTTGTCACATGCAAGAATGTAAGTTGGTCAGGATTCCCCAATTAAGCAACAACCTAAAACCTAGAGAGCTGTGTCTGCATAAAGTTCCTCTCTAGTTGGCGTCTGCTATAGCAACCAGCAGAACAGTCTCTAGAAAATTACATTCATGAAGGAAACGTAGCCTCCTGCCCTTTCCAAAAGCACCCTGTTTATCTGATTTTATTCTTTCTGCCATTGTGCTTTATAACTTAAAAGAAATAACTTATATTGTATAGTTCAGGGGACTTAATGGGTCTTCCAAGCAAACCTGAGATTCCTTTAAGGCTAGAGTCAGCAATAATGCTCATACATGCTCAAAGCATGTATCTTAACTCCTATCTTTCCAACCCTATATATTATAGACTTTTAAAGATTTAACTTGAAATCAAACTTACGTTGCAAGAAAGTTTAGATCCAAATCAAATAATGGGAGCCAATGTTTTTACTTAAATGAAAAGATCAAACTGGCAGCTCAGTGGCAGAGCTGTTTTTATTTTCACTCTTATGTTTAGAGGGGCCACACCCAACAGTGCAATTTCTGGTTCTGTGGATAGGGGTGAATCCTGCCTGCTGCCATTGAGTGGGCAAACCATATGTAGTTTCTGGGGGTCTAACTCTGACAGTCCCATGCAAGATAAGCAGCTTTAGGACTGAAGTGGGGCACAGGGTGTGGGGCATTTGTCTTGCACGTTGCCACTGCAGGTTCAATCTCTGGCATCCCAGGTAGTCCCCAAAAGCCTGCCAGGAGTTATTTTAGAGCACAGAGCCAGGAGTAACCCCTGAGTGCTGCTGAGTGTGGCCCTACCCCGCCACCCACTCCACCCCCAAATAAGCGGCTTTAATCCTGCTATATCTGGCCTAAACACAGGAATATTTTGAATAAAATCGGTCTGTCTTGTCTTGGTGTTTGCTAAAAAGCATCACCCATTCATAACCATCCAATATTTGCAGCAGTTGTTTGGAACATTACTGTCCTGCAGTATTTTGGTTAGGAGAGTCTAATTTATACATGAAAGTTAACCGGATTTACCCATTCAGGAAGGATTTAGGATTTTCAGTCCTAAAGATTATGTAACTCATGTGAGAGGTGAACCCAACTTCCTTGGGGCAGAAAAATGGCACAGAGGTTAGGGCCTGCCATGCACTCCATCCAGGGTTATTTGGGGTGGGGGTACTAGGGCCAGAGCAGCATCTTATCTTCACCTTTGCATTGATAGGTCCACCTGATTGGGGTTGGGACTTCCTGAACCTCCTTCAAGCCCCCTCTCCAAAAAAGCAATTCTAAAAAAATTATTGATTATGAGTGAACCAGTTTCTAACTATTTACCATCCTGAGTCTTGGGTCGCGACCCTGCCCAACTACCATGGGGAACAGATTCCAGGTAGAGAGAGTGGCAGGGACAGGAGGCCTGCCAAGTGCCCTTTCCGAGGCCGGCCGCTGGAGGGACTCGACCAGAATGTCCACTTCCCTCCTCGAGGCCGACCAGACGCCCTTTCGCGAATGGCTAGCTCAGAAGGGCCTGCAGGGACAAACTCGGCAGGCAGGAGAAGGAAGCAATGAAATACTGGGCCGGCTGGGGAGTTGTCGACCTTCCTCCCGGGAAAGCTTTGATGCATGTGCAAGGAGTTGATTAACTGCAAGGTGTGGAGTCAAGAAAAATCAGAAGGTCAACCAACAATCTGTTATAGTCGGGATCAGCACCGTTGGAGCTGGTGCGGGGGCAGACAGACAGACAGACAGACAGACAGACAGACACACACACACACACACACACACACACACACACACACACACACACACCTACACACGCACGCACGCACCGCGGAAAGGTCTGCAGCAGAGATGGGGGAGGGTGGGTGGACGCGGGAAAGCTGGCCTGGAGGCGGGGTGGCCCGGGGTCCCCAACAGCCAATCCAGCCGTCCCGAGGAGGAAGAGGAGGAGCCGGGGCCGGCCCACGCCGCAGTGCCGGGGCTCGCGCCACTCTCTTGAACCTACTCCAACCCCTCGCTGGCATCTGGATCAGGCACCCCCGCGGGGCCGCCGCCCCTTTCCTCGCGCACTCATGGCCTCGGGGGCCGCCACCTCGCCCGTGAAGGTGAGCTCTGCGGGCTGGGCCGCGGCGATCGGTCCAGCTGGGTTCCTGCACCCCAGGAGGGACCGCGCGGGACTCCCAGCTTGGGTTCCCACGCCGGCGGCCGGGCGAGCGGGCCGCAGTGGCTCGGGGCGTCGGGGGGCAGCAGGGGGGACCACCTCGCCCAGGTCTGAGGGACCAGAACACTCTTGATCGTGCACCGGGGCCACCCCCCATTGGAGCCTTCGCCTGCAAATTGAGCCCCGCATCGCGCAGGGCGTGCACCAGCCCTTTGGAGAGGCGCCCTTTGGTGTTAGCGCCCCACCTTTCCCGGGCATCCTTCCTTCTTCCAGGGGTGAAACGCTGGCTTGGCTGGGGCCGGGGCTCAAGTGTTCCCAGTGGGTGGTTTGCAGCCTGCAGCTCCAAAGAGGCTTCCGTGCCCCCTAGTCTAACTTCCGCTCTGCCCCTGCTCCCCAGTTCCAGGCCCACGTGGGAGGAAGGGTGCTGCCCCCCCCCCTTTTTTTGCAAGCCTCCGGCTTATTTTTCTCTCTTTGGCAAGCCTTTGAGTTGCATTAGGAGTTGTCCCGAAGTTTTGCCCCAGCGGCGTCCCGCTGTGACTTTGTTTTAGAAGCTTTGGAAAGGAGTTTAAGGCCTCTCTCCCTTTGCAGGCCTCAGACTTTTGGAACTGCTTTGTTCGTTATTGGGGGGGGGGGGGGGGGGAGTGTTGATGTCTCCCTTGTGACCTCGCTCCTCCTCCAGGGTCTCATCCCCCCAGAGCCATGTGCTACCTTGGTAGCCTGGGACTTTGGCCAGAGGGAGGCCGCCCGTTTGGTGGGGTGCAGCGAAATTCCCCCCCTAAGGATTTCAACATTTTCCTCTTGTTTGCCTCCGCAGAGAGTGTAGAATTACAGTGCACTAGAAAGAAACACTGATAATGAATTAAGACCCCCCTTCTAGGCTGTTCTTGATTGGCCGAGGCCTCGTTTAACTGTTGGACTTCTGGAAATTCCTGGCAGATGGGATAAGGATTATTGGCAGCTTTCTCCAGGCTGCTCTTGAGTTCCTGCCTTGTGTTAATGTTCTCCAGGGAGAAAAGAAATCTCTATGGGTCTGTGTGTGATTCCTTCCCTGGGTCCTAGCTCTTAATGAGATACTTAGATGAAAAGAGGGTGTGGTGTGCATCTGTCAGATTTAGATAGGAAATTTCTTTTTGCCTTTTTTGGGAAGAAAAAAAAAGCTTACATTCCACGAATGTCTGTAGATGTCTTCTCCTTTATGGGTCAAGGAGACAAAACAACTCATAGTCAAGAAGCTTGTGCAAAGTATCCCAAGTTTTTTGATGCTCATCTGTCACCTGAGAATTTTTACTGGGAAGGTTCGGTTTGTGTTGTTCAGCTAGGACATGAATGAAGCTTATTATATGCTAGTTTTTGTAAATGGGGTTACTGAGTTAATGTGAAATAACTTTTCTCCAGCGTTGAAACTATTAATGAAAGGGATCCTTAGTTGCACACAACTTTATGTGGACAAAATGGAAATACACTTTTCCTTATAGTATATATTTAAAGTGATTTTTTTCTGATCCATTGTGCTTTTTTATCTTTTATTTAGGTCAAGAAAGATTGATAGTTATCAATAGTAGAGTTTTAGGTATATAGTATTTCTTTTTGTAATTAATATTTTCATTTAAACACCGTGATTACAAACATGACTGTAGTTAGGCTTCAGTCACAAAAAGAACACCTTCTTCATCACTGCAATATTCCCACCACCAGTGCCTCCCATCTCCTTCCTCCCACAACCCCTCCCTGTATTCAAGACAGGCATTCTATTTCTCTCACTCATTAACATTGTCATGGTAGTTGTTAGTGTATTTTTTCTCTAACTGCACTCACCACTCTTTGTGATAAGCTTCATATTGTGAGCCGGTCCTTCTGGCCCTCATCTCTGGAAATCATAACATTAATGTCTTTCATTTTTCTCAAAACCCATAGATCAGTGAGACCATTCTGCGTCTTTCTCTCTCTGACTTATTTCATCAACATAATAGATTCCATGTACATCCATGTATAGGAAAATTTCATGACTTCATCTCTCCTGATGGCTGCATAATATTCCACTGTGTATATGTACCACAGTTTCTTTAGCCATTTATCGGGTGAAGGGCATCTTGGTTGTTTCCAGAGTCTGGCTTTTGTAAACAGCACTACGATGAATATAGGTGTGAGGAAGGGATTTTTGTATTGCATTTTTGTGTTCCTAGGGCATATCCCTAGGAGTGTTATATAGCTGGATCATATAGGAGCTCATAGTTGGATCATATAGGAGCTCAATTTCCAGTTTTTATTTTTTGTTGTATTTTTTTCTTTTTTAGTTTACATAGCCACACCTGGTGACACAGGTTACTCTTGGCTATGCGCTCAGAAATTGCTCCTGGCCTGGGGGACCATATGGGACTCAGGGGGATCGAACTGCAGTCTGTCCTAGGCTAGTGCGTGCAAGGCAGACACCTTACCAACAGTGCCACTGCTCTGCCACAATTTCCAGTTTTTTGAGGGATCTCCATATTGTTTTTCACAGGGGCTGGACTAGACAGCATTCCCACCAGCAGTGAATGAGAGTTCCTTTCTCCCCACATCCCCGCCAGCACTTATTGTTCTTGTGATTTGTGAATTGTGCCAGTCTCTGTGGCATGAGATGGTACCTCATCGTTGTTAAAGTAGTATTTTAAAAATAAAAGTGCTGGAGAGATAATACAGGGTTAAGGCTCTTGGCTTGCACACAACTAACCCTGCCTAAGTTCCAGCTTTGCATATGGTCTCCCTAGCACTACAAGGAGTGATCTCCCCACCAAAATAAATAAATAAATAGGAGTGATCCCCGAGCAAAGAACAGGGAGTAAACCCTGAGCATGTCTTGTGTGGTCCAAATGAATAAAGCCACAGGCGTAGGCTCCCAGTTATTAGCTCTGCCTCGGTTTCTAGTACAATTAGAGCAGTACATTGGAGTACATCCTGGACACTATGAACAGAGTCCTGGTGTAAATATTGAATGCTGTGATTTTGAGTCTTGGCATGCTACTGAATATAAAATGAATAGCTATAAATAGTGCTTGTTTTTCTGCTGGTTTTAGTCTTTGAGATTAGAATGGGTGAAAGCTTGACTGTGGAGAATCTGTGGTGCCAGCATTAAATCCCATAGGCTGCAGCAGCAGCTTCTTAGAAAACGAGAGGTGCTAGTGTCCAGAACAATATAGGCTAATTAAAACCATACTACCTAGTAATCAGAGTGGTTAAGCTGGAACTTACTCTCAATCACTGAGGCCTGGGGAATATCAACTGATGTTCCATGTGGGCACAGAAGTCTTCCTGAGCTTTCATCCTGTCAGCTGTGTATGAGGAATTTCCAGAATCTGGCAGATGTTCTCTGTACCTAGTTCATACTCCTGTCATGTGGATGACCTGCATGCAGCAGGTGTCCTCTGGACACACCTAGCCTGGGACAGGAAGGGCTATCATCTTTGATTGGTGTTATGTGTGCTGATTACCTGCCACTTCTGCCTTTGGTCATTTACAAAACATCCTTGGATGAGGTGAGAGCTAGTGAGAGGAGGAAAGATGCTATAGCCAAGAGTCCCAGGCCCCTGTGCCCTTAGTTTTAAACTGAATGCTGGTATCACCTCCCCTGGGAGGTCATTGGATTTAAGCACAGGTATATATTAACCCGCTGTGGCTTCTGAACCACCAGTATATAGTCTGACTCAGACCACTCCCTGTGCTCATTTGGGGATTTTGGGGAGAGAGCCAAGAACAGGGCAGGTCTGCCCAAATGGGTAGCAACTGTACTTAAGTAAAAAGTAGGGGCCGGAGAGATAGCACAGCGGTGTTTGCCTTGCAAGCAGCTGATGTAGAATTTAAGGTGGTTGGTTCGAATCCTAGCGTCCCATATGGTCCCCTGTGCCTGCCATTTCTGAGCAGATAGCCAGGAGTAACCCCTGAGCACTGCCGGGTGTGGCCCAACCCTCCCCCCCAAAAAAAAAACAAAAGTAAAAAGTACTTGGGACCGGAGAGATAGCATGGGGGTAAGTTGTTTGCCTTGCATGCGGAAGGTCATTGGTTCAAATCCCGGCATCCCATATGGTCCCCTGAGCCTGCCAGGTATGACCCAAAAAAAAAAAAAAAAAAAAAAAAAGAAGTAAAAAAGTACCACCCAGACTTACTTCTGGAGATCTCCTGGCCAGCATCTTTCACATTTTCCATATCTTAAAATGTTTATGTAGAGGTCTGGATTTTGTCATATGCCCGGCAACTGGTCTTACTAGTTCCCTGGGGTGTGGGCTTCTGCAGATGGAGGCAGCATGCTCTTTGCAGGAAAATGTAGGGATGCACCAGTGTAGCATTGGTGTCAGCAGACTTCTGTTTTCCTGACAGCCGTTTTTTAGCATGCATGGTCAACCTCATACCTCACTTTTGAAAATATGTTTCACAGAATTCCAGCTTTTACTCATTTTCAATTGAATAGACAGTTAACCTATTTGAATTATAGATTAAATATATCTTTTTTTTTGTTTGTTTTGGTTTTTGGTTTTTGGGTCACACCCGGCAGTGCTCAGGGGTTACTCCTGGCTCTATGCTCAGAAATCGCTCCTGGCAGGCACGGGAGACCATATGGGATGCTGGGATTCGAACCATGGACCTTCTGCATGAAAGGCAAACACCTTACCTCCATGCTATCTCTTCGGCCCCAGATTGAATATATCTTGCAAGCATATGGCTTTGGGTTTGATCTGCCTGGCAACACAGAAATGAGTGCAGAGCGATATATTTAATCTGGTCAGCTAAAACACAGGCTAAAGGCTGACAGGATACAGTGTGTTGTGGTGTGAATGCCTTTTGTACCATATTTACAACCCCAGGTGAGCAGGTCTGAAGCAGGGTCACTGCATTAATTAGTAAACCAAAACTGGGAGAAAAACCTGGGAGTTGGATGACTTCAAGCCTCATGGTCCCTGGGCCCACAAGCTCTGTTTACCAGCTCAAATCTCAACCCTCAGGCTGAAGGACCCAGTGAGAGACAAAAGTATATATCCCAATCTAGTCTAGGTGAACCTTTGATACTCAAAAGGAATAAATGAATAGGAAAGAGGAAGCTGGGGAAAGTCTTTGTTTTGGGTAAAACAGGATGTAATTCAACAGTGTGTCATTCAAATCTAACCAACCAGGTATCTAGCTCAGTGTTCCCATAAATGTAGTTTGTTTGTTTCTTCTCTGTTTTGAGTTTGAGGACTGCACCTAGCATTGTTAGGGCTTACTCCTTGCTCTGTGCTCAAGGAAACATATGTAGTGCTGGGACTCAACTGGGGTTGGCTTCATGCAAGGCAAGTACCTTAACCCGTGTACTATCTCATTGACCCCCTTTATATTCTTCACACTTATATTCCAGACGGAATGGCAAACGCATGTGGTGAGAGTCCATGTGGAAGAAGTGGGGTTCTCTAGACTCTAGTTTCCTCAGGCAATTGTCCAGCTTGCACTCCAGGGATTTCTTTTAATTTCTGGGACCTTGGGGACACATGCCTTGCATGCAAATGATATCCAGTTCTGTTCCATGCACCACCAAGTGTGACTCTTGAGGCCATTGAGAACAGTTGGGAAGACCCTGAAATTTCATAATTGCTGTGACAAGGATGGACATGTAGTCTACTTGTCTACAGGTAGTTGGATGTAAACAGATTGATCTTATAAGGGATAGGCATCTCAGGAAGAAAAGAAGCTCTTCTTTTGTCCTTATTTTGTTATTATTATATTTGTTATATTTATAATTCATGTAGTAAAGGGACATACTGTAATTTTCAGCATATAAGACGACCCCCTAATTTTGCAGTTAAAACATAGGTTTAGGCCTATATTCGCTGTATCAGACAGAACGTTCCTGTCTCTGATTCTGGCCAATCTTGGGTCCAGAACATTGTCTTATTTGCATGCATAAAAAGCCTGCTTGGACTGGCTGAGTTAGAGAGGTGGTCCGAGAAGCCTAGCAGTGATTGGTGCAGGATTGAGTTGGAAAATTCGTTTTGTGGCAATATTCAGACAATTTTCGTTTAGCGGCATATTGAAACATTTTTCGGTAAAGGTTGAACTAGATGGCATTCCCACCAGCAGTGGATAAGAGTTCCTTTCTCTCCACATCCCCTCCAACACTGCTTGTTCTCATTCTTTGTGATGTGTGCCAATCTCTGGGGTGTGAGGTGGTACCTCATAGTTGTTTTGATTTGCATCTCCCTGATGATTAGTGATGTGGAGCATTTTATCATGTGTCTTTTGGCCATTTGTATTTCTCCTTTGTCAAAGTGTCTGTCCATTTCTTCTCCCCATTTTTTGATGGGATTAGATTTTTTTTCTTGTAAATTTCTGTCAGTGTCTTGTATATTTTGGAGATTAGCCCCTTGTCTGATGGGTATTGGGTGAATAGTTTTTCCACTCAGTGGGGGGGCTCTTGTATGGAAAAGCAATATGGAGATTCCTCCAAAAACTGGAAATCGAGCTCCCATACGACCCAGCTATACCACTCTAGGAATATACCCTAGGAACACAAAAATACAATACAAAAACCCCTTCCTTCCACCTATATTCATTGCAGCACTATTTACCATAGCAAGACTCTAGAAACAGCCAAGATACCCTTCAACAGAGGAATGGCTAAAGAAACTGTGGTACATATACACAATGGAATAGTATGCAGCTGTCAGGAGAAATGAAGTCATGAAATTTTTCTATACATGGATGTACATGGAATCTATTGTGCTGAGTGAAATAAGTCAGAGAGAGAGAGAGAAAAACGCAGAATGGTCTCACTCATTTATGGGTTTTAAGAAAAATGAAAGACATTCTTGCAATAATAACTTTCAGACACAAAAGAGAGAAGAGCTAGAAGTTACAGCTCACCTCAGGAAGCTCACCACAAACAGAGATGAGTTTAGTTAGAGAAATAACTATGTTTTGAACTATCCTAATAATGAGAATGCACGAGGGAAATAGAAAGCCTGTCTAGAGTACAGGCGGGGGTTGGGTGGGGAGGAGGGAGACTTGGGACATTGGTGATGGGAATGTTGCACTGGTGATGGGTGGTGTTCTTCACATGACTGAAACCCAAACACAATCATGTATGTAATAAAGTAGTTTAAATTAAAAAAAAAAACACATTTTTGGGATATACTTGGAGTATAAGACGACCCCCAATTTTCAGTTGACTTTTTTTGTTTCAAAAGTCGACTTATACGCCAGAAAATACCGTATATAACTGTGACCGGTATTATGTAAAACTATTGTATTGGAGCTGAAGAGTCAGCTCAACTGGCTGAGCATATGCCTTGCATTTACAAGGCCTGATGTAGTTCCTGGTGCCATAGGGTCCCCTGAGCATTGCTGGATTTGGTCCCCTAAATAAAGTAAAGTTTAGTTCATGTGACTATATTTTCTTAGAGTTCTCAAAGTTACAAGTACAGAGTGAGCCTTAAAGGAATGTCTATAAGCAGATGTTAAGGGATTTAAGGAAATCCATTGACAGTCCCCAATCTCTGCCATTTTTCTGCTCCCAGAGGTCACCAGCAACCCATGGTTCCTGTACTGACATCATATGACCTTTTCTCTGCTGCCTCTGTCCAGTTGGTGCCCTTCTCAGACCCCTTGTTAGCTCTATCCAAACAATCCAGGGTCAGTTTACCAGTTCAGACAGTTTAACTTGGTCACATCAAATAACACTCCTCAGTTCTGGGACTCAGAATGGCGATAAGATCTTGGTGAGCTCAGTTCCCTTGGTGACTCAGTTCCCTTTTTAGAAATTTATGATCTGAGACCCTAAGAAAGAGCTGCTCAGTTCTAGCTGTACATTATTCCTACAGAAGATGTTAAAGAGAACTCATTTCTGCTCTGCACAATTATTCAGCATCTATGTAATCGGGATGTGGGCTTTGGTATTGAAAGCTCCTGGGTGGGAACATGGGGGTCTATGTCTTGGGGGGCACCAGAAGGTTCCTGCTCCTGTTCCACTCCTGAAGGAGAGTTTTCTAGAATAAGTGCAAGAGAAAAATCCAAAATAATTGCTCATTTCTGGAAATGAATGTCTGTCTTTTTCTTTTGTTTTGATTTTGGGGCCACATCCAGGCAGGGGTCGTCTTTAAGGTTTATAATGCTATTACCTTCCAAGAAGTCAGTAAGCACAGATGTTTTAAGTCTTTATATATATGTATAGTTTTTACATTCTTAATCAGTGTGAGTTACAAAGTTATTCATGTGGGAGCACACCATGCAGTACTTAGGGGTTACTCTTAGCTTTGCATATGGAATGCTGAGGACCCATGTCAGCCACATGCAAGACCATTGTTTGACTTGCCGTACATATCTCTGGCTCACAAAGTTATTCATTTTAAGCTTTAGCATACACCAAATCCTTTCACCAGTGTTAACCTTCCTCCACTCTTGTGTCCTCAGTTTTCCTCCCAGCCTGTCTCTAGAGCAAGCCCTTTTCCCCTCCCCTGTTGTCTTAGTGTTTCCCTCCCTGATTTATCCCCCCTCCACCTCCAATTCAGCGGTCAGCTTCCTGAACGCAGCGCCTTAGACCGCTCGGCCATCCTGACATCTTCAGTGGTCAGCTTCCTACTGAAGAAGAGTTCTCTTGCTTTTTGTTTCTATTACCTTCTCTCCTGCTCTTTGTTTCTATTACTTTCTAGACTTTCTTACTCCACTATGAAATTTATTTATATCTCACATACACAGAGATCATACTGTGTCCTTCTTTCTCTGACTCACTTAATTCAGCATGGTACACTCCAGATTCATCCACTTATCAGCATATCCTCTGACTTTATCTTCCCTTACTATCCAGTATTATTCCATGTGTGTATGTGCCATGCTTTTTTAAATCCAATCATCTATCCTTGGACACTTAGATTGCTTTAAGATTCTGGCTAATGACTAGTGCTGCAGTCAACATAGGTGTGCAGATGTCCTTTCTTTTGACCTTGGGGTATATTCCAAGGAGTGGGATTGCTGGATCTTATGGAAGCTCGATTTTTAGTTTTGAGTAATAACCATATCACCTTCCAAAAGAGATGGACCAGTTGACATTCCCACTGATAGTGAAGAATTCCTTTCTTCCACATCCTCACCAACATTGGTTATTGTTCTTTTTGGTGAGTGCAGATGTTTTTAAGTCTTGACTTTGCAAGAGTGTTGCAAGTCAGCTCCTGAAGAGGTTGACTGATGGAGGGATGGAGGATGAGGTCTTCCCCCCCCAGCTCGGAGTACTCGTCTGCCATCCCGTCCAGCCGATGGTTCTGAGGTGAAACGGCGGGTAAACAGCTCGCAGACAGTCAGGCTTGTGGAAATATTAGCTTTATTCGGTGCACAAGACTGAAGTCCAAAGCCTCCGCATCAGTTCCAGACAAAAAGCCCCTCGCCTTCCACAGACCCTTGTTTTTATCCCCCAGAATCATTTACCACCCAATGGTGGGATCAGATACCACCCAGTGGTGAAAGCAGAATCAGCTACCCACCCTAGGGTGGGGGCAGAATGCCAGGTCACATCCTAGGGTAGGGCACAATCACCGATCAGGGTAGGGTCAGTAACTAATAATAATCCCATAAAATGTTTACATACACAACACCAGTTGACATTTCCACTGATAGTGAAGGAGGATTCCTTTCTTCCACATCCTCACCAACATTGGTTATTGTTCTTTTTGGTGAGTGCAGATGTTTTAAGTCCTTGACTTTGCAAGAATAGGCAAAATAAAAACTGCTGTACTTGTTCGCTGCATGCTAATTATTATTCAAGTCCCCAAAAATTTGGGGAGTTAGTGGTAGAAATGGACTTCCCACAATTCTGTAGGCCATAGATTCAAAAGTAAGGTGTTGGCAGGCTTGATTTCTTCAGTGACCATTTTTCCTTGACTTACAAGTATTTCCTGTGTCCCTCTCTGGGTCCTCTCTGTATCCTCAGATAACATAGACTCACAATCCTCACAGTGTTCAATACACTCACCAGTGAGTTTTATTCCTGGCTCTGTGTCCAGAGGGAAAGCATGGGCTCCACTCCAGCCCACTGCATTGTCTCTCTGGGTCCCAATATGGTCTTTTATAAGGACTTCAATCCAATCAGAACCCTCTCTCCCCCCATGACCTCATTTTGTGACCTATTTAACATCCTGTCCCTAATCAGTTACATTCTGAGGCATAGGACCTGACCTGGACTTCAGTGGAGGGAGTCTGTGAGGGGTTCGTGTTTCCCTTCCATAATTAACATACTCCTGTCTTGTTCAGGTTGGAACTATCAGGTATACCCTGGGGGTCAATTTGAAGGGGTTGAACGAGTGTGCAATGCAGGCATTTGGCAGGTCTGCCCCATCAAGAGGACTTTTGTATGCTGTGCTTGCCAGTTAGTGTGTCATTGAAGGACAGAAGTTGTTTAGATCAAGGATTGTCTTGCATTGAATTCTGGTTCCTTTATCTTAGAAGTTTGAAAGCACTCTGGTTTCTCTGTGGCTTGAATCTGGCATTATGGGATTTTGAGAATGTCTTCCCTGGATGGGATATGGCAGGCCTCAGGACGGGCCAAGGAAGCTGGATCTGGAAAATCTTTCTGGATCTGGAAATTTATCTCTTTAGGAAGTATCAGTCCAAGGAAATGTTCCCCATGATTTTAGTCACTTCGTTGTCAGGTAGCCCTGTAGTTTTGATTAACAGTTCTCTTTGTCATTGTTCCTATTTGTGTTCCTGAGTCTAATTTGAGGCCCTTATTTCTTCCTTTCCATTTGGAATATTGAGAATCTCCTAGAATCAGGTATCCAGGGGAAATGGGAGTTAGTAGGACTCCACTTACTTGGAAGTCATCATTTCTGAACTTAGGGTCATGGCAGGCTCTGAGGAGTGACACCCTTTTTGTTTGAGTTCTGACCTTGTAGATTTGTGAGTAGAAATTGTAGGACAAGGACTAGTTGGAAAATCTGGCAGGACAGTGAAAGGATTTCCTTATTTCAGAACCTTGAGTAATCTTCAACTGGACACAGTTGACTTCATAGTCCATCTTGGTTCACAGCACATATATTTCCCAGATGGCACAGGGTGGCCTAGGCAGAGGACTGATGCTTCTGGCTGCATCTGGTGAAGTCTCATTGTTGAAAGGGATTCTGAGTATGGACATGATCATGCATCGGGTGGGGCGTCCCCTCCCCCTCCTGGGTTAGGTGCCCACCAGAGTCACTGTTTCTATTCTTGATTCATGACCTTGTCAGAAACTTGAACTTTATACGAGTTTTCCTCATGATGTGGACCCTGAGAACACTTTCTAATGGAAATGGTATAGGAAGAATTCCAAGGATGCCAGGAAGTCACACGTGGAAGACCTTGACTTCCTAGTGCTGCTTTGTCCTCTGGAGCAACTTTTTTCTTTAGGAGGGGATGGTTATTGGGACGAGCCATTCTCAGCAGTGTTCAGGGGCTATTCTCTGCCTCTGCCCAGGGACCACTCTCCTGGCAGTATTCTGGGGGACCATATGTGATGCTGGGGATGAAACCCAGGTTGGCCGTGTGCAAGAGGACATGCCTTAAGTGCAGTACCTATCTCCCTGGTACCCTAGGCAACTTTTTAAAATATCTGTTACTTTCCTCATTTGTGAATCAGGTAGGCTATTAATCTCCAGTACTTTCCCCCCCAAATAGGACAAAATGCGATGCTCCACCCTGCTCTAAACACTTTACTCATATTATGATGGATGAGTCAGTGTTTCAGTATTGTTCTTTTACAACATAGGGAAATACACAATTGATTTGAATTTTGGGGCCCCATTGACAATGGAATTAGGGCTTCATGGTTCCTTCCCACTGGTATTTTGTTGTGGGGCCAGTAGGTGGCGCTAGTGGGCCACATCCTTAGCCTTGCTGACCTCACAGCTAGAAAATGTTCAGCAAACCAGCTATATGCCAGTGTATCAGTTACTACTACACTTATCCTGTTTCCCCTTGCACAAATTTGGGTTTCTAGAAACAGCCCTTGGCTAGTTCATAGGACTCACCTGCATCTGCAGACCTCCTTGCAGGTGAGTAATAGCTACATTGCTTTCAGACTCAGTATTGTAATGTTCCTAATGAAGGCTAAGGGACCCAGCTCTCCAGAACATAGATCATTAAAAAGCCATGCGTTGCAGAATGAAGCTCAGGGCCTCTGTGGGGGAACATGGAGTGCTGGACTTCAATAGCAGTGGGAGTTCACATTTTTTAACCACCACATTATGCTGGATTTAGCTTGACCCAGCGACTGTAGCTTCAAAACAGAGTCATATTTGGTTTGTACATTGAGCATTTGAAAGTCCGGTGTTAGATGTGAGATGACCTGACTCCCAGACCACCCAAAAGTAGCCAAGTTGGAGTCAAAGTGGCAATCCTTTCTATTTTTTTAAGGAAAACAGAAGCTTTTTACATACACAGAAACATCAAAGAATAACTTCAGGGTTAGAAGTTCAGTTTTCAGACTGAGTGAAGACATGGGCAAGACAATTTATTAATAATTCCTAAATTCCCCAGTTAGGGATGGGAATATGGCTCAGCAGTGTAGCATCTGTTTTGCATGTATAAGATCCAAGGCTCAGTCTCCAAAATCACATATCCCCGTGTGCGCACACGTGCGCGCGCGCACACACACACACACACACACACCACCCCTACTAAAGTCCCTGGTAAGTGGTGTTTCAGAGTTATAAAACAGACAAATCCAGGGGCCAGAGAGATAGTGCAATGGCTAGAACACTTTTCTTGTACAAGGCCTCTCAGGCTGGTTTCACTCTCTGGAAACTCATATGGTCCCTCAAGCATTGCCAGGAGTGATCTCTGAGTACTGAGCTAGGATTGAGCTCTGAGCAGTATCTTTCTCTCTCTCTCTCTCTCTCTCTCTCTCTCTCTCTCTCTCTCTCTCTCTCTCTCTCTCTCTCTCTCTCTCTCTCTCTCTCTCTCTCTTTCTCTCTCTCTCTCTTCTCTCCTACACACACCACACACCACGTCTAGCCCTAAATTACAAAACTTACCTTTAATCAGAAAGTTGAGAAAAATCTCACCATCATAGGAGGACTAGAAGGAAAGAGAACATAGAGAATAGAAGACAAATAGCATAGTAACAATCCTGAGATCTACTCTCTCTCTCTCTCTCTCTCTCTCTCTCCTCCTCTCTCTCTCTCTCCTCTCTCTATCCTTTCATATGTAGTTTCATAGAATATTGTGATTGAAAAAAGTGATTCCTTCAGGGCCGGAAAGAGCACAGCAGTAGGGCATTTACCTTGAATGTGGCCAACCCAGGAGGGACCCCAGTTTGATTCCCACGCATCCCATATGGTCCCCCAGCCTGCCAGAGGTGATTTCTGAGTGCAGAAGCCAGGGGTGACCCCTGAGCACTGCTGGATATATAAACTTATATAATTCACTTTATAAATTTACTTTATCTATGGTAACACATGTAATCCCTCTCACATTTCTTAAGTAAAAATATTTTACCTCATTAAAGTTCCCTCTCAAACTGGTACTCACTTAACTGTAGTGCTGACTGAAGTGGACCACATATATTGAGTTGGAAACAATATTGCTTTAGTTTGTTTTGTTTTGTTTTGCTTAGTCTTTCCCCTATGCAATTAGATTTGTAGTAAGGGTAGAGAAATGAGGTGGTGTGATTGAGAAAAGCTGTGATTTCTGTAATACACCACAAGATGGCCGCCAACTTCACAAATTTACTCAGCCATTTTGGGAAGTTGTGAACTCTTAAGAACACTGAAAAATGATTAAATTGTTAGCATTAAAATATAAGAATTTTAAGCTAGGTGCCCCAGAGAAAGAAACAGGAGAAAGCACTTGCCTTAGTGTGGCCAATCTTGGTTTTATCTCTGGCACCATATATTTTTGCCCCTAAGACGCAAAGCCAGGAGTAACCCTTGACTTCTGCCAGATGTTTGTCCCACCAAAGACTCCCCAGAGTAAAATAAAACTATCATTGAAATTAATAATTAGGGGGGCTGGAGAGATACCATGGAGGGTAAGGTGTTTGCCTTGCATGCAGAAGGATGGTGGTTCGAATCCGGGGCATCCCCATATGGTCCCCTCTCCTGCCTGCCAGGGGCGATTTCTGAGCGTAGAGCCAGGAATAACCCCCTGAGAGGCTGCCAGGAGTGACTCAAACGCCAAGGAAGGAAGGAAGGAAGGAGGGAGGAGGAGGGAGGAGGGAGGGAGGGGAGGGAGGGAGGGGAGGTGAGGAGGGAGGAAGGAAGTAATAATAATTAGGTGTTATCTATTGAATATTACAAGAGATTGACTTTTCGTGCCACTTAAGACTCCCTTTCTATGGTCCCTTATGGTCTTACAGAAGAAAATCTTTGCTATCCATTATCAAATGAATTGATATAGACTAATAACAAATAATTCTCTTCTGATGTTTTTGTGCTACTAATGAACTATTTTCAACTTCTAACACAAAAGTTATTGCTAAATAATCTATTATGCCACAGATCATTAGTAGTTTTATTGTAAATAATGGTGTCCCATTTATTATATAATATTTGTAATTTATATGTAAATGTTTGAAAACCACTGCCATAGCATACTTTGTAGAGAAAATTAAATTAGTTAAAAAAGTACTTTCAGTGCTACTAAAATTGGGATGTAGAGAGAAGATTTTAGCCTGGCTCCTTGTAGAGAGAAGATTGTAGCCTGGCCCCGTGCAAGGATGACATGCAAATTTGTGAATCATTCTTTTCCTCTTTTTTTTAGTTTTTAGGTCCACCACCCGGCAGTGCTTAGGGGTTACTCCTATGCTCTATGCTCAGAAGTCATATCCTGGCAGGCTCTGGGGGGGACCATGTGGGATGCCGAGATTAGACCCACCATCTGTCCCTGGATCGGCAGCGTGCAAGGCAAACGCCCCACCACTGTGCTATCTCTCCGGCCCCCTCATTCCATGTACTTTTTTAAAAAAAGAAAGTACTTTCAATAATCACATTTGACTATTTGTAGTATGGTTTTCTAAATCAAAGTAAGGTATTTTGAACAAATTTTTCAATTCAAATAGTTGTCAGGAAATGTCATCTTAGGACCAGAGAAAATACAGCAAATAAGGCTCTTGCCTTCCAGGCAGCCAGCCAGTCCGATTCCATGGCACCACAATATAGTCCCTGAGAACTTCCAGGTTTCAACTTAACACAGAGCCAGGGATGGCCCCTGAACACTTTCAGTGTGCTTCTCCATCCCAATAATTAAATGTGACCCCACAAGTCCAACTGTGGGTTGACCAGGCTATGTTTCACTAGTATTTTTTTTAACAGGTTTGGAGATGAGCATCTAAGTAAATGAATTTGCTTTTAAAATAATTTTACATAATTATTATTTCTAATGAAAAATGACTAAATGTTGTTCCCTTTTCATTATCTCCCATAGATTGGAATAATTGGAGGAACAGGTCTGGATGATCCCCGAAATTTAGAAGGAAGAACTGAAAAACTATGTGGATACTCCATTTGGAAAGGTTAATTTCCACTTAATGGCTAGCAATCATCTCGTTTCTCTTTATCTTTGAATTTCTTCCTTTTTTCCCTAAAAAAAAAGTTAGGATAACAGAGACATCGTACAGTGGGTGATCTTCTTGCCTGAACACATCACTGGCCCTGGGTTCAGTTACTATCACCTCACCAAACCAGCAGATTGATACCTGAGCACTGTTGGGTATATACCCAACAATAAAACAATAAAAAAAAAAAATACAGCTTTTTTCTGTTTGGATTTTTTTTTTTTCCCTCCATCTGCCTCATCTGAGAGGTGGCAGTGTCCCCTTATTGTGTTCTTTTGACCTGTTAAGACAGGGCCCCTAATGGTGCCTTGGCGATGGCTTTTGAACAGACACAAGTACTTTCTAATAGGTTTCATAGAAGCCCAGATATTTAAGTCAGACATAACCCACTTGAACTTTTCAAATTTCTGCATTTGAATCACTTCTGGTGTGAGGTCATACCACACTAAATTTGGGAGCTACTATTGGCTGTTGAGTGTGGGGGGGGGGGGCGGGATTGCCTTGCACAGTAGCCTTTCCTTAGTCAAACCCAAGCCCACAGACAGAGTTTCCTTATTAGACACAAAACTGACAATAACACTCAACCTTTAGTCAGGAAAAAGAGTGTTTATTCTCCCAGCCCTGTGAAATCCTGGCCTAGGCCAGGTTCATGGTGCTGCTCTTAGACATTGTGTTTGCTGAGCTTCTAAAGGTCCTACCCTCTGACATTCAAACCAGCCTGGTTCTTAGATGGACTTTGTGTCCTCTGAGTATTGCTGTCACTCACACCAAGACTCACAGGTGCAAAGGCCGCCACTTTGTTTTCATTTTGTTTTGGCCCACCAAGCAGTGTGTGCTCAGGGGTTATTCTAGCTCTCTACACAGGAATCACTCCTAGCTATGCTCTGTGTGACCAGAGAGGAACCTTGAACCTAGGTCAGCTGTGTGTAAGGCAAGTGCCCTACCCACTATACTAATGCTATAGCCTCGAGGCCTGCACTTTAGCACTGAATTATATCCCATACCTTCCCTGTTGTCCATACCCTCCCTTGTATCTTCAACACCTAAATTCCACAAATCCTATTGTGGTTAACCAGTTTAAAAAGGGTAGCATTTAAATGTTTTGTTTTGTGTGTTTGTTTTTCAATCAGGAAGAGTAACTATTTTTCATTCTGTTTATGCCTTCTGATGCCTTAATTTTGGGGAAGATAAAGAATGTGGATTGCGTCCTCCTTGCAAGGTGAGTCTTATTTTTTGAAGATTAGCCTCACAAAAAAAATATGAACTAAATTTCTGGAAGACTATGATACAGATATGAGTTTTTACTTGTTGATGGAACCAAAGTATTTTAGTCACTTTTACCATATTTGGGGGGGTTAGTTTGGGGTAAGTTATATTAACTTTGGAGACCAAACACTAATTCCCTCCCCAGCAGCCCTTTCTTTGAGAAAGCTTAGTTAATTCAATGAGAAATAAATTAAAAAGAATTTAATTCTGACTGGAAGAATATTTTTATTCAATTTTTTTTCTTCTAATAACTAAATAAAAGGATAATGTTTGGGGGGCCTGGAGAGATAGTATATCAGATAGAGTACTTTGCCCTTTTACATAGATGTCACAGGTTTGATCCCAAGTACTACCCAGAGTGATCCTGAACACAGAGCCAGAAATAACCCTGAGCATCATTGGCTTATAACCCTCCCCCTGCAAGATGTTTCTTTTTTTTTTTTTTTTTTTTTTTTTTTGATTTTGGGCCACACCCGGCGATGTCAGGGGTTTACTCCTGGCTGTCCTGCTCAGAAATAGCCTCCTGGCAGACATGGGGGACCATATGGGACACCGGGATTTCGAACCAACCACCCCTTTGGTCCTGGATCGGCCTGCTTGCAAGGCAAATACCGCTGTGCTATCTCTCCGGGCCCGAGATGTTTCCATTCTTGATCCCTGGGGTAGCAGTTTTTAGATTTTATAGATATGGGGATATAGGTAGGTATATTAATTAGGTCCCTTGTGTTCATGCCTTGGCACTTAAAAATTAGTCACATAAAGGGCCAAACTGATAGTGGAGTGGGTAGGGTGCTTATTTTGGGTTTGATCTCTGATGCCCCTGAGCCTACCATAGTAAGCCCTGAGTGCAGAGCCAGGAGTAAGCCTTAAACATTGCTGGGTATGGTTCAAACCCAACAAGTGTCGTAGCATCCACATTGATTTTGTTTTCTCCCGATTTCAGTTACTCATTGTCCATGCTTGTCTAAAAGTATTGCCTCTAGTAATATTACTTTGACACGGGGCCAGGGATATAGTACCAGGACTAAGTCACTTGTCCTGCAGTCAGTTAACTCTAGCTTGATCCACCATTACACTTTGATCCCCTGAGTGATCACCACTGGGTGTGAGCAGAAAATACTAAGGAGAGAGGGAGTGAGGGTGAATGAGAGAAATGACACTTATTTCAGTATAATTATTGTATACAATGAATTTATAAATAAATTTATATTATTTTTTGTCAATCCCTTACTATGTGTAATTTCACTGTACGTTAATCTCCTGTGTGTAGTGTAATTTTAAAAAACTCGATCCTATTAATGTGTAGGAAAAACACAGTATAATACAGAATAGCACAGGAGAATAAGATACCAGTAATTTTTTTTAGGCCTTTACTGGGGAAATTAGAACAAATCTCTGAAGGATGAAGAGTATGGATAAGCATGGTTTCGCTATTGAGCTTCTTTTGCTTTTTTGGTTTTTTTTTTGTTGTTTTATTTTGTTTTGTTTTTTTGGGCCAGCACCCGTTTGATGCTTAGGGGTTACTTCCCTGGGTAAGCGCTCAGAAATTGCTCCTGGCTTGGGGGGACCATAATGGGACACCGACAGGTTGAAGCGCGGTCCTTCCTTGGCTAGCGCTTGGAAGGCAGGACACCTTACTTCTAGCACCACCTCACCAGCCCCAAGCTTCTTAAAGCACTTTATCTTAGTGTCCAGGCACAGAGTGTGAGCATCACTTGACAGGATCTCAGCAATTCAGAATACATTCAAAGTCAAGGTTTATTTTAATTGCTTGTTTGTTTTATATCTACAGGATCAGCCTGAGTTACAAAGTTATTTATGATTGGATTTCAAGTGATCATTTCAGTGATCATGCTCTAATCCCTTCTCCACTGTAGTTCCCTTTCATCAGTGTTCCCAGTTGCTCCCCATAAGACAGAGAATCCTGTCCCCCCAAAAAAAATTTATCTCAGCATACTTAACATTGCCCTTTTTTTAGGGAAAGTACTCTCAGGCAGTGTGTCTCACTGGAATGGACCATCTCCATATCCAATTCTGGAGACCACTACTGTCATACAGGAAGGTTCTGAAGGTCCTTTGAAGTGCAGGGTTTAATTCAGGGCTTCAAATCTTTGCAAGGCATGAGCTCTAGGCTTTTTTAATCACTTCCTTGTTCCTTGTTTTTCGTTATTGCCAGGGATTAAACTGAGGGCCTCCTGCAAGTTGAGCCACACACACACACACACTTTGCTGGAGCCTATAAACACTAAATTTAACTTCTAGATCATCATCTAGTAGTTGGGCTGTGGCTATTGCTGGAGAATTGCTTCATCATTCCTGTCTCTGGGAGAAAAACCATATGATGTGACTCCACAGTTTCTCCTGTCAACTGAGTAGAAATGTATTGGACTATGAAATGTCTGACCATCAAATGCACATTTTCTTAAGGGTAAATTCTAGCTATTCTTAATGAATAGGAAAGCCCTTAGACTGTGCTGCCAGCTGCTCTCTTAAAACCCTGCTGTTTATAATTAGGGTCTTGTGTGCTGCCTATCTTCTTGCTGTTCTCGCACTGCCAGTGAAAGTGCTTGCGTGGAAAGGCCAGAGCTGCAATTATTTTCCTGAGAGTTTCCAGTACCTGCTCAATTCATGCCATGTTGACTCCATTCCACAGGCATGGGCGGCAGCACACCATCATGCCTTCCAAAGTCAACTACCAGGCCAACATCTGGGCCCTGAAGGAGGAGGGTTGCACTCATGTCATAGTGACCACGGCCTGTGGCTCCTTGCGGGAGGAGATCCAGCCCGGTGACATCGTCATCATTGACCAGTTCATTGACAGGTGGAGCTCCCTCCAACTTGAAGGCTTCTGGAAGACCACTTCTGGTGCAGGTGGAAGGTGGGAGATCATGTGCAGGAGAAAGGGTCAAACCCACAAAACTTCAGCTTTTGTAGTTGGAGTTCAGAAACACACACATCATCAGGAATTCTCCAGCTCCTAATTCCCAACTTCGTTTTTATCATCAGTATACTGCACTTTGTACCATTAAAGATAAGGGACAAATGACCTCTATTTCCTTAGATTTGGTTAGCACCCTCTCTACCAGTTTTCATTGCTAGTCTCTCCAGCTTTGACCATTATTTTTGTTTTCAGTGAAAGTTCCAAGAGGAGGTGTACTCCTTAAATACCAGGAGCTTTTTTATGGACCCAGAGAGAAAACTCCTTCTCTCACATATAAGTCATATTATTTTATCCCTAACACCCACAACACTTCTGCTTATAGCTCTTGTCAGTACTTGAAGGAATGAACATGACCAAGAGTTTGTGTTTAGTCTTAAACATCTTGGAGGCCAGAAAGGTAGTTTAATTAGGCTGTGTGAATGCTTTACTTGCATTCACAAGCAAAGCCACATTTCTTCTACATGAATCCTGAGATACTGAGCCAGGAGCAGCCTTCAGTGACTCCAGCGAGCCAAATGTAGCTCAAAAACCAAAAATTAAAACGCTTTTTATAATAATAACAGGTGTCTTCACCAAGTCTTTGAATGTCAGAGCCCACATGTTCAGAACCAAATGGCTTAACATATCTCTGTAGTTACATAATAAAGAACATAAAGTATTAGAGATAATACTAGAAGAAAAGTCCGACTTGGTTACTAAGCCTGGGATTAGTTGGTTATTTTGGGAGCATAGTCAGATCTACTATTGTTATAGGTCTCAAACCCCATTCTCACATATAATAAACACAACTCAAGAATCCCATTGGGGCTTAAGGGTAGTAAAAAGAATAGTTATTTTCCTCAATCAGGTTTTATTCTGTCTGGACACTTCATGGCTATGTGTTCATGGCTGAGATAAATCTCATATTGGGTGTGGGAGTATTTTTTAGTTGGTTTTTGTGGACCATGTGAAAACCTCAGGTTTCACCTTATTAACTAAGTGTCTAGAAAGTGCCTTTTATGGGGTCTGCGTGATAATGCCTGTCAAGTTTGTGAAGAGTGTCCTTATTGTGAATGAAAACTTGTTAGCTGGAGGGGACGGTAAAGAACATGACTTCTTTTTTTTTTTTTTTTTTTTTTTTTTTGTGGTTTTTGGGTCACACCCGGCAGTGCTCAGGGGTTATTCCTGGCTCCAGGCTCAGAAATTGTTCCTGGCAGCGCAGGGGGACCATATGGGACGCCGGGATTCAAAACTGATGACCTCCTGCATGAAAGGCAAACGCCCTTACCTCCATGCTATCTCTCCGGCCCCAGAACATGACTTCTTAGCAGCAGAAAAGTAGTTTTGTTCAAAGGGTGATTGATCCTATCCCTAAGTGCTGCAGGCGTCTCACATCTCTAGTGGGGAGCAAATCCTTCAATGAGAGGAAAACGGGTAACACGAGCGGTCGAATATGAAATATGAAATAATGAAACCACACAGAGTGTGTGGAGTCAACTCATCTTCTGGCAGAAGTGCGACAAGTTTAATTTTTTGAGCAGGGGAATTTATAGGGGTAAAATTAGCCATTGGTGAAGAATAATTATAATCACAAAGCAAGGTACAACAGTAACAATACCTAAGCTATGGGTGTGACTGTAAACATTCTAGGTTACAAAAGAAGGTTACAACTTAAGGTAACTCTTTGCAAGCTTACTTTGAATGCAAAATTATGATTAGGAGGGAGTAGAAAATATCTAGGACCTTGATCTTTACTGGACTAGACTTTATTGTTTTAGAGGTAAAGTAAAGGGAGGAGCCAAATCTCCAAAAATGAGTTTCCCTATTTCTAAAGGAGGGTCAATAGTCAATAGCCAGAAAATGCAGCTGCAAGGACATATTTGAAAAAGAGAGAAAAAAGGGGCCGGTGAGGTGGCCCTAGAGGTAAGGTGTCTGCCTTGCAAGCACTAGCCAAGAAAGGACCCCGGTTCGATCCTCCAGCATCCCATATGGTCCCCCCAAGCCAGGTGCAATTTCTAAGTGCTTAGCCAGGAGTAACGCCTGAGCATAAAACGGGTGTGGCCGAAAAGAAAAAGAGAGAAAAAGTATTGTCTTTGCTATTAGGGCTGGCTATATCCAGAAAAGGGGTTCTCAAAATAATCTTCGGTGCTGAAATTTCTGAGCCAAATTATTTGATAGAGGCCATAATTTTGCCTGATATTTACAAAGGAGAGATAGTCAAATACTGACTAAAAATGTAATGCCAAGCATCTCTTTGGAAATTCCTCAACCATCCACGCAGGGGAAAAAGACATCCACAGTGGGCCTTTTGAGGAACCCCATGAGGGTTATTTTAGTTCTCCCCACCAGAAAAATCTGAGGATACAACTGGTGGGCTGAGTCCCCCTAAAAGTTTAGGTATGCCCTGGCACTAAGGATATAATCCTTTAAAATAAATTTTCAAATTTTGTGTTTGTTCCATATTACAATAACATTTTGAATAAATTGATATTAGATAAAAGATAACTTGTTTCCTTGTTTAATGTTGCTACTGGAATTTTTTAAATTAATATATTTATTTAAGCACCATAATTACAAATGTCTTTGTAGTTGGGTTTCAGTTATATAAAAGGACACCCCCCTTCACCAGTACAATACTCCCATCACCAATGCCCCATTTCCCTCCTTCCATCCCCTGCCTGTATTTAAGACATATTATTTTTATCCCTAACACCCACAACACTTCCTGCTTATAGCTCTTGTCTTCTATTTCTCTCATTACCATTGTCATTATAGTGTAGTTATTTCTGTAACTGAACTCACCACTCTTTGTGGTAAACTTCATAACGTGGGCTGGACTTTCCAGCAGTCATCTCTATTGTCTCTTATTACAATTATGTCTTTTATTTATTACAATAATGTCTTTTATTTTTTATAATTTCATAGATGAATAAGACTATTCTGTGTCTTTCTCTCTCCTTCTGATTTATTTATTATTATAATAATGTCTTTTATTTTTCATAATTTCATAGATGAATAAGACTATTCTGTGTCTTTCTCTCTCCCTCTGATTTATTTCACTCAGCATAATAGTTACCATGTCCATCCACATTTAGGAAAATTCCATGACTTCCTTTTTTCTGATGGCTGCATAGTATTTCATTGTGTATATGTACCACAGTTTATTTAGCTACTCATCTGTTGTTGGGCATCTGGGTTGTTTCCAGATTCTGGTTATAGTAAATAGCACTGCAATGAATATAGGTGTGCAGAAGGTATTTTTGTATTAATATCTTTTTTTGTGTTTTTGTGTTCCTAGGTATATCCCTAGTAGTGGTATGACTGGATCAAATGAAAGCTCAATTTCCCATTTTTTGAGGAATCTCCATTTTTTTTTTTCCATAAAGGCAGTACTAGACTGCATTCCTACCAGAAGTGAATGAGAGTTCCTTTCTCACCACATCCACTCCAGCACTGATTGTTCTTAATCTTTGTGATGTGTACTAGTCTCTGTGGCGTGAGATGGTACCTCATTGTTGCTTTGATTTGCATCTCCCTGATGATTAGAGATGTGGAGTATTTTTTTATGTGTCTTTTAGCCATTTGTATTTCTTCTTTAAGGGATTGTTTGTTCATTTCTTTCCATTTTTGATTGGGTTAGATGTTTTTTTCTTGTGAAGTTCAGTCAGAACCTTGTATATCTTAGATATTAGCCCCTTATCTGTGTGTGGCCTATATTATAGCCACTATTTCCTTTGAGGTGCAAAAACTTCTCAGCTTAATATAGTCCCATTTGTTTGTCTTCTTGTCCACTTGTTTGTACAGTTCTGTTTCCTTCTTGAAAATGCCTTTAGTTTCAATGTCATGGAGTGTTTACCTATATGTTCTTCTATATACCTTATGTTTCTGAGTCTGATATCAAGGGCTTTATTTTTCGTTTTAATTATTTAAACTTTATTTTTTGATTGATTGGTTGATTGGTTTTTGGGCCACACACACAGCGGTGCTCAGGGTAAACTTCTGGCTCTGCACTCAGAAATCACCCCTGGCAGGCTGTGATATTGGGAATTGAACCGGATCCTTCCCAGGTCAGCCCCATGGAAGGCAAACACCCTACTGCTGTGCTATCTCTCTGTGTGGATTTAATCCATGTGCATTTGACCTTTGTGCATGGTGTTAGATGGAGGTCCAAGTTCGCTTTTTTGCATGTGGCTGACCAGTTGTCCCAGGACTACTTGTTGAAAGGGCTTTCCTTACTTCATTTTGCATTTAATTAATTGATTGCATGTCTAGGAAACATTCTCTGAATATTAAAGTCTATTCCACTGATCTGAGGGTCTTTCTATCCCAATATCATGCTGTTTTAATTGTAGTACGATTTAAAGTTGGGGAAAGTGATGCCTCCCATCTTCTTTTTCCTTAGGGTAGCTTTAGCTATTCATGGATGTTTATTATTCAAATGAATTTCAGGAATGTTTAATCCACTTCTTTGAAGAAAATCATCGGTATGCTTAGAGGAATTGCTTAAATCTGTACAATTCTTTGGGGAATATTGCCATTTTAATGATATTAATCCTTCCAATCCATGAACAGGGTATGTGTCTCCATTTCCTTGAGTCCTCTTTTATTTTTTGAAACAATGTTTTGTAGTTTTCTTTGTGTAGTTCCTTTACCTCTTTAATTAAGTTTACTTCAAGGTATTTGAATATATGTGGCACTAAATTTGAATGGGACTGGTTTTTATTTGATGTCCATTTTTTCTCTATCATTATATGTGCATAAGAAGGCCATTGATTTTTGTGTGTTAATTTTGCAGCCTGCCACTTTGCTATATGAATTGATTGTTTCTAGAAGCTTTTTGGTAGAATCTTTACGGTTTTCTAAATATAGTAGCATGTCATCTGCAAACAGTGAGGTGTGACCTCTTCCTTTCCTGTGTGGATGGCCTTGATATATTTTTCTTGCTTAATTGCTATGGCAAGTACTTTCAATACTATGTAGAATATGAGTGGTTAGAGGGGCCAGCCTTGTCTTGTACCAGAATTCAGTGGTAGGGCTTCTAGTTTATCCCCACTGAGAATAATATTTGCCATTGGCTTGTGGTAGATGGCCTTGACTATATTGACAAAAAAGTTCCTTCCATTCCCATCTTGATGAGAGTTTTTTTCATGAATGGGTGTTGGACCTTATTGAATGGTTTTTCTGCATATATTGATAAGATCAGTAGTGAGCTGTTTAATTTCCAGGTTTTAAAGTTTTTCTTCTGTGTCCCTTTGTAGTTCACTTCTAATTTCAATGCAGTGTGATCTGAGAAGGTAATCTGTACAATTTCTATCCTCTTGATTTTATGGAGGTATGTTTTATGGGCCAGCATGTATTCTATCCTGGAGAATGTCCCATGTGCATTGGAGAAGAATGTGTACGTAGTTTTCTGAGGATGGAGTGCCCTAGATATATCTACTAGGCCACTTTCTTTCATTTCTCCTTTTAGAGCTAGTATATTCTTGTTAGGTTTCAACCTGGTTGACTTATCAAGGGGTAACCGAGCAGTGTTGAGGTCTCCCACTATTATTGTGTTGTTATTGATTTCTTTTAGATTTGTCAATAATTTTTAAATTTTTAAAAATTTTTAATTTTTAAATATTTTGCTGGTCCCTCATTGGGTACGTATATGTTTAGGAGTGTAATTTCTTCCTGTTGTATATATCCCTTGATTATTATGAAACATCCATCTTTGTCCCTTATAACTTTTCTGTTTAAAGTTATTTTGTTTTGGGGAGGTTTTGGGGGTCATACCTGGTGGCGCTCAGGGGTTTCTCCTTGCTCTGCACTCAGAAATTGCCCTGGCAGGTTCAGAGTACCTGGGGATTGAACCACCAGCTCCTGGGTTTTCTGCGTACCAGGCAAATGCCCTACAGTTCTGTGCTATCTCTTTGGTTCCTAAGTCTAAAGTTTGTGTTATCTGATATTATTAAAAAAGCCACTACAGAATTTTTAAGGGAGTTGTTTGCTTAGATGATTGTCCTCCAACCTTTGATTTTGAGTCCCATGTTTGTTCTGTCAATTCAGATGTGTTTCTTATAGGCAGCAAAATGTTTGATTCTGCTTTTTGATCCATTTTTCCACTTTGTGTCTCTTAACTGGTGCATTTAGTCCATTGACATTGAAAGAGATAATTGTCATGTAGATTTAAGGTCATCTTTGTATAGAAGTTTGGTGTGTTTTTTGGTCTGTCTTGTCTTAAAGTAGACCTTTCAGTTTTTCTTTAAGGCTGGTTTTGAGACTGTAAAGTTTCTGAGCTGTTGTTTATCCCCTAAACTATGTATACTTCTTTCAAACCTGAAAGCAAGTCTTACCACTGCCTTCTTCACTTGAGGGTTTCATGAGACAGGTCTGATGTAAATATTTAGGATGCTCCTTTAAATGTAATTTCCCTTTTCGATCTTGTTGCTTTTCGTATTCTATTCTCATCTGTGGGATTTGTTATTGTGACTAGGATGTGTCTTGGGATGCTTTCTTTTTTTTTTTTTTATCTCTTTTAGCTGGTACTCTTTGTACATACAGGATTTGACTGCATCCATTCTTTCTATCTGGAGTTTCTCTGCAATGATGTCCTTGACTGTTGATTCTTCCTGAGGTTCTGGTACTTCAGTGATTTTTATGTTTTTTCTGTTGAGTTTTTCAAAGACTTCTATTTTCATATGTTTTCATTGTATGATCATTTGCTTTAAGGCTCTTTTCCATTCTCTTTTGTTGTATGGAGTTGTTCTACATTTCATCTTCCAACTCACTGATTCTGCCTCAGCTGCTATTACTCTGTTGGATAGGCTTTCCATTGATTGAAGTTTTTATTTCACCTACTATGTTGTGTTCTTCAGTCCTATTATTTCAGTTTGAAGTTTTCAGATTGCTATCTTCATAGACTCTTGATTCTTTTGTGGTTTCTTCAGCTCAATTTATGCTTTCTTTGAGTTCTATGAACATCCTTCACATTTCTTCTCTAAACTCCTTCTGAGGGGGCCGGGCGGTGGCGCTGGAGGTAAGGTGCCTGCCTTACCTGCGCTAGCCTAGGAGACGGACCGCGGTTCGATCCCCCGGCGTCCCATATGGTCCCCCAAGCCAGGAGCGACTTCTGAGCGCATAGCCAGGAGTAACCCCTGAGCGTTACCGGGTGTGGCCCAAAAACCAAAAAAAAAAAAAAGAAGTAAACTCCTTCTGAGAAGCTAAAGAAATTATTGGCACTTTTCGGGTCGTCAGAGCTGCCATCTTCATTCTCTATGCATGGTGTAGGCCTGAGTTGTTTCCCCATTGTCTTGCCTGTTAGTGTTATGTTTTTTGTGTGTTGTACTAGAGTTTATTGACTAGGAGATGTGCGGCAGCTGGAACGAAGTAGAGTGGCTGGGCTCCTCTACTCCACCTTCCTTGTGTGTTTCCAGCTCACCTCTGATCAAGTAGCTTTCGCAGGTGCTCCTATGCAGGGTTGGTCGCAAATGCCACAGCAGATAGTCTGACAGCAGCCCCTTCCACTGGCATTAGGTGGCAATCATGCTCCACCCTCCTTGCTGCTGGAAAATTTTAATTGTGTACTTGATGGAATTAACATGACCAAGAGTTTTTTTGTTTAGGATCTTAAACATCTTGTCTTTATCCTGTCTTTAGAAAATATTTTCTAGGGGCCGGAGAGATAGCATGGAGGTAAGGTGCTTTGCCTTTCATGCAAAAGGATGGTGGTTCGAGTCCCGGCATCCCATATAGTCCCCCGTGCCTGTCAGGGACAATTTCTGATCATAGAGCCAGGAGTAACCCCTGAGCACTGCTGGGTGTGACCCAAAAACCAAAACCAAAACCAAAAAAAAAAAAAAAAGAAAGAAAGAAAATGTTTTCTAAATTAACTACTGTTGGTTAAATCTGAGAGCTAATTAGCTGGACTTGAGGAATAGTCATGATGTACTAGGAGCATCTTTTTTTTTTTTTTTTTATGCCCTCCTTACTAAGATTTGTTTCCTAGAGCCAGTAGTAAAAGATGTAGTGTTTTTTGTTGTTGTTCTAAAAGATATGCAGTCAAATATAATTGTCATGTAGATTTAGGGTCACCTTTGTGTAGAAGTTTGGTGTGTTTTTTTGGTTTGTCTTGTCTTAAAGATATAAAGTCAAAGCAGTACAACACGCATTTCTTTCCACAAGACAATGTTGTTGAAAGTTTTGTGTCACCAGGAATATCTTTGAATGTCTCAGAATACTTCTCTGTATACAGAAGAGATTTGTGGGCCCGGAGAGATAGCACAGCAGCGTTTGCCTTGCAAGCAGCCGATCCAAGACCAAAGGTGGTTGGTTCGAATCCCGCCGTCCCATATGGTCCCCCGTGCCTGCCAGGAGCTATTTCTGAGCAGACAGCCAGGAGTAACCCCTGAGCAACGCCGGGTGTGACCCAAAAACCAGAGAGAGAGAGAGAGAGAGATTCAGATTTTTTTGTTGTCTTGGGGAGGTCTTGTTTGTTTTTTTGTTTGTTTTGTCTGTCTGGTTAGTAATGCCTTACCTGCATTGTACTGATAACAAACACTGGTTTTTTGGTTTGTTTTTTTGTAGGAGAATTGGGTGGTCTGGTTTTTACGGTGTTCGTTGAGTTTTTTTTTTTAAGCATTAAATTTCTACTTTTCAAAATGAAATTGACTTGTTAAGGAATCTGACCCATTTTCCCATAGTTATGTGCAATTTAAAAAGAATAACCAGGTTTGTTAACCATTTGGAAAGTAGCCCCTGTTTATTGAGCTCTGAACAACAACAAAAATATGCAAACAGTTCACATGTCTTAGATTTCTACTGTGACTAGCAGGTAGCATTTTGTAAGCCAGACAAAATAGCATAGCTGTAAGAATAAAATTGATATTCTTTTAATGATAATGGTTTGTGTGTTTAGTGAAAAAAAATCCACCCAAAAAACATATATGTATTTTTAAGCACTAATTACTAGCACCAGATGTTTTGTGAAGAATTTTTAAAAAAAAAATTGTCCTGTTATGCTTAAGACCCAGGTTATGTCCTGCTTGAGGAATGCATCTGGGAAAACCCCCCTCTTAGAAGTGAGGGCATACAACATTGTTTCCTAGTGCAGTCCTGAATCCCTTCATGTTCCCGTCTGCCAAACTAGGGTGTTGGCTTGACTTTTCAGAGCCTGCCCTTGGGTTAGTAAGACAGGGAATATTTTCTCGAGGATGGAAGAGGTCACCTTAGTGCTGGCGGTTGAGCCTCTTTATTACTCATCAGGAAAGTCCCGCAATAAACAGTAATGATAAATTCTCATGCCTCCCATAGAAGAGGTCTTTCCCTTCTCAAAACATAGACCTGCTTGGACTTTCCACCCCAGATATCTCAGTAACCAGTTTTCTCACCCCGACCCCTACCCCCAGAAAACTGGGCACAGAATTTGGCAGGGTGTGACAGTGGCAGATTTCAAATCATCTCCCAGCCTTATGGGCAGTGGATGAATACCCAGCAGTGGCAATCGAGTCACATGGTAGAGAAGGATATAGGAAGCCTGTGCAAAGCTCTCATTCCTGAATGCAGCTCTGTAAACCCTGACTATTTCTGGGGGCCGAGGAAGTGACTTATTGGAAAAGTTCTTGCGCATGTAAGGTTCAATTCCTGGTACTGCTCACCATTGCATGCTCCCCACTCCCCACAAACCTTCCTTTACTTTCAAAGCTGTAGTTGAAGCCTTGTGCCTCAATCCCAGGGGATTGGAGGGATGCAGGTCTAGAAGCAAATGCCAATGTAGGAAATAACCCTCACAGAGTTAAGGGGATAAAACAGGTTCAGGAACATCTACATGCCAGTCTCTCACTCCTAAAAAGCAGATAAAAACTGAGACCACAAGTGGCTTTTCCCTGTGACCCAGGGTCTTTATTGGGAAGCTCAAGACCACACCCTGGGGTGGAGAACAGGTAGGGTGAAAGACCAATCCAGGGCCCGGAGAGATAGCACAGCAGCGTTTGCCTTGCAAGCAGCCAATCCAGGACCTAAGGTGGTTGGTTCGAATCCCGGTGTCCCATATGGTCCCCCATGTCTGCCAGGAGCTATTTCTGAGCAGACAGCCAGGAGTAACCCCTGAGCACTGCTGGGTGTGGCCCAAAAACAACAACAACAAAAAAAGACCAATCCAAAGGATGCTTCCATTCAAAGGTGATCCGATCAATGAGTAACAAGCATATCCTGAATAGGAAGGATACTGGTTAACTCAACACCTACCCATAGTCCTTGGCTTTTGGTGTCCCTCCCTACAGTTGTGTGCAGTGGTTATGCCTCACTTTCCTCTTCACTGTCACTAAAAGTGTTGATTATTCCCACTCTTTGAGTTTCTCAGAGGCATCACAGTTCTGTAAGTACATCTTCCTTACTGTAGATCAGGTTTGTTTCCCATATTGTGGTTGAAGAAGCTGAAACTCAGAAATATGGTCATTTGCTAGGAAGTGGACCCTGTGAGATTTGAATTCAGGTAAGTCTCTAAAGTCTCTGTTCATCATTTCTCACACCTGCCCTTTCCTCTGGTGATGCAAACTGGCCACCAGATACAGAACGAAGTTCCAAAGATATCCCATGCTTTACATTTCAGATAAAATTCCCCTCCTTAGGGCCAGAGAAATAGTACAGAGGTTAAGGCTTGTGCCTTTCATGGAGCTGTGGCTGCCACAATCTTCAAATCCCACTACTGTTTACGGTTCCTGAGTTCTGCCTGAGTTTGAAGTAAGTCCTGACTATAGCTGGGTATGGTCCCACACAGAAATTTTCATTCTTCATTGTCTTATAAGTCTCTTCCCTGAGACCATTTCAGTTTCTGTGTAGGTCAAATTATGGCTTCCCCTGCCCACACACACACACAGTCCCCCTAAGCCTCCACCTTACATCTGTTCTGAGGGTGTATGTTGCTCCCTCTAGTTGGATTCCAGGTCCTATCTGTGCAGCTTTGTATACATCCTTTCCCATCCAATCACCCTTTTTTAAATTCTGTTTTTGGCCATGCCCATTGTTCCTCAGGACTTCCTCCTGGCTCTGCTCAGGGACCACTCTTCTCAGGATTAGGGAGACTATGGGGTATTGGGGATTGAGCCTGAGTCTGCTATATGCAAGGTAATCACCTATCCTCTGCTATCTCACTGCCTCTTTCTTCTGTCTTATATGCATATACATACAGTGGGTCCCCATACTATCCTGGGACCAGGATATCAAAAAGAAAGATGGGCCAAGAATTTTAAAAAGAGAGCAGAAGATGGGGCCGGAGAGATAGCATGGAGGTAAGGCATTTGCCTTTCATGCAGGAGGTCATCGGTTCAAATCCCGGCATCCCATATGGTCCCCCGTGCCTGCCAGGAGCAATTTCTGAGCCTGGAGCCAGGAATCACCCCTGAGCACTGCTGGGTGTGACCCAAAAACCACAAAAAAAAAAAAAAAAAAGAGAGCAAAAGCTGCTGTCTGGGTAGCCTTGCCCTGGAATCTGAATTCTGGGGGTTATCCATTGAGTCTCTACTGATCACTGGTGGGTACCGACTCATTCCTGGAACAAATAGTAGTTAGAGCTGAGGTTCCTAACATGTCATCTGAGAGAAAACCTCAATTCTTCCTGTAATGTTCTCTAGTTTTTTCTTAGTTCCTAGTCTCGTTGATGGTAATGACCTTTGACATGTGCTTATAAATATTTCTGTCAACTTTGTTGTGGTTTTATTCATTGCTTTTATGTTTATATCCTCCTGTTTCCTTTCCCCCTTACCCCATTAGTTGCATGTGATCTAGTCACACCTGGTTCACTGGATGAAGTCAAGTTGTTTAAGGATAATATCAAAATGAGTGACAGTATTTGCTTATCATAAGTCAGGTGCTGTTGGGCCCTAGATAATATTTACCACAGGTGGAAATGGTGAGACCCTCTTTTTAGGACAATATGACATACTGTTAAAAGTTTAAAATATGGGACCCAGAGAGATAGCACAGCGGCGTTTGCCTTGCAAGTAGCCGATCCAGGACCAAAGGTGGTTGGTTCGAATCCCAGTGTCCCATATAGTCCCCCGTGCCTGCCAGGAGTAACCCCTGAGCATCGCCGGGTGTGGCTCAAAAACCAAAAAAAAAAAAAAAAAGTTTAAAATATGTATTTCCCGTCAGACTTCCTCTTTTGAAGCTTGCAGTCTTAAACAATAAAGTATTGTGTGGTTTTTCTTTGCTTTTCTGGTTTTTGTCTTGTTTTTGGCAATGTGATACTTGGAGCTCATTTCTGGCTCTGCTCAGGAATCACTCCTGACAGTGCTGATGGGGAGAGTGAAAAGAGACATGTTGTTACAAATGCTAGTGACCAAACCAAGGTCTTTTTTATGAACATCAAGCATCATAACCACTGGTACTATCTCTTTGCTCACACATCCCCACTCCAGTGCATTTTCCTAGAATATGTGCTAACATATTTCCTAAGTGTGCAGTAAAACACGGTCCTGTGGGATGTATTAAAGCTGGAAATAGGATTTGTTAAAGCCACTACACCGTCCCAGTGCTCTGTGATATTTCCAGTAAGAACACTAATAACACCAGTAAATGCTAGTCTATCACATACTATGTTCCTAGTGCTGATAGTATAGTAAGGCACCCCCCACATAACTTACTAGCCTCTTTTGTAGCTGAGAAGACTGAGGCTTAATATTCTCTTACTTTATATCAATTTTTTCCCAATTAGGGTTTTTGCCTCTTTTCCAGTTTTTTTTTTTGTTGTTGTTGTTATTGGAGTTGTTTTTGTTTTTGGGCTACACCCTGTGAGGCAGTGAGGCTCAGGGATTACTTCTGGCTCTGTGCTCAGAAATTACTCCTAGCTTGGGAGACCATGTGGGACGCTGGGAATTGAACCCAGATCCATCCTGAGTCAGCCACATGCAAGGCAAATGCCCTATCAACTGTGCTATCGCTCTGGCCTTTCTTTTCAAGTTTTTTTTTTTCTTTTGTGTTTTGTTTTTTGTTTTTTGTTTTTTTTTTTCGGGTTTTTTTTGTTATTTTTGTTTGTTTGTTTGTTTGTTTTTTGGTGTTTGGGCCACACCCGCTAACGCTCAGGGGTTACTCCTGGCTATGCGCTCAGAAGTCACTCCTGGCTTGGGGGACCATATGGGACGCCTGGGGAATCGAACTGAGGTCCGTCCTAGGCTAGCACTGGCAAGGCAGACACCTTACCTGTAGCGCCACCACGCCAGCCCCTTCTTTTCAAGTTTTTATTTTATTTATTATTATTTTATTGTACACAGCAGCGTATAACTGTTGTGGTGCCAGCAAATACTGTGTGCTATGTGGTACCAGGAGATAAAACTCAGGGTCTCTTCATACATAAGGCATGTGTTCTTCCACTTAAGCCACAGATATAACTCCTACACTGCATTGTTTTGTTCTTGTATTACTACTCTACATGTTCGGTTTAGCAAGACTTCATGAAAAGTTGAAAAGAAGGGGGATGACTATATGTATTGAATGATTTCTCCTCTTTAGAACACAGTTATAGCAATTAGGGGCACTAGTGAGATAGAGCAAAGAGATGATCTTAAAGATGTTGGTCTAGACCCACTGATTAACCAGTGGATAACTGATTACTAGTTCATTTTTGCTGACTAGTGAAAAGTATTATACTAATTTGCTGCTGTTTTGTAAAACTTTCCTCAGCTTCTCACCCTCTATAAGGTTGATCCCCCTGAGCAAAGCAGGGGTTAGAAGCATCATTCACCACACCATTCTAAATGAAAAATAAGCCTTTGATTCCCCCACAAATTTAAATACTAATGGTCTGCTGTTGACCAGAAATCTTAATAATAATGTAAGTCAGTTAACACTTATTTTTGTATCATTATTACCGTTGCAAAATAATATCAAATACAATGACTTGAAGTGGGCCTTTATATAGAGGACTTCATCCCAGTTGTCTTCATGTTGAAAATGTGGAGGGGGAGAAAGATGGGGTTGTGGTTGGTCATGTAGTATCATATGGAGGAGATGCAGGCATAATTGATATAAACTAATGGAAATATTGTGTAATTTCTGTTTCATTTCTGTGACTTTTTCATTTGTCTAAGTATGTTTCTGTACAGTGCCAGCCCTTTCACCGTTGACTTTAGTTTTTGTTCAGTGATAGAAATGAGACTTGAAACGAAACTTGATACAAGTTAGAAGCACTGTTGAATCATCAGAAGCCTCGGGGTGTGTGTGTGTGTGTGTGTGTGTGTGTACATTTTACAGACTTGAAACAAGTCAGAAGCACTGTTGAATCATCAGAAGCCTCAGTGTGTGGGGGGGGGGGCTTTAGTTTTTGTCCAGTGATCGAAATGAGATTTGAAACAAGTCAGAAGCAGTGCTGAATCATCAGAAGCCTCTGTGTTTGTGTTTGTGTATGTGTGTACATTTTACAACACAAATAACATACAAAACTTTGTGCACAGTGCCAGCCCTTCCACCATTGGCTTTATAGTTTTTGTCTAGTGATAGAAATGAGACTTGAAACAAGTCAGAAGTAGTGTTGAATGATCAGAAGTGTATATGTGTGTGTGTGTGTGTGTGTACATTTTTTTACAACACAAACAAGATCCAAAACTTTAGAAAGCTCACTCTTGATCTCCTAACCCTGAAATAATGTACCTTGCCTAGAGCATAAATATTCTTTAATGTTACCAAATGGTTGTTTTTGACAGCTCCACCCATTTATATTCCTTGGTTTTGGGTCTTTTCTCATTTAAAAAAAAAAAATCTTATGTTCTGATACATGTTGAAAACAAGAATTCTATCCACTATGCAGATGTGTGTTTTAAAGGACTCAAAAACAAGCTTGTAGTAATAAAATTAACCACAAATAGCATAAATAGAAGGGCATGTGTTATAAAGCAATATTGGCCATTTTATTGATTAGTGTGTGCCTTTAATACAGCCCCTTCAGGAATAGTTTGGTGGGACCTTGTACACTTGAAGGTGCAGGGGCCAGAGAGATAATATAGTGCAGGTAAGGGCACTGTGAGTTGTAATCCCTGAGCACAGAGGCAGAAGTAAACCCTGAGTAGCACAGACACAGCCTAAAGTAAAAGATGTGTTTGTTCTTGGTCTAAAATTTTTTTCTGGCCTATTAATACTTAAGATACTGAATATAGCATCTTCAATGACCTTTTATTACATAATGAAATGTATCTACAGCCATAATTTTTTATGGTGTGCTTTGAGCATATCTGTGTATGGACCCAGTAGAAGGCTCTTTGATTTAAAGCTCTTGCTGGGCAAACATGCCATGAGTTCAAACCTTACTTCTGTTCACATGTGTGTGCGGAGGTCATAAAGTTATGCAAACTCTCCAGTAATGTAATGCATCATTAACTAACTCAAGAATATGAAGGAAGAGCATTGTATACTATATGATTTTGGGACCACACCAGCGGTGCTTTAGGCTCTGCAGGCTCCAGAACCATATGGGAGTCAGGGGTCTAACCTAGACTGGCCATGTAAAAAGTGCCATCCCCACTGGGTGTCTTCCCTGAAAACATCTACAGTTCTGTTCCATTCACTGGAATCCCCTCTGTCTGCATGTACCATATTTTCCAGCATATAAGACTTTTCCTGGTAAACTATACTGTTTGGGTTATATTTGCCGTATAAGACTACCTCTTTTAATGCTCACCAAATGAAAATTAAAAAATGTAAGAGAAGGGGCCGGGCGGTGGCGCTGGAGGTAAGGTGCCTGCCTTACCTGCGCTAGCCTAGGAGACGGACCGCGGTTCGATCCCCCGGCGTCCCATATGGTCCCCCAAGCCAGGAGCGACTTCTGAGCGCATAGCCAGGAGTAACCCCTGAGCGTTACCGGGTGTGGCCCAAAAACCAAAAAAAAAAAAAAAAATGTAAGAGAAAAAAAAGTAGAACCTTCAAAGATTTACAGTACATGTTTAATAAAGCTAGACTTTGAAGTGTCAACAATGGTTTACATTTGTCATTTGTAGTGAGTGACTGGTTTTTTTAATTGTGATCTACATTGAGAGCAGAGAGGGGGGCTCCTCCAAGAGCAGTTGGCTGGGGTGCAGTGATTAATAGGAACGCTAGAGGGAGACAGAGCACCTCCTCTGTGTCCCATAAAAGTTGAACAGAGCACTGGAAAGCCACATATCAGCGAATACAACCAGAGGCTAAATAGGATGCAGCGCTATGTAACTCAGCAGCTCTGTGTGCCCTTAAAGATCAATCAGGACAAGCAGAGGACTGAGTGATGACACCTGGCTGCTGGATAGGGTGCAGAGGTAAGAGGAGGGTAGATCACTCGTTTCTGAAGCTGGAGTAAGTTTCAGCATGCCATATACCGGCTTATAAAATGACCCTCAACTTTTAAGACGTTTTTAATGGATTAAAAAGTCATCTTATATGCCGTAAAATACGGTAATTCTTTTGGAATGAGTGCTGGGTGCCAGCTAGTGAGTCCTTTAATCTCGTTGGTGTTCAAGGCAATAGATGCAGTAGCTATGTAGCAATTACTAATTTGTTCCAAAGGCACACATTTGACATAAAAAACAGAGATGTTATTGTATCGAATGTATTGGGATGTTAATTACTGGCATTTTTTCCACCTTGTTTTCATACTTAAGAGTGAAAGTGGAGTGCTGGCTTCGGCAGCACATATACTAAAATTGGAACGGTACAGAGAAGATTAGCATGGCCCCTGCGTAAGGATGACACGCAAATTTGTGAAGCGTTCCATATTTAAAAGAAAAAAGAGTGAAAGTGGAAAGACTTCATACTTTCTTTTTTGTTTTGTTTTTGGGTCACACCTGGCGGTGCTCAGGGGTTACTCTTGGCTATCTGCTCAGAAATAGCTCCTGGCAGGCACGGGAGACCATATGGGACACCGGGATTCGAACCAACCACCTTTGGTTCTGGATCGGCTGCTTGCAAGGCAAACGCCGCTGTGCTATCTCTCTGGGCCCCATACTTTCTTTATGAAAACAAAATTGGAGGTATTAATTTGTTCGAGACCACCAAAAGATTAGTGGTACAAATTGAGTTGTAAATATCACCATTCCTTAACAATTGCTCAAAGGCAGCAGAAACTGAGAACTGGCCTTCAGTGGTATATAGATTCAAAGGGTAAGCTGGGGGGGAGGGGGTAGGATTGGGTAGAGGACATAGAGGTTGGTCACTCTGGGCAGGGTGTTGAGCACAGGGTGAGCACTCTGGGCAATGTGTCAGGCATGAAAACCTGTAACAATATTGTCAACGACAATGCCATTAAAAAGAATTAAGTGCCTATCAAGAGACATAAAAGCGGGAGAGGTGAGAGAACCTGGGGCATAGGTGAAGTTATAAATGTTAGGACACAGTCATGAATAGCTTCATAAATCATAGTGCCTTAAAAAATAATTGAGTTTTTTTATAATAAAGATTTGCCATTTTTTTAAAAATAGTTATTATTCCTATGTTGTTGCCCTGTCACTCACCATACAGCATGCAGGTGAATATGCAGCTGTTCTGTTTATGAGTTGTTAGTCCCCTGTCAATGGTCCTTACTCAGAGAGACATGACTGGCAGTCAGGATGAAGGGTGCTTCTGATCAGAACCTTGCTTTTTAGGAACTTGAAAATGTAATTCTGAAACTCTTAACATAAAGAGGTTTGGGCAGGGTGGAAAATACGTACTTTAGAGGTCCTATTTCTTACCCGTCAGCTTGCTTCTTAAAATATTGACTCTTCTGAGTAATCTCTTTGTGGAATTGGCCACAGCTTCTTCAAGAGTGGGCCTAACTCTTGATTCTGTCCCCAACCGAAACTTAATTCTGAGCTACTGAGAATTTCTAAGTCCTGGTTGATTGAATCCTCATGATGCCCTTGTAAAGGGAGCGATAAACACTTTCATTTACATCCACAGTGAGGACTAAGACATAGTTGATGAATCTGAAGTTGATTTATCATCTCCAGAGGATAGAGAGGTGGAGTTTTGTTTTGTCTGTTTGTTTAATAGAATATGTCACTTCTATAGTACCGCCCTAGGCCTCAGTCCTTTGGCAATTAAAGTAATTTCTCTGCCAGCGTGTGCCCTCTTTGACTTGGAGTACCTGTTGGAAAACTGGAGAATCAGAAAGATAGGGCAGTTTGCAATAAGGTTCTATAACTTATAGTTAGAAAGCATTTTTAGGGTTGGAGATTGCACAGCATTAGGGTGTTCGCCTTGCACCAGCCAGCCTGGGATAGACCTGGGTTTGATCCCTGGCATCCCATAGGGTCCTCTGAACCTGCAAGGAGCACTTTCTGAGTGCATAGCCAGGAGTAACCTTTGAGCACTTCCAGGTGTGGCCCAGAATCTAAAGGGGGGGGGAGCATTTTTAAAGTGAAAAATGTGAAATGTTCCATTTGAAAGAGGGATTGAGAACTGGAGTGCCACCTATATATAACAATAGTATAAGTAGAATGTGTGTGTCTCTATGTGTCTCAGGTCAGAGTTCAGAACAAAGGAATATTGAGCCAAAAAGAAGAGAGGTAGAAGTAGAGGTAGAAAAGGGGAACATTTTTATTTGTTTTTTAATTTACTTAAACACTGTGGTTTACAAAGTTGTTCAAATACAGTTTTTTCTGGCATTCAATGTTCCAACATCAGCCCCACCACTACTATAATATTCTCTCCACCATTGTCCCCAGTTTTCCATCCTCCCCCAATACTCCCTGCCCCTTGGCAAATATGAATAATTTACGTAATATTGCTTGTTACAACTAAGAAGTAATGAAATTATAAAAAAAAAACCTTCATTAAAAGAACATTTGTGACCATCATTATCTTTCATCATTAAGTTATTGTCTGAATGTTTACTAAGCTATTTGCTGTTAGTTGAGTATAATGTTACTTGTTTTATGTGTTGAGTTTAGGTGGTTTCTATATTTTCACACCTAATTTGGTACAGTCCTAGTGGGATGTCAGTATTGAAAGAAGTCATATGCTCCAGGAGTCACCGGATCTGTAGAGCTGAGAGGTGAGCTGACATGGCAAAAGCTGTGTGGGCTATGGACGTAGCTGCTGAGGTTTCTGGAAGTAAGCAGGTGAAGGTTGGAGAGGGCTCCCCTCACTGATTCCATCCCCAGAGTATTTGGCCTCAAAATGGCATACCTGGAGGTTTGGGCAGTTAAGTGTCTATAGAGATCAGTGGGAAAGCAATGAGGTTGGCCATTGGCATGGTGACAGTTATGGAGTATGTGTGCAGCTGCTGAGGATTCAGCAGGGTTGAGAACTTACCCCACGCCCTTCCCGAGGGGTCCCAGTGCAGTCAGCTGTGAGACTGGGATATCCTTGGCTTGCCTTTCTTTTGGGAGTTTGGCACTAGCCAATGAGCTGACATGGCAGCAATTGTGGATCATGGGTATCGGTGCTAGGGCTTCCCAAAATATGGGGACAGAGGGTGGAAGCTCCCTACACTGACTCCAACTCTAGTGCTCTCAGCTTCAAAATGGTATACCTGGAGTTTTTGGCAGTTAGGTGTTTCTGCAAAGATCAGTGGGAAAGTGGTGAAGTTGGGCTATTGACAGTGGCAGTAATTCTAAGGGTGATGGTACAGCTACTGAGATTTTAGCAGGATAAAAGAGAATCTTTCTATTTTTGACTAGAATCTGGTGGGTTATAGCCACTGAAGAGTTTTGTTACTTTCATTTTTTTCTTTTTTTTAATTTTATTGAGACAATTGTGATCTACAGAGTCCTTCATAGTTAAATTTCAGATATACAGTGAATCAAGGCCATTCCCACCACCATTTAACTCCTGGCCTGCCAGAATAACAGCCCGTTTAAGTTTAGATTGTTAAAGCTTAGGTCTCTTGCTTCTACTGTTGTTGACTTTGGCTTGGATATTTAGTTCTGTCCTTATTTACTTACCCTTCAATGCATCTGAGACTACTTGGTTCCTGGCCCCCAGCCTTTCTTTATTCCTTTCTTCCTAGTTTTATTGAAAAATGCAGGAATATGTGGTAAAATAAAGTAATGTGTGTCCTAAGGTTCTGTGAAAAAGGTGGGAGCCCCGATTTAAAAGATAAAAGATTAAAAAAATACAATAAAATATTGTAAATAAAATATGGCAGGTTCTTGGTTTTTTTGTGTTGTGTTGTGGGTTTTTTATTTTATTTTATTTTTTTCTACGTAGGCACAGCAAAAATGGGGAAAATAAAAAGGAAAAACTTTTGGCCTAAAAACAGCGTGACCTTACCTGTGTAGCATCCTGCATAAGACCAACTATAGGCTCCAGGCATTCTAAATTGTCTAATCCCCAGTCTTTCTCTGTGCTCCCAGTAAAAGTTCTTCACAATCACTGTTGTTGCAGTCAGGTTTCTGACTGGTTTGTATAGCATGCAGCATTTGGTTGCAGGCAGTCTTTAGCTCTGGGGATTTCCTTCATGGGTCTCTGGGACTCCAGTGATTCTTATGTTGTTTCTGTTGAGTTTATCGAAGACTTCTAGACTTCTATTTTCAGCTATTCACAGTCTTTGAGGATTCTTTCCATTGTCTGATCATTTGTCCTAAGGCTCTTTTCCAATCTCTTTTGTTGTATGGAATTGGTATGCATTTCATCTTCCAGAGCACTGATTCTTTCTTCAGCTACTGTTGCTCGTTTGGAGAGGCTTTCCATTGAGGTTTTTATTTTGTCTGCCATATTTTTCAGTTCTGTTATTTCAGTTTGGAATTTTCTGATTTCTATTTTCATACCCTCTTGGTTTTGTGGGGGGGTTGGTTTTTGGGTCGCACCAGTTGTGCCCAGGGGTTACTCCTGGCTCTGTGCTCAGAAATTGCCCCTGACAGTCTCGGGGGATCATATATATGGATTGCCGGGAATTGAACCGAGATCCTTTGTGATTGTCCATGTGCAAGGCAAATACCATACTGCTATGCTTATCTATCTGGCCCTGTCCCTCTTGATTCTTATTTGTGGTCTGTTCAGCTCAATCTAGGCTTTCTTTGAGTTCTGTGAACATCTTCCTTATTTCTTCCCTAAACTCCTTACCTCAGAGGCTAAATAGATGGTTGCTACTTTTCAGGTCATTAGAGCGGCCATCCTCATTTTCTTTTTCTTTCTTTTTTTTTTTTTTTTGGATTTTGGGCCACACCCAGCGGTGCTCAGGGGTTAACTCCTGGCTGTCTGCTCAGAAATAGCTCCTGGCAGGCACGGGGGACCATATGGGACACCGGGATTCGAACCAACCACCTTTGGTCCTGGATCGGCTGCTTGCAAGGCAAATGCCGCTGTGCTATCTCTCCAGGCCCCCATCCTCATTTTCTATACATTGTTTTGGCCTGTGTTGTTTCCCCATTGTTGCGCCTGTAGTGTGATGTTTTCTCTGTGTGTGTTTAGGCTTATTGACTAGGAGATGAGTGCAGCTGCAAAGCAAAGTGGAGTGGTTGGGCTCCTTTGGCTCCACCCTTCCTGGGCGGTGCCAGCTCACCTCAGGTCAAGTAGCTTTAGCAGCCATTTCTGGGTGGGGTTCGTAGTCCCAAAAGCAGCATTGACCACAGTGCATTTGGCAGCAGTCAGGCTCCCTAATTTGTATATTTTCTAAGAGAAAAGAGTGCTAGATTCAATCTGCCAGGAACTCTATGATATAAATTGAAATAACTCTGCTCAGACGCAAACGCCACTAGTGTTAGCATGGTTTGAGAAAAGAAGGGCTATCGGGAAGGAGGTGTTAGCATGGTTTGAGAAAAGAAGGGCTATCGGGAAGGAGGTGTTAGCATGGTTTGAGAAAAGAAGGGCTATCGGGAAGGAGGGGGATTTCAGTAATGGCACTGGAACCCAGAAGGAGACTGAGAAAAGGTTGGAAAGAACACACAGTTTACAGTTTCAGGCTTGGTGGAGAAGATTAGGATAGGAGTGTCTGCCCACTCAGACATGGACCTGACTGTCCCCAGAGCCAGACGATCAACAGTGGTTACTGGGATCAGAAGGAGGCTGAGAAAAGACCTTTCGCTTTGCATTTGATGTAAGGTATTAAGACATGAGGTTCCCTATTCCCACCCAGACACAAACCTTGCTGGCCCCAAGGGGCAGAGAATCAGTAATGGCCCAGGAACCCAGAAGGATGCTGAGGAAAGGCTGAAAAGCTGCCTCCTTTCTTAAATACAGCTGCAGGTGGTGCATTCATGACTCATTGGAAGCTAAAACCAAACCAAAACTGAATTACGTGGTACCCCATTATTGACAAGTTTCATGACAAAAAAAAAAATGTGTTTGTACAGGCCGAACTGTCAGTTAACCTGCTCTTCAACTCTCTCTGGGTTAGGCAAATGTGACAAAGAGATGTGAGAAGCAATGGCAGGATTTTCCTTTCTTCAGAGCACATATGCCTTGTGCCAGTGGTTCTTGCTAGTATCAGTGTTGAACATGTTGACATTGGCACTGCAATTTGTGTTAATGTTGTTAATGTTGTGAGCTACCGGGGCTACACACCAGTGTCAGCATGTTAATACATGACAGCATGTAAGTAACAGGAAATTTTTGCTAGATAGGCCTGCCAGCAGTGTAAGCTTTCTCAATGCTTCATTCTATCTGCCTATACCTAAAACAGTCATTATCTAATTATTTACCTTTTCCTATTGGTTTCCCTACCACCGCCACCAACATCACTTTCATAGTAATAACATTACTTTTGAGTTCAGCTGTAGATCAGTACATAGAAGATTATTATTCTGATAACTTCCAGTGAGAAATGAAAGGATTCTGGGTGACTTTCACCCCCTTTTTGTAGATTAAATGGCTTTTTACCAGAGCCAGATTGAACAGTAGCTAGGGTGCTTGCCTTGCTTACAGTTGACCTGGGCTTCATGCTCAGCAGTTTATATGGACCCTTGAGGATCTCCAAGAAAGATTCCTGAGCATAGAGCCAGGAGTAAACACTGAGCTTAGCTGGTGTGGCCCAAACACACTTTTCCTTTCCCTCCAAAAAAGATATTTTGCTTAAAAAAGTTGAACAGATTGAGGAATAAGCTAGCATAGCAGCAAAGAGACAGATTTTAAAAAGTGGAGCAGTGCACACAAACAGGATGCTTTCTTTAAGGGTCAAAAGCTGGAAAAGGTGGTGGGCAGGAATTGCTCTCAAATTTAGAGACTTGACCATAAAATACAAGTTTTTTTTTTTTCAGGCTGAAAAGCAACAAAGCAGATTTTTACGATTTTGTTCAGGACATCTTTGTCTAAATTCTATTTTATTAGATGATGCTGAAAAATTCATACTATATTTTAACTGACTTTATAATGACTGCTATGGAAAACAGTCCACACATTGTAGTCCATGAAGCTAGGATGAAATGGTCAAATCTAGGTTCTACAACTTTGAAAAAGTTATCAGGTGAAACAAGCTTGACAATATTCAGGAATTCTTGAATGTAGGTGATAGATTTAAGCATGACTCACTATAGACAATTCTCTCCACACACAATGACTGGAATTATTTTTGTTTTATCTTCCATCCTGAGCCTCAGTTGAATCAAACATAAAATCTAGTGTGGTTAACCTGTCAAAGCTCACTAAGCACAGACACTTTAATTACCATTGTGGAAAGAATGATGCCATCAATCCAGAGCCTGAAACCCAAGTGCCTACTGGAAGCGGCTTTGATTTGATTTAGTTGAATAAGAGTCATAGTGGCAGAGCATGGCTGAGGGGCTGAGAATGCTCAAGCTGGCAAATTTGGGTGTCTAACCTGGCCACTCATGGTGAGGGCTATGTGGCAGCTAGCAGAGGAGGAACATTAGGGGATCTTGTTTTGTTTTAAGTTTTTGGGCCACACCCAGTAGCACATAGGGGTTACTCCTGGCTCTATGCTCAGAAATTGCTTCTGGCAGCCTTGGGGGACCACAGGGGATGCCAGAAATTGAACCCGGGTTTTTCCCAGCTTGGCAGCATTCGTGCAAGGCGAATGTTCTATGGCTGTGCTGTCAATCTGGCCCACACACTGGAGATCTTATTCAAGACACATACACTCTGCTTAAACTGTCTCCCAGCCCCAAAGGTACTGTCTTATCCACTCACTTCACCATATGCAGATTTGCTGATTCTAGGTCATGATATGTGTTCACCTTGATATGGGGGATTCATTAGCCTTTAAAAGCTTTTATTTTTTTTTATCCTAAAGACTTTTTTTTTCCCACTTAATTGTACAGGACCACCAGAAGGTCTCAGACATTTTATGATGGAAGTCGTTCTTGTACCAGAGGAGTATGCCACATTCCAATGGCTGAGCCATTCTGTCCCAAAACAAGAGAGGTTTGTAATCTTTCTGCAAGTGTGCCAAAAAGAAATTGTGAGCACTTGGGGAGGCCTCTAGAGTTAGACTAATAGGTTAAACAAACGATCTTTTATCCTTTCTCTGGTCTTTATCTTTTATAAACTGAATCAGTGAAAAAATTGTGAATCAGGCCAGAGAGCTGCGGGTTTTGTTTGTTTAGTTGGTTATTTGTTTTGCATTAGGATCACACCGAATGGTGCTCAGGGGTTATTCCTGGCTCTGAGCATAGCTATCACTCCTAGTGGGCTCAGGGGACCATATGGGATGCTAGAAATCAAACCTGGGTCATTTGTATGCAAAGCAATCACCTGCTCACTGTATTATTGCTCTAGCCCAGATCAGTGAGATGATGTAATGGTTAAAGCACTTGCTGTACATCCAGAAAACCTTTATTCAAATCCCCAATACCACCTCTGGTCCTCTGAGTACATAAGGGTTCACTCCTTCATAAACAGAAAGTAAGAAAATCAAGTTTTCTGGTTATTAATTGATGCTCTTACTGCTAAGAAGTGATTTTAAAAACTAACCCAAAACTGAAGATTCCATGGTGACACTCCTTAGAGGCAATCACTGAAACTGCTAGCATTTATATGACTTTTTATGCTTCGATGAGGAAGGAGTCAGTTAGTTGTCAAGTGGCAAGCAAAGTATATGATGGTTCTAATGAGATAATGCTTATAAAGAAATAGCTATGAAAATAATCACATGCAAATAGATTTTTTCTAAAAAGTTGGTTAAAAAAATTGGTCATAGTGGTTTTCCTTTCAGAAGGTAGGTAAACTGGATTGTTAGAATTCACATGAAAGGGCCGGGCGGTGGCGCTGGAGGTAAGGTGCCTGCCTTACCTGCGCTAGCCTAGGAGACGGACCGCGGTTCGATCCCCCGGCGTCCCATATGGTCCCCCAAGCCAGGAGCGACTTCTGAGCGCATAGCCAGGAGTAACCCCTGAGCGTCACCGGGTGTGGCCCAAAAACCAAAAAAAAAAAAGAATTCACATGAAAGAAATTTGGTACAGAACAATAAGCTTTTGTGCTGTTTATAATCTGTGCCTTATGCAAGTGTTGACCTGTTTCAAAAAGAGCATCACTCTTGAAAGTTGTTACACATCAATTGTATTTAGCCTAGTGATTTAATATTGCCTAGAAATTTTTGAAAATGACAGTAAATTCAGGAGTTCCAGTATGATTATGATTACTCAAGACAAGGAAATGAAATCATGGCTTTCACCTCCCCTTCCTGAGTCCTGGTGAAAACTCATGGTGTGGGGCCGGAGAGATAGCATGGAGGTAAGGCGTTTGCCTTTCATGCAGGAGGTCATCAGTTCGAATCCCGGCGTCCCATATGGTCCCCCATGCCTGCCAGGAGCAATTTCTGAGCCTGGAGCCAGGAATAACCCCTGAGCACTGCCGGGTGTGACCCACAAAAAACAAACAAACAAACAAAAAAAACCTCGTGGTGCATGCCAATAACACTGAGATTTACAGTTTTCCATCAAATCTATAGAAATGCCCTGAGATTTGACATAGATGTACTCTTTGTTATTTGAGATTATGAGACATTTAATGAAAACTTTGATGGTTTTGAAAAATAAAACTAGAGAAAGAGGAGTGGTTTGATTAAGCTTCATCTTATTTTCAGCAAATAGAGGATAACAAAATATGTTCTAATCTCACCTATTTGGGGGGGGGGGGGTTCACACCAGCAGCGCTCAGGTGTTACTCCTGGCTCTCCACTCAGAAATCGCTCCTAGCAGGCTCGGGGCACCATATGGGTTGCCGGGATTCGAACCACTGTCTTTCTGCATGTAAGGCTTACCTTGCATGGAGGCCTTACCTCCATGCTATCTCTCCAGCACCCACCTCCTTTTTTTTTTTTTTTGGCTACTCATGGGTCTAACTTGCCAACTCTTGGAGTTGCCAAACTTTTGTTAAAATTCTTGTTTTATTGCCATGATCAAATAAAAGTTTTTAAGGAAATAAGGTCAATTTGCTTTTTTTTTTTTGGTTTTTGGCCCACACCCAGCGTTGCTCAGGGGTTACTCCTGGCTGTCTGCTCAGAAATAGCTCCTGGCAGGCATGGGACACCGAATTCGAACCAACCACCTTTGGTCCTGCTTGCAAGGCAAACACCTCTGTGCTATCTCTCCGGGCCCTCAATTTGCTTATTTAACTCAGCTATGTGTAGGCAAGATTTTGACCTACATTGGAGCTTCCTGTTGACTTTGGATAAATATGCATGTGCATATATATGTAAATCTATATATATATATATATTTAGTTCTAGGAATATTTGCTAATTATTTGACTAATGCATATAGAAACTACTTGTGTTTGTTGTTAAAAGATAAATTCCAGAGCCTGAGCGATAGCGCAGCGGTAGGGTGTTTGCCTTGCATGTGGCTGACCCAGGATGGACCTCGGTTCAATCTCCGGCGTCCCATGTGGTCCCCCGAGCCAGGAGCGATTTCTGAAAGCATAAACAGGAGTAACCCCTAAGCTTCACCTGGTATGGCCTAAAAACAAACTAAAAAGTAAGGTCAGTGAGCCAAAGATAATACAGGGAGATGTAATGCACTAACCTGTATCATATAGCCAGCTCTGATTCTATCCCTGGCACCACATATGGTCCCCTGAGCACTGCCAAGAGTTAATCATTTTCCAGGTGAGAAAACAAATAAAAACAAGACCTATAAAAGTTAGGGAATTTTTGTGGCCAGAGAGATAGCACAGCGGTAGGGCGTTTGCCTTGCATGCAGAAGGACAGTGGTTCGAATCCTAGTATCCTATATGGTCCCCTGAGCCTGCCAGGGACTATTTCTGAGCATAGAGCGAGGAGTAACCCCTAAGTGCTGCTGGGTGTGTCCCAAAAAGCAAAAAAAAAGAAATTGTTTTTAGCTTTAAGGATCTATACATGATGAGAAGGACCTTAACTAACCTTAGCTTAGCCTTAGAGGCTGAGTTAAGACAAGTCTATTCACAAGCTACTCTCAAAGCTGTTAAGAAGTGAGATTAACAGTGCAAAGACCAAGATCACCAACCACAGAAGATGTATTAAAATGACACTGAGGGAACAGAATTTCTAGAACCACAAAGAAAGACTTCATCATAAGTTCCACTCCTTGACCTGTGCAGATACCGAGATCTCTAGATACAGAGGTCTGACTTTATCACCCAGGACGGAGCAGAAGTCTTCCATACACCACAAAAGCACCAAGAGGAGAGTAAATGAACCTGAAAGGAGTCTATAGTTAATCCCATGACAGTATACTTCAAGGGTGGAGAAACCCTGTATCTCTTAGGCCAAGAGAATTCCTTTTTGAATGACCCCAAGATGTACTGTGCCTGTGCAGAAGGGGAAAAAAAGGCAAAAAGCACAAAACAATTTTTATGTTATTATAATTTTTTATATATTTATTTAGCTAGTTTTTGTTGATTTTTGTGTTTTGGTGTGGATATTGAAGCTATTGTCTCCATTTTTTTAATTTTTTTTATTTTATTATATTTCTTCTTTTCTCTTCTTCCTTTATGCGTTCTGCCATGTTTTTCATCTCAAGACCATGACTTTTATGTGGTGCTTATCTTCATTGTTGGAGTGCTTACTGGATATTTTATTTGACACTTTTTTTTGTACTGTTGTGGTCTTTCACCTTCTTTTTTTCCTTCGTCTCTCAAACCGAGGATGAGAGCCTCTAACAGTGGTCCTCAAACTATGGCCCGCGGGCCACATATTGTATTTGTATCTGTTTTGTTTCTTCATTGAAAAATAAGATATATGCAGTGTGCATAAGAATTCATTCATAAGTTTTGTTTTTACTATAGTCAGACCCGCCAATGGTCTGAGGGACAGTGAACTGGCCCCCTGTTTAAAAAGTTTGAGGACCTCTGCAGGACTCTGCCCACTTTCGACGTTTTTGATTTTTACCCTAGTTCATCACTTTTCTTTTCTTCAAACAAAACCACATAACTTGAACTATCTAGTCCCGCCTCCCAATTAGAGGGGGAAATAAGGGAGGTACCAAGACCAAACAGCTGTAGGACCACTAAGTAGTAAGCTAGGCAAGAGGGGACCACTCATGCTAGCAACCCCCGGGGGTGAGGGAGGAGGATATGGGAGGCAGGATGGGAACGGAGCTGGAGGGAGGACAATTTGGTGATGGGAATTCCCCTGACTTTATGTTAATATGTACCTAAAATATTATTGTCAACGATATGTAAGCCACTATGATTAAAATAAAATTATATTTAAAAAAAAAGAAGTGAGATTAAAGTATGTAAACAAATTTCTGGAACTTAGATAAAGCTTGCCATCTGTTCTTAGGAGCTGTCTGTGCTATAGATTCAAAGAATAGAGGATTCCCCCCTCCCAGGGTCGTTTTGGGGGGTTTTATGGGGGTTTTATGCTTTGGTTTTGGCACCATATTCAGTAGTGCTCAAGGGACCATGTGGTAAAGGTGATAAACCAAAGCCTCTTGTACATTATTATGTTGTGAATCCTTTTTTTTGGGGGGGGGGCACACCCAGCGGTGCTCAGGGGTTACTCCTGGCTGTCTGCTCAGAAATAGCTCCTGGCAGGCACGGGGGACCATATGGGACACCGGGATTCGAACCAACCACCTTTGGTTCTGGATCGGCTGCTTGCAAGGCAAACACCGCTGTGCTATCTCTCCGGGCCCGTTGTGAATCCTTTTGAATCTCCCTGGCCCTCAGAGGATTTCTTCAGTGCATTAGAATCTAGTCAACATCTCTTTTCAGAAAGGTACAGGTTTCCCAGGAAAGGTAGAGACATTTATTATAAAAATCACTTTTAATTTGTTAAATGTCAAGAGGAAAGTAATATTTTAAGCTGTATGTGGTTTTTTTTCTAGGTCCTCATAGAAACTGCCAAAAAGCTTGGACTCCGGTGCCACTCAAAAGGGACAATGGTTACCATCGAGGGACCTCGTTTTAGCTCCCGGGCAGAGAGCTTCATGTTCCGTACATGGGGGGCAGATGTAATCAATATGACCACTGTTCCAGAAGTGGTTCTTGCTAAGGAAGCTGGAATTTGCTATGCAAGTATTGCCATGGCAACAGATTACGATTGCTGGAAGGAGCACGAGGAGGCGGTAGGTGAAATTCTCATCTGAACTTACAATGACAACTTGAGTCCCCAGATATGGGTGTCACTAAAAGAACATCTTGATTTTATTTTGTGATAGTTGCCGAAAGTGCCATTCTACCGAACTGTAAAGTCAAGTTTTATTTTAAGGCTTTGTGTTAGGAATTACCAAATACCATAGTTTCCCTGGAGGCTAGAGCAAAAATCTTTATGAAAAAGAAGATATTTTTGCTCTATAAAGATGCAGCTGATCATAAGTATCCTATTGTGCATATATCATATAGAAGGCATATTTTCTCTTTTGTATTTTTTTTTTTTTGGAGCCATACCTAGGAGTCTCAGGTTACTCCTGGCTCTGCACTCAGGAATTGCTCCTGGTGGGCTCAGGGGACCATATGGAAGATAAATTCATAATTCTGCTTTGGAAAGACTTCACTCAAAATAGACTGGTACCTCGTTTATCACTGTTTTTGTTTGTTTGGATTTGGGGGGGTTTGGGGGAAGGGGGGACTTAGGGGATGACTTCTGGCTCTGCTCAGAAATCACTCTGGGCTTGGGGGACCATATGGGACGCCAGGAGATCGAACCGCAGACCATCCTAGGTCCGAAGTGTGCTGCGCCAAAGTGTGCTGCGCCACTGGTCTGGCCCCCTGTTTTGTGTTTTTAAATACATTGTGATGCTTGTGGGAAGAGTCTGAAAAGTAAAGTATCATCATTGTGCCTCTACATATTGAGTTTCTTCTAAGTATAGCAGAGCATACATATTTCTTTTTTTTTTATTATTTAAACAAATTTATTACGTACATGATTGTGTTTGGGTTTCAGTCATGTAAAGAACACCACCCATCACCAGTGCAACATTCCCATCACCAATGTCCCAAATCTCCATCCTCCCCACCCAACCCCTGCTTGTACTCTAGACAGGCTTTCTATTTCTCTAACTAAACTCATCCCTGTTTGTGGTGAGCTTCATGAGGTGAGCTGGAACTTCCAGCTCTTTTCTCTTTTGTGTCTGAAAGTTATTATTGCAAGAATGTCTTTCATTTTTCTTAAAACCCATAGATGAGTGAGACTATTCTGCGTCTTTCTCTCTCACTCTGACTTATTTCACTCAGCATAATAGATTCCATGTACATCCATGTATAGAAAAATTTCATGACTTCATCTCTTCTGACAGCTGCATACTATTCCATTGTGTATATGTACCACAGTTTCTTTAGCCATTCATCTGTTGAAGGGTATCTTGGCTGTTTCCAGAGTCTTGCTATGGTAAATAGTGCTGCAATGAATATAGGTGTAAGGAAGGGGTTTTTGTATTGTATTTTTGTGTTCCTAGGGTATATTCCTAGGAGTGGTATAGCTGGGTCGTATGGGAGCTCGATTTCCAGTTTTTGGAGGAATCTTCATATGAGCATACATATTTCTGTCCATTTAGTATTCACAATTTTTTTTGCATATGAAGCTATTCCAGTCATGTAGAAAAGTAGATAATAAGAACATTATGAAGCCCAAAATCTGATTTTATCTATTATCACTAAATATCTACTCAAATTCATAATTGTATCTGACAGATTTCTTTAACATATCTATGCAAAGTTCAAGGTTCTTACTATGTCAAACATAGGAATTGGTTTTTTTCTCTTTCTCATTTTTTTTTTTTTTTTTTGGTTTTTGGGCCACACCCTGTGACGCTCAGGGGTTACTCCTGGCTATGCGCTCAGAAGTTGCTCCTGGCTTCTTGGGGGACCATATGGGACGCCGGGGGATCGAACCTCGGTCCATCCTAGGCTAGCGCAGGCAAGGCAGGCACCTTACCTCCAGCGCCACTGCCCGGCCCCTCTTTCTCATTTTTTAAAAGTAAACTGGATCATTTATCTTATACAGTGTCCTAAAGATATAATTGCTGAAAACCATATGGTATTGATTTTAAATCTGGAGTTTAATGGTTTTCTCTGGCCTCTAAATGTTTTCTGTAAAGTGGTAGCTGGATTTAGAGATTGAACAAATTCAAATTTGTTACATAGTATTTGGTTTGTTATTCCAACAAGAAGCACTGTAAGGTGTGTTATTTGGTTTTGATGATATAGCAGCCCATTGGGAACTCTGAAAATGGTGATATTTTGATTCTTTTTTTTCTTGATAATTCAAAGACTTTTCTTCATAGATTTTTGCTTATCTGATTGAAGTCTATTTTATGGACTTGGAAAAAATACCCTCAATTTACTAGATGGTGCTAAAATGTTACACATCTGAAGAGTTTATCAGACACCATGCTAAAAACCAGTGGTCCTTTTCGGAGATGTCATTTGTGATTCTCGAGTACCTCCCCTATACGATCAGTACCATCAGATAAATGTAGATTCTAGGCTCAGAGTATTGAAATAAGAATAAACTGTCTTCCCAGATCAAGTAGAGACTTAGAAAGATGTTCCACAAAAAATGGATGTAATGGATGTAAAAAGTAGGTTTTATTTTTCCCATTAATAATATTTATGTGCTATTGTTCCTCTAGGTTTCAGTGGACCGGGTCTTAAAGACCCTGAAAGAAAATGCCAATAAAGCCAAAAGTTTACTTCTTACTACCATACCTCAAATAGGGTCCATGGAATGGTCAGAAACCCTTCATAACCTGAAGGTAAGTATTCCCAGCCATCTGCATACATACACCTCAGAGATTACCAGGTACTTATTGTCTTCTTTGCATTTCCCCCTTCATCTCCTGTTTTACACCAATTTTCATGGCACTTACTATCATGCTAAACATTTGTTAAATGTTTATTTGTTTCAAATAATTCTCAGGGATGTCTACTTCCAGTTAATGTTGCATCAAAATAATAGTAATTAATAATAAACATGGGTTGAATTTTAACTTACTAGCTTTTTAGCTTAAATACTATTTTCCATAGAATGCTGATTGCTAAATTCATATTTGCATGACTTTTATTTGGATATTTTGGGGTTCTTCACTACATCAAAGAAATGCCCAAAATGATTAGCTGATGCACTTAGTATTCAGAGGGTGTTGCCAATTTATCCTTAGATTGTCTAATGTCCCTATACTCTTGGATCTTAAACTAGTAGTTGGAAGATGATTTGAGTTCTGAGGGCTCCCTCCATGAATTATTAGTTAGCCCAGAAATAAAAGCCATTCTTCAGAGTATTGATGATGCATTGTGGTGTGAACAGTTGCAGAATGTGAATTGAAGTATTTTTTCTTTTTTTTTTTTTTTTGTTTTTTTTTTTGTTTTTGGGCCACACCCGGCGGGTGCTCAGAGGTTACTCCTGGCTATCTGCTCATAAATAGCTCCTGGCAGGCACGGGGGACCGTATGGGACACCGGGATTCGAACCAACCACCTTTGGTCCTGGATCGGCTGCTTGCAAGGCAAACACAGCTGAGCTATCTCTCCAGGCCCGGAGTATTTTTTTCATTTATGTAATACAAGTGCTCTAAACATGGACACTTTCAGGGTACCAATATATACACAACTTGGGAAATGTCAGGCTTGCTAACTGGTCAAGCAGCTCCAACACATCATAACTGAGGTGGCAAAGTCAAGAAATATTGAAATTTGTCGTCTATCTTCCCTACTAGACTTTTAAGCACATAAGGAGCACAGATTTTCTTTTAATGATTAAATGATAACCCTTAATCCCTATGAAATTTTCCATCACCATTAAAATAGCCCTTTTTATAATTACTGGTGGTGGGACTAGAAATCATGGCTTAAAGGTAGAGAATGTATCACATGACCAAGACCCTTGTTTTGATCTGTGGCACTGCCAAGGGGAGGAGGCAAGTATCCTGGGAGAGTGACAAGAGCTGCATTAAAAACAATTCTAAGAATTCTAAAAATTCTAAGAAAAAAAAAATACTAAGAATTGGAGACATCTGAACTGGAAAGCTTTGTGGATAGTTTAGCAGCACAGAATGAATGTCTGAATAAGTACACTTGATCTGCAGGAAATGTGACTCACCTTTTGCTTTTTCAGAATTTACCAAGCAATGCATTTACTATTTCAGTTATTTAAATAAAAATGCTTGGATGATAGGAATCACAATTTTCTCCATCTCAGAAGCTGTGGAAATGTATATAAAATGATGCTGTTCTGGGGTCAGAGAGATAGCACAGCGGTAGGGCATTTGCCTTGCATGCAGCTGACCCAGGGTGGATGGTGGTTCGATTCCCAGCATCTGATATGGTCCCCTGAGCCTGCCAGGAATGATTTCTGAAGTCAGAGTCATGAGTAACCCCTGAGCACTGCCTGGTGTGACTCAAAAACAAACAAATTTTGCTGTTCTGTGGGTTTGGGGTTTGTTTGGTTGGTTGGTTCGCTGGGTTTTTTTGTTTGTTTGTTTGTTTGGTTTTTTTTTTTTTGGTTTTTATTTTTGGTGAGGATCAAATGGGATTTTATACTTTTAGATCATGGGCTCACTAATCTACATCCCTGACCCTGTATGTATGTATGTATGTATGTATGTATGTATGTATGTATGTGTGTATATACATATATATAATTTCTCCAAAGGGTTTATGTGTGTAATTTTCATAGAAAGGTAAAGAGAAAAAAATGAAGCAATGATGCTCTAGATGAAAGGACAGTTGTAGTCTTCATTCTGTATCATTAAAGAGACTCATACTAATTCTGAAAGTGTTCCCAGCACGTGGAATGAATTTCATTCATTCACTCACAAAATCATTTCAGAAACAAGCTTTGGCTTTATAGATTCATAGAATATGGTGCTTTTTTAGTCATGATCTTAACTCATATAGGCTTAAAACTTGCTGCTTATACAACATGCTTGGTTAATTGTAGTTTTTGCATACTTTCTTTCAGAATATGGCCCATTTTTCTGTTTTACTGCCAAGACATTAAAATAGCATGCTCCTTTATAAGAGGACTTTATAATTCTGGTCACGTTGAAAATTCTGCTTAGCTCCAAACACCATGGAAAAAAACATGCAGCTTCCAGACCCTTGTTTGAGAAGGAAGAAAGAAGAATATGTGATATGACAAGTTATCAGAAAAACCTTTTTAAAAGACTTGGATGCTACAAATAAAATCAGAAGGGGGAAAAAATCTGGTAATTATATGAGAAAATGCTTACTCTTTAGAAGAAAACAAACAAGGCCACACCACTAACCCTTCTATATTTAAATATATAACAATAAAGGATTGGGGACCAGAGCGATAGCACAGCTAGTAGGTTTGCCTTTCACATGACCAACCCAGGTCAATCTCAGGCATCCCATATGGTGACCTCCCTCTCCACCATCCCCAACACTGCCAGGAGTGATTCCTGAGCACAGCCAGATATGGCACCAAAACAAAATAGACAAGAATGGGAGGTAGCATCTAATTTCCTATATCATGTAGATATATGGAAAAGATATGACTGTAAATTAATAGTTTTCTGGCAGTGAGATTGGGAACATGTATCTAAAGACTTAAAAATACTTATGTTAGGGGCCGGAGAGATAGCACAGTGCTGATCCAGGACCTAAGGTGGTTGGTTTGAATCTGGCGTCCCATTGGTCCCCCGTGCCTGCCAGGAGCTATTTCTGAGCAGATAGCTAGGAGTAACCCCTGAGCACCGCCGGGTGTGGCCCAAACACCAAAAAACAAAAAACCTGTATTAGTTACCCTACTTCTTTAAGAGATGAGAATTTATCTCTGGGGCCGGCGAGGTGGTGCTAGAGGTAAGATGTCTGCCTTGCAAGCGCTAGCCAAGGAAGGACCGCAGTTCGATCCCCCAGCGTCCCACATGGTCCCCCCCAAGCCAGGGGCAATTTCTGAGCGCTTAGCCAGGAGTAACCCCTGAGCATCAAACTGCTGTGGTCCAAAAAAAAGAAAAAAAGAATTTACCTCTGGGGCTGGAGCAATAGCATAGCGGGTATGGTGTTTGCCTTTGTGTGTGGCTGTCCTGGCTTCTATCCCCAGCATTCCATAAGGTCCCCCAAACCTGCCGTTAGTGATTTCTGAAAGCAGAGCCAGGGATAATCCCAAGTTCCGCACATGTGGCCCAAAAACTCCCCCCAAAAAATATATTTGTCTCTTAAACTTTTGTGATGAAGCATCCAGGCTAATATTACAAAAAGAGTGTTTAATATGATGTCATAATAGTAAATATGACCATCTGAATATCCAAACATTGGAGATAAACTATTTGACAACTGAAAGTCATGTTTTCACATGAATGTCCTAAAAGTTTAGTAGCTTTGTAAAGTGAACTTAAAAGGGATATATAAGCATTTTTATAGAACTAATTTTGTTTTAAAATCCTACCTATATGTGCAAAAGAACTAGGAAAAAATAAATATAATCCTGTTATATTTGGGGAAATATCCCAGATGGGTTTTTTTTTTTTTTGTATTTTTGTGTCTTCACAATTGTTTCAACAATGAAAATAACCATATACCAAAATTGTTTATACAATAAAAATGAACTTAAGTCTGGTTTTTGGGGTACAATCTTTCTAGTAATGAGACAAAATTTAACATATTACTAGAAATAGGAGGTCTGAATTTTTTTTCAGGCCACACCCATTTGATGCTCGGGGGTTACTTCTGTCTAAGCGCTCAGAAATTGCCCCTGGCTTGCGGGGACCACATGGGACACCGGGGATCGAACCATGGTCCTTCCTTGGCTAGCGCTTGCAAGGCAGACACCTTACCTCTAGCGCCACCTCGCCGGCCCCAGGAGGTCTGAATTTTATCTTTAGTTTAAAAAAATATAAGTAAAGACATGTTCAAATGAGAATGATACTTGGATTTTGCAACAACTTAAAATCTGGTGGTTTAAAGCTTAGTCTTAAATTTAAGCTATATATAAAGAATATATACTTTATAGTGCGTCAGATATATTAATATTGACCTTTTGATTCTACTTTTATGAGTTGACAGTTTCTATGTTTTAATAAAGAAAATAGAATCTTCTTACTGCTTTTTATAGTTAATTTTATAAGAATATACAATTGCTTAGTACAGAGAGATTTTTTTTCCACAGAATTAATTTTCTTTTTCACTAGAGTTTATTATAGGGTCCTTTAATGTTGTATCTTTTATCTGATAAAGAGTCTGTGAAGTCTGTGTGTTCATGTCTGAGATGAGAAGATAAGAAGCTGCTAATTATAAACAATAAACCAATTACCTACTAGCATTAATATTGAGCTCTTCAGCTTCCATGTGATTGTCTCTTGGATTCCCCTGTAATAGTTTCATTTGTGATCAAGATCTAATGGATCTGGCCAACAACCACTTCCAATACCTCCAGTATTATAAATGTCTCCAGTTCACCCCTTTACTTTTCTACTCCATTCTAAGGTGGCATCATTTAGATATTTTTTCACACACACACACACACACCCACTAGTTAATAAAACTTTGGCTTCCAATCATGCCAAGAGTTTTTCTCTCTCTCTCTCTCTCTACTCTTCCTTCCCCTCCCCCTTGTTTAATTTTTTGAGCCATACCCTGCTTTGGCTTATTCCTACCTCTGACTTAGGGATTGCTTCTGATGGAGCAGGGAGGACCATATGCACTTCTGGGTATCAAATCTGGATCTGCCACATACAAGGAAAGCACCTTATTACCTATCCAATCTCTCCAGCCCAGTTTCTCTTCTGTCTCAAAGATCAATCTGCATTCTCCTTTGCTCATTCTTGTTTTTCTTCTGTCATTCCCCACTCTTTATTCTTCCCTACACTCTCTCTCTCTGTCTCTCTCTCCCTCCCTCCTTTCTTCCCTCCTAGGGACTAAACGCAGAGCCAGCCTGTAAGGCCTGTGCTCTTTAAGCCACATGTCTAACTATCACCTTAATCATGGCTTGACACACACACCCCATTATGATTTGGTGCTCCTGGTGCATTCCTTTGTGACCATGTCTTTATGCCTCAAATCTGTTCTGAGCACTTGCCTTTCTTTTTGTATTTTATATCCTACCAGGTCCTCAAACCAAAATTATGGAGTTATTCATGACTCTTCAAAACTCACATTCAAGCTAGGAAAATTTTTGTCACCACTCTAGCATCAAAATATATCAGAGGCCAAGCAATAGAACAGTGGGGGTAAGGTGCTTGCTTTGCACACAGCCTGTCTGACTTCAATCCCTGGCATCCCATATGGACCCCCAAACCCACAAAAAATGATTCCTGAGTAAAGAGCCAGAAGTAGCTCCTGAGCACCTCTTGGTGGATATGACCAAAAAAACAAAAATATTTCAAAACTGATT